>NC_091939.1:40236869-40836869 GCF_041260155.1 Ptychodera flava | reverse complement strand
ATATTGTGTCAAGATAGGATGAGAGAGCCAATAATAATTGTCAGTGATCAACAATGCATGATTGTCACTGTAAATGACTAGGGGAAGGATAGACAAGGGGAAGGATACAGTTGTTTTGTATAAATATCAATCATGAATGTTTGTGGGATTTGCCTTGAGGAAAAGATATAATTAGACTTTTGGTGGTACAGGAATATTTTGGGTGCCGATAGAATAAATTTGGGAAGCAGAACAGAAAGTTGTTCATATCTTTGTCAAGCAACCAATCTCAAAAGGCTACAAAATATGAAAGGCAGTATTTTGAAAAGATGGCGTTTAAACCTGACAGCATTTGATGTGGATTATGGTTTGATAACAATACAGCCATCTTCACCTATATTGCTGCATTCATGTCAATTTTACACAGATGGTGACACACTGGTATGACATCTTTGATCCATTGATGTCCAGGATAATTTTATACCTCTGTCCAAGAAAAATAAAGTCAATTTACCAGTATGTCATTCACATTTCTTCTTAAATATCAAGGCTAACTAACATTAGGTGAAAATATTCTAAGAATCAGTGTGCTAAATATTCCTCCTGAACCACAATAAAGCAATGCTGCATAATTGCCAGTACAAAATCTTAAAATTTAATTGTATTTTTGAAATTAAATCTTTTCATATTAATTTATTTTTATACAGAAAGTAATAATTATGCAACTTTTCACAAGATTGAAAATCTTTAAAAAAGTTTAGTCTGGTGAGAATGTCTTGAAGTACTGATAGTTTGCTGAACCTATCACTCTGAACATTTTACTACCATTAGAGACTTATTTCAAGCATTCTTTGAATTGGAATGACTATATTGTGTATATGTATGGTCAATTATTATTCGTTGGTACTTTCATAAACCTTGTCTTCTTTGTGAAACCTTTAGTTTTCAGTTGTTAGCTTGCACAAGTAAGTAAATGAAATGTTCATGTGAAAAGATTCAGATCTAGAGAATGTTTACAAGATCATAAGTTTATGTAGAATTGTAGGTCAGTTGAGAATTACTTGACAAGTCTGGAAAAGTAGTGAATTGAAGATCTCAGAGATTAGATATATTGTTCTATTTCACGTATTGTAATTTTGTGCGTAATTTTCTTCCTGAGAAGTAAACTCATGCTCTATAAACTTCAGTTTCAATACGATCTACACGGCACCAACATCTCTTATTAGCACCAACAACAAACTTGATTTCATGGACCAGTGGATGGAAAACGATGCTTTTAAGAAGAAAATTGTTCTCTTTCAGACCAATGTAAACAGGTAGCAGGTATATGTGGCAAATACCAGGTTGTTTGTACCATGTACTTGCATTTACCTTTGCTCACTTTTGTTTGTTGAAATAATTGTTGATATACTGTACTGCTAGTTTGTGTAAGCCCTGCAAAGTGAAAGATTTGATTTGCATCAAATTTTTCATCTTGACCTACCCATAGAAAATGTTTTAACTGTTTTTAGGGAGCCATTCATTTTACTTTGATAGGGTACAAAATAACATTTTATTGTCTACAATAAGTGTGATCTTGGTCAGTTGAAAGAGTATTCAAGCAGCTTGTTCTGTGTTCAAACATGATAATTAATTACCTATGTATTATTTATTGTCATTTTGTGTCATCATTCACTTTTCTAGACACTGCAGCAGTATTTCATGTTGTAACACAGACGTAAATTTGATGTGGAAAGGGCTTTGAGTCTTTCATTCCACAGTACTGCACGTATCAGCAATGTTGGCACATTTATGCAGACAGATACTATCCTTGCTGAGGTTAGACAATACAGGTTAATTGCTTAGGAACACGACCATAACTTGTCTTGTAACTGCATACAAAAACCTCTAGGGTATTGTTGGTAAAACAATCGGGAACTCCACTAATGTTTACTACTACAAGCTGCCAAATCATGTACTGGCCAAGCATTGGTATGGTAAAACAAATTTCCATACATCAGCCATTGCAAACTGAAGGTGTGGCTTGTGTATAAGTTAAGGGTAACAGTTTACAAGTTAACTTTGAAATAATATTGGACTCCATTACTCCTATTTACTACTGTATACCGTTTTATTTTTGCGAACGATTTATTTTTGCGATATTCGCGATTGCAAAAATCGCGAACTTTTGACGTCGCAGACATAACATGCTCACTGCTCCAATGTACCACACTGCCGGATTGATTAAAATTAATAACCAACTCCGGGGGTATCGCCTCCCTTTCTACTACGTCAGCAATACGATGTAGAAAATCGTCCTTAATTTCAGTGAAATTCTCGGGTAGTTTTCTTGCCGCACGCGTACCTTTCCTCCTCACATACCCCACTCTCTTGAGAAACGATTCAGCCCGTGTGCGAGAAAGTTCAATGTGGCCCCCATTTTCGCTCAGTAGTGCTCGGTTGCGTTTCATCACAATGCCCTTCGCACCAGCAAGCAGTATGGCTCGGTTGACGATACCGCCGGAATCACGCACGCCAGTGACGTAGGCCTTGACACGCTCATCGAGGTCACCAAGTAGAAGGGGCCTCCCACGCTTACAATGAGGCAGACAGGTTACGGGCTCTGATCTCGATGATCTCTTTTCTTTGAGATAGGAAACTTTGAACGATCGCACCGTACTCTCGTTGATTTTTCGACCAAGTTTTACTGCAAAATGACGTACTGCTTTCATGTTGCCATTTTCGACAGCAAACTTCCCAATCTCAGCTCGGAGCTCGGCGTCATAATGTGAATACTGACCTCGCTTTTGTTTCAACCCATTCGTATTCAGTTCAGCTAACACGATGCGAGCGATGTTATCACCTCGGGAATGCAGTGGAAAGTGAAATACTAGTATTCTTGTCAAAACCTCGGCTTATATGCCATTTTTTTGTTTGATCCCCAGAAATTTACATCGAGAACAAAAGATTTACATTCAGAACTAAAGCTTTTATTTTCATGACGATGACAAGGCTAATCGGTGATCACAACGTGTCCATGACAAGTCTGTTTCTTGATGTTCGTGATCGCTGTAATAACACCTGGGCGTGAACAAAGGTATCCAATTCACGTTGTTTGTTTCCTGTTAGTTTTACCGCAATCTGTGAGACTTCCTGTAAACGCAAACTTAAAACGCCGCAGAGTGCTACCCTTTTACAAAATCGCAAAAAAAAATATTCGCAAAAAAAATACGGTATACAGTATATAGTCCTATTGCTGTCAGAGAGGTATGGTTTGACCCATATACAAGGAGATAATGGTTAAACAGCTGTTACCTGTCTCTGTGTGAACTACAATTACCGATAACCAATGCATGCCTTTCCAACATAGGTGATTCCAGTGACATTGTCATCATATTTTAATCACATTTATTTTATTCACATTTTAATCAAAATATGCTTAGCCAGAAAGTTGGTTCTGGTTGGCAGAAATTCCCTTAACTGAAGCATTATATAGGCATAACAAAAGTATGTAATATAGCAATTATATGCAATTTATAAGAATGTAAATAATATATCTAACAAGTTTCAAATGGTCTACTTAAAGAATTTTATAAATATTTATGTAAGATTTCCAATTTTGCAAACTGTGAAATTATGAGCAGAAATTCCCGAACAAAATTCTGAATAGAAAGATGTGACTTTGCACTACTTGCAATCAGCGTTCACTCAATATCAATTTTGAACAATACCTTGATGAAAACTAGTGTGTGACTTTACAAATACAAACTTATTCTGATTTGGTATTGTACTAATGGTAGAATAAACAGCAAAGCCAATGAATAATTTCCTCAAAATGGATTGTCCATGAGTGGTTTAGCAACTGTTACCAGGTTCTGTGTATTTGCTGTTAAGAAATAAGAAATATTAATTATTGAGTGACTGTTACTGATTAAACTTTTGAAGGTTGTCAGGCAGTGTTCAGTGAAACAACAATGCAAACATGATCTAAGTATTCAACTGTGGTGTAACCTTTTGAGGAGTATGATTCATGATTTGAAAATCCTAGTAGTGTTGCAGAACTCTTTGGACTTCAAATTCTGATAGCTATCAGAAATGTAGAGGCAAGACTAAGAAAAGGCATAAAAGTGATCAAATCAGGTCTCCATACATAGAAATGAATTGATTAACAAGCTGGCTGTAAGGCTGTGCTGACAGTGTTTTTTCACAAATTATACTACCGGTAGTTTTCTGCAAATGTTGTATGATCATACATCACACATTCCTTTCATTTAATCATGCATAGTAGCCTTGAACAAGCAAATTAGGTTTTCAATTTTTCATCATCTATACCATACTGCCAATGTTCCTGCAGCTGGTATTCAGGATTGGAAGTGAATTTACTAACACTACTCACAAATCTTGCCTAGTGACATTCCAGATGCCAAATGTTAATTATTGGGTTCTAATTCAATACAGATTAATATATTGCTGAATCACCATTTTACTAACTTGTCTGTATATCTCCAAAACAGCTGATAAATACAATGTACTTTGAGTTATTTGAATGTAATATTCAAATGAGTGGTTTTATTTTTGTTGTCATAACACTGAAATAAAGTTGGTCGTTATTCAAATAGTGCTGGGTTTGATAGTTTATTTATCCATCATATTCCATTATGGTATACCTTGCCCTACATAGACTGGTTAAACACACAATCAAGCTATTTGATATATCTACCATCAACTTTTTCTTCCAAAGCTGTTCCATGTAAACATATAAGTGCAATACATAAAATTTTTTAAATTCACGATACATGTACCTACTACATTGATACCAGCAAATATCTATCTCTAATACATTATTTACAAAGGTTGCCACTAATGAGGGCCAATCTTGCTTTGAGACTGACATGGGCAAGGAACCAGTAGGCCTCATACTTGGCCTCATTACAAAAACATAAATTTCAATGAAAAATGGTGGCAAGTAGTGCGATACATTGTGCATTCCTGATGTAAAACAAACAACAACATCAGCTGTCAAATTTATCTTCTCAACCTGTTGTTATATGTAATGCTCATTGATTTTTGAACACCAGTTGTTGCTACATTCTGTGAAAGGAAAGTCTGATTTTAAAACAGATATGCCCAGCTTGCAAGATGAATTTGAAGTATTTGCTGACACTCAGAGTCTGTACAAAAATTCAACTGACATGATGAAATATATCTGCATATTGAATATATAACATTTTGATAAGAAGTACAAGTAGTCTTTTCTTTTGGAAACTGTTCATCTAATCTGAATTTGTCAACAGAATTTCTAACTGTACATCTCTAACCCCAATGTCTATCAGCATGTTTGGAGCTTCAACCAAGATTGGCAGTGGAAGGACATAGATTATTTGTAAATATTCAACTCCTCATCGATATGCTCACTAAAAATCAAAGTATATACAATGAATTATGACACAAATCAACATTCACTGGCAAAAGATCAACATTGAAGTGTGGTATGTATGGAATATCATGTTCCTGTAACAGATGTTCATTGGTAATTCATTTTCTCGTTAGAACACTTGCCACTGTAGCCACTGTTTCCACATACTCTGCCAGTTCATTTGCAGTATGAGAACTTTGTAAATCTGTAAGTCTGTGCAGTAATCTGGACTGATGTACATCTATGTCTTCATCAACCTAGAGGAATGAGCGAGAATGGAAATTTTTATCAATTAGAATTTTCACTGACACAGGTTGATAATTTTCACCTGTGCAGTCTCATTGCTACAATCATGATTAATTTTAAAATGTTTCATCCTTCGAACGTAATTACATTTTTTATCTCAGCAGTGTAATGGTACTTCTACCAGTTCTGGGTAGAATCAAGAAACACTACACTAACTTTTCATATCTCTGCCATAAATTAACAACTGTCAATGCATCTCAAGTTAGGTGAAATCTTTACCTCAAAGCCTGCAGGGACTTTGTAATTCCTAGATGGTTTCAAATACTGACTTGCCAATGAGGAATATATATTACATATACTATTGTCTGTGACATTATTACATAAATACCACATTTTACTTGCACTGGGGCGAGTGAGCATTTAACTGGGATTTGCGCTGCAGTGCAAATACCAAAAACATGCCATAATCTTGTGGTAATGAGCATAGGTAACCGGGACTTTTTGTTTGCAAGGAATAATTATTTTGAAACTGTCTGCAAGTGTGAGATTTAGCTACAACAATCTTAATGCCTAATAAGACTTCAAAGAAAACACAGGTTGTTTTGTGTCGTTCTTTCCAACTGTGAGTGCAGTGAAAGACTTGAACAAGAACTGCTCCGCATGTTCACTAACCATTGAACTGTAAACAAGTGAACATCACACTACACAATCAGAATTGGGTGTGTGGAGAAATTAGCCTGTAAGAATTCAATGACATTGTCATACCTCAGACTTGATTACAAAAATAGGAACGTGATATTATTATCATGAGGGCTTGCCATTATTCTGCTGTCCTCACACTCACTAGACACTAGTGTGGGGAATACACTGCAAGCCCTTATGCAAATACCTTGAGTACAGTGTGCTTGCACTGCATGGCCATTAGGTTCTGTCATATTAGTATATGCCTCGAATGTGAGTGCAAATCAGTGCATTGATTTGAGTAGGAACATCCGGGGAGTTAGCGGGCTGGTGAACGATGTACTGACTGCTTTCCACTGTTACGCGGTCCAGTGAAGCCCTTTGACGTTTTCGACGTCAAAGTAGACGCTTAACGCCCTGCATGTCTCTAAATTCCATATAGCATTAACTGTGAAGAGGCATGTAATAAAAATATTATTGCCTGAATACACGGGTTTATGTGCCCTTGCAGCAGGAGACAATTTGCCTGACACCAGGAGGCAAATTGTCACCTGCTCTTGGGTACATAAGGCCATGTATTCAGGCAATAATATATAGTACTGACATACATGTACCTGGGATATGGGCAATTTAAAACTGTCCTCTGGCAGTGCAGTTAGATTCAGTTCATCTTCATAGTCTTCTCTGAGTATAGGATGCAACTACAAATAGAAACAGTTTGCTGTCAATGTTAAAGTATCATTTAATTGGCATCTACAGGTATATGACAAGCACAAATAGAAACAATTCTTACACCTCGTGTATCATTCAATTATTGTGATTGGCTTAGACTAAGTCACCTGGCATATTTTAAAAAGTGATAAAACATGGTTTAGGGAACTCTTGACCAGTATGTGAGGTGATCTTGACCACTGCAGATGTACATCTTTTCTGCACTGAACAAATTGTTGTGCACTGTGGTAAAATAGAATGTGAACTCCAGGGTACAAGTTGAGACACAACTCCAGTTGAGTATTAGAATACATTTTGGTGATTAAAAAGTGTATATATGACTAGCTACAAACAATGCTGTGTCTGTACTTAGAAAAATATTTGAAATTTTAGGCATGGTGATTGGAAAATGAAGCCATTCACAGCAGTGATTCTATGCCTGTGAGTACGGTATATACATTCTACACAGCTGCAATGATTGTAGTCTAAGGGGTAGTTTGATGCAGTTTGATATTGACTTCCATATTTGCTCCCTCAAGATGGCGGTCTAATTTGAATTTACTGTCTGATCAATTGGATTAACTTTCATTTTGCAGCCAAAAGAGAGAGAAGTCCTCAATTTGATGTGACATCACAATTTCAAAACGATAGCGGAGTAAGCCTACATTGAAATTTGCACAAGTGGAGAGTTGCTGGAAATGCAACCCTTGATATGCATTGCAGATTTGCAGTGTGAAATTGCCATTGTAGATACAAGGTACAAGATGTAGCCTTAAACAGGAGAATACAAAAGTCAACATCGAACCACATCAAACAATCCCTTAGGCTACAATTACTGCAGCTATGTTCTGCTATGACCACGATTTCTATGCCTAGGTTGCTACACAAACATTTTGTTGTAACATAATTGATAACACATGATAGCAAGAGCAAGATCATGATTTGTAGCTCACTTGCAGCCTGGTGCTCACATTGATGATAGTCATGTCTTCAGCCTAGCCATCATCAATATTACCGTCATGAGCAACAAATCATGATCTTGCCCTTGCTATCATGTATTGTTATTAACTACAGTTGACATCAAGTGCTTCTTTTCATTTATTGCACATGGCAGAAAAAAGTCCAAACCCCAACTTTATGGTTTTCCTGCATTTGAAAATTCTTGGCATGCGTATATGATAAATCTGTTCATACCCAATATCCCCTGTTCCTTATTCGGAGTAAGAATAGTGTATTTGTGCCGTGTCAGACATTTGACTTCGTCATGTGTCCAATGCAGTACAAATGACACTCATCTTGATACGGAAGGAATTATTATTATGTACTATTATGTACTGTAATATTTGACGTTGACTTTTATATTATATATTATTATGTACCATAATATATGTGCACTTTACTGTTTCTCAAGTATAATATGCACAATTGACAAGGAATGTTGATGGTTTACTCTCTAGTTACTTGATGGGTTACAAGATTTGTACCTTTTTCTTCCAGTTTGCCTGGTTGTCATTAAAATCACTGACAGCATGTTCCAGTTCGGCAACTTCTTCTTGTTTACCTTCAACGGATCTGAGGAAAGTACATGAACAAAAGACAAAAATCATGGTTTCTTCATTCCTAGAACATATTCTGAACCTTTACGTTAACAAGGTTTGTTCAAAACAGATACAAGATCTGATTAAAACGTAAACATTTTTCAATAGGTGAGTGTTTGGGTACATTTTTGCTATTCTACATCCAAAATAGGTAGATGTGTTTGTATCCAGTGGTTTCAATGGTCTACTTTCAACGTTCCCTCAATGAGATAAAAACTTCCATATATATATTGTTTCCCTAAAATCTTCATTTGATAACCAGATAACACACTGCTATTGTCCTCAAAATATCTTTTTTCCTAGGTTTGTCGACTTTTAAAGGCAAACCGATAAATATATTTATTACATACACATCCAACTGTTCAGCTTGATCCTCCATCAATTCCACCTGTAATGAACTCTGAACTAAAACTTCTTCAAGAAGTTTCTGTAACAAAGAAAAAAAGCCAGAAACTTCTTAAGTCACATGATTAATGGATGTTATACAGAGCTATTGCTGGTCACTGGAGAAAATCTCAAAATCTCAAAATTCTGCATAGTTTTGGGTCAGATTGCACTAAAACTTGTGACCTTATTGCCACACACTTACAAGTTAGCAAGAAAACTAAGTCTTTGTCTCCTGTGTTCAGTGACATTAAAGATAACTACATACTTTTCCCTCATTTGATATATAGTAACCAGTGCATCTAATATCATGCTAAATTCTATCAAGGGAATCAACTTTCATATTTTCACCCACATAGGCAGTGGACTCTAAAAGTGTAACAGTAACAGTATAGGGAATGCAACAAACTAACAATTAAGTTTTAAGAAGAATCTCTCAAACACATTGATACAAAGTGCACATATTACTCTTTGTTTAACTTACACAGTGACTTTCCATTTTCTTGTAGTCTACATATTTGGCAGTTGGAGCCTTTCTTTTCTTCAGCGTAGCAGTAATCCTAAAAGAGAAATGAGAGAGTGTCACCACTTATATTCTAAGTAAACTTTCACTTGCTGTTCTCAGATGTTCAAAAGTCAGTCCATTATCCCTACAAAAATTGATTTGTGGCATAGAGGCACATATGGCATGACTGATGCAAGATTTAGCTGTCATCATCAATATGAATGTAGAAATTTAACCACCGGTGAGTTGAAGGAGTTCAAGCTGTACTTTTTCGGATTGCTTTTAAAATACTTTAGTTGTACAATCATCAATTAGTATGCCAACATCACATTAAAACTTACACTCAGCCCATCTCAAGGAATGTAAGACAATGCTGGTAGATGGGGAAAGAGCATAAAATCACATGAAGAGAGGTATATACCTGGTCTTCAAATTGTCCAGATGTTCTTGAACATTGCCATAGCTCATAGCACTTGTCTGATTCAGGGAAGACCTTCAACAAATAAGTACAGAAAGGAGAATTAACATGGATCTGGGTGTTTAGGGCCCAATAGCTGTATCTTTTAGCATTATTTTTGTGATTTTAATTCCAAACTAAAACAAGTTCATGGGAATGTACTCATTGAGAATGTACTCATATACAAGTAGGATAAACTGTCCACTGGGAATGGATGTGCAATTTTGAGAAAAATAAATAATAAACGTTTGCCAAAACATAAAATGGCGCCCTCATGCAAATAAAGCAAAAACAGTGTATGTTGTGCATATATGTATTGGAATCTTCACAGAAACAACAGAGTAGTCCAATATAATGCATAGTGTTGAAGGTTTTCCACTTGAACATCATATGCTTGTTTTCTTTGTTATATTACTAGTTTTTAAAAATGGCGGGAATAAAAATAACACTTAAAAATTAAATCTACTTGTCCAACTTTTCAGTAGTAGAAGACTACATGGGGACAGTATATCCTTTAAATTTGTAGAATTTAAAGAAAACCAGAGAAAATAGGAAGCCCTTTTCAGTTCAACAAATTTCAAGAGTTACAGCTACAGGGGCTTTAACAACTTTAGTGTGAGCTTACTTTTTTTATCAACTGTAACATATACAACAACGTTCAGACAGGAAAAAATTGGAAATGTTTCTGTGACACTGTTTGTGATTTACAAACCTAGGAGATTAATAGTTTGAGTCCGCTTGTGTCCACATGCGCAATATTAAGTCTTTGTTTTGTGTTTCAGCCGGCTTAATGCACCCTCTCGATTTCAAAACGTGTATATGGCCAAGCAACAACATTGTAACAAGATGGATGACATGAACAATGTAGTACTGTTGTACTGCCTGTTGCTGTCAACAACTCCCTTGTACTTAAATTTCAGTGCCTTTATCTTGCAGTGGCACTATTGCAGAGTCCTTGCAGATTTTTTGTAAATGATGGGGCTGTGTCAACAGGTTCCATTTAGAATTCTCTGTTTACTTTCGTCAGCCCAGACCATCGATGTACAGAGATTTTGTACATCCATGCCCAGACTCAGATAAGCAGACTGATCTCATCATCAGACCAATTATTGCCACGAGATGTAGTGCTATGTTTGGCAGCAATCACGAAAGGAAATTAAAAGTTGGTTGTTGTTTGTAATATGATACAAATATCTGTCGTGTGAGGTGTTTAAGATGGATCAGAAGCGGCTCAGTCCGTCAAAACAGCGAGTTGCAGATAGAGTTTATCCCTACACCAGCTCAGGTCTGAACGGCTAAACAATCTCAAATTTGATATGTTTCAGAACCACTCTGGAGCGTCCACACATAACGTTTTACACCAGTATTGGACCAGAGCCATTTCACAGGCATTTTAATAGCGTGTGTGTGAACGGCACAATTTAATATTACGTGGTTTTTGTGAACTTGTTTACTCAGGGGTGAGCAAATCCACTGGTCTAAGCTCATGGACCAGTAGTTTTTATTGATTCAGTGAGTAGTTTTTCTGTTGTGTTAGTAGGTTTTATGGTTGGGCAGGCACTTTTTTATGATCAGGCCAGGCTAGTAGGTTTTATGATTGGGTTGGGCTGGTAGTTTTGGTTGGGTCATTAGTTTTTTGCTTCTACAGGCAAAGGTGGATGAGTGAATTATTCAGCTGGCAACTAAAACGTTGACTGATGCACTTGTGGGAAACTGACACATGGTTTGTGAATTTACTTTGATACCAGCCAGTGAGGCTGGTGGGTTTGTAAATTATTTGCTTAACCCTGTATATTGTACATAATGTTGAAGACTAGCTGGGTGGGGCATGTGTGTGCATTTGTTGCATAAAGAGATAAACAGCATGAGACTCACAAGATGGCTTGATTCACAATATTGCTGACCAGGTCTTGGGTTGATTTCTGTATTGGTTTCCATTTTAACAGAGCTCTTGCAGAGACCCTTTTGTCAAGGAAGTCATCTTCTCTTTGAACTGAATAAAAGAAACAATTGAGGAAAGGTGATACAGTTATGTGAGTTGACGGCCTCACTAATTTTTCTGATAACTTTACATGCTCAAAATCTTTTTCTTTTTTTTATCTATCAAATCAAGTAATCGAAAATACACCATTTGCATAGTGTATATCAATGAATAGCATCTGGATAGATTATTATCTACAATGATAGGTAGATGAATTTAGAAAAGAAGACAGGGAAAAACATTCACCTCAGCTAGCTGTATACAGAACTACATGGTCACCTAAAGAATTTCCATGGGCACATCATCCTCTCCTTACATTAGGTCAAATATTTGACCATGGTATTGACTTGTCCTATGATCTAAACATGTTACCGGGGTGACCCTCACATTAGAAACTCTTTTCAATTTAACTTTGAATGTCACAGGATGTACTTTCAATGGTAGATGGTGATCTTAGAAGATAAATTTATCTTTTCTGTATTGTTGTATATATTAATCCTTACCCTTCCTCTTCTCTGTTTTCTTGGTCACTCTCGGCTCTTGGGTTCCTCGCTTCTTTTTCTACATTTTGAAATCAGAGATAATAACACTTAGTGTGTAATCAGTCATAGAAACATGACTTAGTATACTGACTCTATTAAGGAGATGTTCAGTCTGCAAATAAAGTGGTGGACACACATTCACTAATTACAATGAATATTATACTGGTATATTACAATAGTTTAAAGTATGTTAAATATTCAAACTGTTTCTTTTTAAGAGGATAATGTAATTGACAAATCAAAGACTTATTACAACAATATTTCGTTAGATGTTTGTTTGTTTCTTTGTCCTTACAGCGCCTGTGAGAGATTCTTGTTTCAAAACAATGTATTTTGTGCATGATATCTAGTTGCATCTCATCATCATGGCGGGAACATTTAAATTATACAATGTAGATTATGACAGACATGTTTTAACTTTCATCAATCACCATCGTACCTTGGATACAGTGTTTACATTGGTTGTATGGGTCCCATACAACCTTTGGGTGCGGTCCCTACGACTGTATCCCGTAATGGTTGGAATAAGTCCATAGCACGTACTTGTTTCAAGGAGATTATGCCAAAGTCAATATACATAATTGATTTTCTACTGTTATATTTGTCTGTTAGACCATATCATAGCTACTTTTATTACTGTGTAATACTGACCACTGTCAGGGCCGTAAACTGACATATTACATGTTGTTTGTTAAATGTCCAAAATAAAAACAATTTAAATAAAATGAAGATGCACAGCTGATAATGGACAGTCACACTGAAGCAAAACAGTCAATTTACAATTGAATACCAGTACCAAACAAATAACTTTCTATTCAATCATAGACCCTCGAGAAATTTCTCGAGGGTGTATGATTCAATGAATATATATTTTTCACATTTTCTTTGATTTATTTCAGTTTATGGAAGGTATGGCATAATATATCATACTTCATAATGATGAAGAAAAGGAAAGAATGGTATATATGTATTGTGATTAATGCAGAGAATGATGAAGAATGTTTGAAATGTGCCATCTCATGTGTTTAGAAGTAGTGACTGGTGCTGCAATAAATTACAAGATAGATTCCACAAAACAGATTCAGTTTGCTTTTGTTGTATTGAATGATTGTAAAATTGATCAGAAAGGATACAACAGAAAATATTAAGAAGGTTTAATTATTCAATTAGCCTGTAGTCTGTATTTACCTCTTTTTTCACTCTTGTTGTACGATTGTGAACAGCGGCAAAGTGAAATAAAACCTTGTCAGGTAGCTTAAATGATCTAGAGGGAAATCCTTCACAGAATTATAAGGCCCCTAACTCATAAACAATACCAGTTGTTCAGTTTCATACAATATGATGAAAACAAGCAACACAGGCCCATACAGGAAAAATGTAGAATTGATATTACCAACAGAATAACAGAGAACAACATTCTTGATAGCCCATGCTTGAAACAGAACTAAAATTCTAAGCCAGAAATCTGAGAAAATTGACTAGGCAAGAACTATTGTGTTTTTATCATCTCCATCCCTTCAACACTTTATTTTCACATGACTAATGACACAATGTTTCAATTATGGTACCCTACCCCTGTTCAGTGACACCCAGTGAAACCATACTCCAGGAGGGTATGCTTTATGATTTCACAAAATTTAGCATAACTACTCGACTGGTCCCTCAAAACTTTGTACAAAATGAATTCTTTTTGACAAGTTTGACTGCGCTTACAGGTTAGGCCTGGCAGACCTTTAATTAATTAAGAGATCTTGCAAAGATCTCTGATGACACATATCCTCATTATTGTTTGATCAAGTAATAAAGACCTTAGTTGTCATTAGTTGACACCAACTTGCCTGGCTTTGCTACAGCTGCGCACCAATTGCTCCAGTTTTTCTGTCCACTTAAGACGACAATAATATGTTGTGTGTGGTCAAGGTAGTCAATTTTATGTCTTTATCAATTCCTGAACTTATCATCTGAAATCATTGCGTAATAGTCATTTTGTCTTAGGCCATCTGTATGGAAATTGAGACATTGGCTATTGCAAAACATATTGAAATAACCTTGGCCTAAACCATTGACAAATGCTGACAACTCTGTCATTCAAACTGACCTGTGCTGTACTGGGATTTCTTGAAGGGCTGACAGATCGCTTTTTCCTTGATGTCACTTTCACTGTTGGTGTTTTAGATTTTCTGCCCTGCTTCTTTGATTTTGATGTTCCAGGTATTGGGGCGATTTTCTTTGGTTTATTTCGATAACTTGAAGCAGCAGTAGGAGTCTTGCTCTTGCGAGGGGGCATTGTAAAGACTTCACTGATTTAAACAAGGAACAGTCTGGAGGAAAAAAGAATACTGTGTGAAACAAATGTAAGAGCCATCTGTAGTGAGGTGCATTCTCATACATGTATCAAAAAATAAAAAAAAACAACAAATAAATAAACAAATAAATACAGCAAATACTGTATACAAATATTACAGATATCTCATTTTGTCAAAGAGTCGTAATAGTGGGGAAACTTGTCATGTTTATGTTTCTTACACATACAATATTGTACTCAGTGTTTCACAGGTAGTTTCCTTCTCGGGACAAGTCCTTGGTACAAGCAGAGCGTATGTGTACATCATTAAAAGACAACATCGTACCTGCAAAGGCGTATACAATGGAAGTAGTCTCACTTCTACCTCCATGAATATAATGGTGCCAAGTACAACACTGATAATTAATACGACAATCCCTCCTTTGGTGGAGGGGCTGTGTCAATACAAACAGAGTTGCGGTGTGCATGGATGGGTTGCTGGTTACTTTGATAAACCGTAAGTCACTCCTGGTCACCTCAACCCTTCCACCATACTCACTTCAACCCCCTTGGGCCCTCATACCTTTCCCTTCAGCATTACAGTGACAAACTAGTATCACTATCGTGTTAGTACCGGTATGTTGTCAGTTATGTTCAATGCTCATGGTGCTTTGCAGGGTTCTAGCAGAAGCGAGGAACACCAGGAATGCACAACACCGCACTTTGGGCTAGGCCTGGGGCCATGGAGGTGTCTACACGGCCAATCACTACGGCATATTGTATGTGTAGGCACTAGTCTAAGCCTTGCATGCAATTCACATATTAAAACAGCTGAATGTTGTTTTGAACTGAAGCCAGCAGATTTCTTCACAGAAACATCATTTCCCCAAGCCACGTTGTATGCTATAAATGCTGTCATACAACAAGAAAAGTTTGACGAGGTCAAAGTGACCTGAGTAAGGGGGTTGAGATGACCACAAACAGAAACAAATGAGAATACAAGAGAAATTGGCCAGTAAGGGTATCCAACAGAATATATGAAAGACTCTTAGTTCCAGCCATCATGCAAAGGCGATCTTCATGTCATGCATTGGTGTAATGTTTGCCACCTTTCTTGAAGTTATTGTACATTGCAATCCTAACTACACAATGACAACAACCAATCTATATGTGCTCAGGGTGGTGGACTGCTGTGCACCATTCTCTGAAACCAAATTTCTTACAAGTGTATGTGTATTCTTGACCACTGAGTGACGTCAATTGGTGAAACACGTGAGCGAGGTGAATGAGAGGATTAGATGATACAAAAGAGCGAATGATACAGAAATTGTGTCGAAAAAAGCAGAACTGAAAGTTATGTCATTTGTGTATATTGCAACTTTGAATATTGGTTTGGTGGTTGAAAAAAAAACTTCAATTATTTGTTTTCATCGCTATGATGCAAAAATAACACAAGTACCAGGATGGCCCGCAGTTGAGAATATACATGCTATATAATCATGTGCTAGTAAAGGATTTTATATTTCTGTTGTAGAGGATACATTCCATAGTCAAAAGTATTAAAATAAAATAACCGTGCTGAGACCAAGACCCCCTTCATCCCCATCCATGGCCAGAAGTCGGGATTTTTTCATTTTAGACATTTTTACATTTTAGTAGTGCATGTTTGACATGTTAGGTCGGAACTAACGTGACCAAAAAGCCAAACTTGCAAACCTATCGTGTATCGTGCAGACCCAACATATCCACACCTATCGTTTCTAAAATGTCTAACTTGTATGCCTGGTCGGAACTAACGTGCCTAAATGCCAAACGTGCAAACCTATCGTGTATCGTGCAGACCTAACATTTAAGAACCTATGTCTAACATGCACAGCATTTAGGGCGTACAAATAAGTCCTATTCTATCATGCCAATCGTGCAAACCTATAGTGTATCGTGCACGCCAAACATGGATGCACCTATCGTGTCTAAAGTGTCTAACGTGTATATCACGACTGTACGATTGGCATATGGTACCATTCGACTTATCTGGACATGCACGTTAGACATTTTAGACACGTTAGGTCCGTACATGTTGGGTCAGCACGTTACACGATAAGTTTGCACGATTGGCATGATAGATTTTGACTCGTGGACAACCTAAAATGACATACACGTTAGACATTTTAGACACGTTAGCTCCGTAAATCTTAGGTCGGCACGTTATACGATATGTCTCAAGATTCACGTGATGGCCTACAAACACGGTAAGGTCTAACTCTATCATGCCAATCGTGCAAACCTATCGTGTATCGTGCAGACCTAACGTGTACGGACCTAACGTGTCTAAAATGTCTAACGTGCATGTCATTTTAGGTTTTCATCATGAGTCAAAATCTATCATGCCAATCGTGCAAACCTATCGTGTATCGTGCAAACCTAACGTGTACGGACCTAACGTGTCTACAATGTCTAACGCGTATGTCATTTTAGGCTCTCAACATTGGTCAAAATCTATCATGCCAATCGTGCAAACCTATCGTGTAACGTGCCGACCTAACGTGTACGCACCTAACGTGTCTAAAATGTCTAACGTGCATGTCATTTTAGGTTCTCCACATAAGTCAAAATCTATCATGCCAATCATGCAAACCTATCGTGTATCGTGCAAACCTAACGTGTACGGACCTAACGTGTCTAAAATGTCTAACGTGTATGTCATTTTAGGTTCTCAACATGAGCCAAATCTATCATGCCAATCATGCAAACCTATCGTGTATCGTGCAAATTAACGTGTACGGACCTAACCTGTCTAAAATGTCTAACGTGTATGTCATTTTAGGTTCTCAACATAAGTCAAAATCTATCATGCCAATCGTGCAAACCTATCGTGTATCGTGCAAACCTAACGTGTACGGACCTAACGTGTCTAAAATGTCTAACGTGTATGTCACTTTAGGTTCTCACATGAGTCAAAATCTATCATGCCAATCATGCAAACCTATCGTGTATCGTGCAAACCTAACGTGTACGGACCTAACGTGTCTAAAATGTCTAACATGTATATCTGACTGTACCATTCAACTTATCCGGAGACCCTACAATGACATGCACGTTAGACATTTTAGACACGTTAGATCTGTACTCGTTAGGTATATGTACGATACACGATAGGTTTGCTCGATTGCCATGATAGATTTTGACTCGTGGACAACCTAAAATGATATACACTTTAGACATTTTAGACACGTTAGCTCCGTAAATCTTAGGTCAGCACGTTATACGATATGTCTCAAGATTCACGTGATGGCCTATAAACACGGTAAGGTCTAACTCTATCATGCCAATCGTGCAAACCTATCGTGTATCGTGCAAACCTAACGTGTACGGACCTAACGTGTCTAAAATGTCTAACGTGTATGTCATTTTAGGTTCTCATCATGAGTCAAAATCTATCATCGTGCAAACCTAACGTGTACAGACCTAACGTGTCTAAAATGTCTAACGTGTATGTCATTTTAGGTTCTCAACATGAGTCAAAATCTATCATGCCAATCGTGCAAACCTATCTGTATCGTGCAAACTTAACGTGTACGGACCTAACCTGTCTAAAAAGTCTAACGTGTATGTCATTTTAGGTTCTCAACATGAGTCAAAATCTATCATGCCAATCCTGCAAACCTATCGTGTATTGTGCAAACCTAACTTGTACGGACCTAACGTGTCTAAAATGTCTAACGTGTATGTCATTTTAGGTTTTCATCATGAGTCAAAATCTATCATGCCAATCATGCAAACCTATCGTGTATCGTGCAAACCTAACGTGTACGTGTACGGACCTAACCTGTCTAAAATGTCTAACATACATGTATGTCATTTTAGGTTTTCATCATGAGTCAAAATCTATCATGCCAATCGTGCAAACCTATCGTGTATCGTGCAAACCTAACGTGTACGGACCTAACGTGTCTAAAATGTCTAACGTGTATGTCATTTTAGGTTCTCATCATGAGTCAAAATCTATCATCGTGCAAACCTAACGTGTACGGACCTAACGTGTCTAAAATGTCTAACGTGTATGTCATTTTAGGTTCTCAACATGAGTCAAAATCTATCATGCCAATCGTGCAAACCTATCGTGTATCGTGCAAACCTAACGTGTACGGACCTAACGTGTCTAAAATGTCTAACGTGTATGTCATTTTAGGTTCTCAACATGAGTCAAAATCTATCATGCCAATCATGCAAACCTATCGTTTATTGTGCAAACCTAACTTGTACGGACCTAACGTGTCTAAAATGTCTAACGTGTATGTCATTTTAGGTTTCATCATGAGTCAAAATCTATCATGCCAATCATGCAAACCTATCGTGTATCGTGCAAACCTAACGTGTACGTGTACGGACCTAACCTGTCTAAAATGTCTAACATACATGTATGTCATTTTAGGTTTTCATCATGAGTCAAAATCTATCATGCCAATCGTGCAAACCTATCGTGTATCGTGCAAACCTAACGTGTACGGACCTAACGTGTCTAAAATGTCTAACATGTATGTCATTTTAGGTTCTCCACATGACTCCAATTTCTATCATGTCAATCGTGCAAACCTATCGTGTATCATGCAAACCTAACCTGTACGAACCTAACGTGTCTAAAATGTCTAACGTGCAGACTTTTATTGTGTTTAGTCATGCACGTTTGCCTTACACGTTTGGTGTCTATAATGTACAATGGCATACAACTCCCATAGCACAATAGCTTCAACAATGTGAAACGTGCATTTTTACCAACTACTGGCCATCGCTCTTCATCCCAGCTCTAACCCCTGGGGACGGACATGTCAACTGCCCCTAAGCAAATATTCGCTCACTACTGTAGTTACGGATAGCCTCATTACTAATTAGTTTATAAAGTGTGTATGTGCGATGTATGATAGTGAGCATGCGTGCGTGAGTGCTTCACGAACTCTACAAAGTGTTGAGCGGTCTCAGTCAGAAAAATGTAACAACTTAGCCGGCTATTGAACCACTTTTTTTTGGGAGTGGAGATTTAGCCGAGCGGTTGTCTGTGGCCTCTCAGCTAGGCGACTGATGCCGTATGTTGTGGGTTCGAATCCGATTGAAAACTAGCCGTATTGGTAGGGCTAAGTTATCCATGGGCCAAACCAAAATTTGGGGGCCAGGAAGATGCATAGACGTTCTGCCAGTTATCTGCCTAAAGTCAAATAAAACATTACAACCCTCGACTGTTACACCATAAACAGAAAATTTTGTTTTCAGTCACATAAGTAAAGCAAGGCACACTAGACCAAAAGGGGGATTTTCTCCTGATCGGGAGAAAAATTGACCACCTGATCAGGAGAATTTCTCCCGATAGTGAGACTTTTTTTGATAGAGTAGTTTTGCGCAATTTAATAGACATTTGCACATTTACAAAAGTGTACCAGTATGTTCATTTATCAAATTTTAGGATGGGTTACCATTTTTCCGAAAAAGTTCACCACTGCTTCCTTTGAATATTTTCACACTTATTAAATAATAGTGATACCCTCTGTAGAAAATGCATACAGCAAATTGTCACTTTATATAAAAAATGTATTTCCGAAGTCAGGATCAACTCCATTTGTACTTTTAACGTCAAAGTCATGTCCCGGAATTCATTCGTTAACATTTTCAAACTGGTACACATTTTGGACAAAGTCTCCCGATCAGGAGATTTCTGTCATTTTTGAGAAAAACTGTCATCGAGTAGCTGTATCTAAATACATGTAACATTTCTAGGAAGTCTCCTGATTGGGAGAGAATCCCTATGTTGGTCTAGTGTGCCTTGCTGAAGAAGCTGCAGAGCTGTAACTCAGGTTTTTCCTGGGTATAATGTAAGTCGGTCGGCAAAAACAAGATTTGCTGGCCGGCTCGCATACTAAAGCAAAACCTCCATGTGGGTCCCACAGCATAGCACATTGTATAGCCCTACGAGCGCGAGATTGTCCGGCTTTGGATATGCCGCAGGCGGCGAAGCCAAAGCCGGACACTCTCGCCATACTCGTAGGGCTACACATTGTACTGCAGCTATGGTTACGACACAGGGCATTGAGTAATCTTGTTGTTGTTGTTGTTGTTGTTGTTGTTATTGTTGTTGTTGATGGTGATGATGATGATGATGATGACGATAATAAAAAATATTAAAAAACAATGTGTCATTCCTTGCTGTTGTTTGTCGATGTTGTAGATAATTGTAAAAGAAAACCGTAATCGTGACCAAAAAACGACGTAGGTCGCCCAACGTCACTCCTGTCCTACTATTAGTAATCTTGTTGTTGTTGTTGTTGTTGTTGTTGTTGTTGTTGATGTTGATGATGATGATGATGATGATGATGATGATGACGATAATAAAAAGTATTAAAAAACAATGTGTCATTCCTTGCTGTTGTTTGTCGATGTTGTAGATAATTGTAAAAGAAAACCGTAATCGTGACCAAAAAACGACGTAGGTCGCCCAACGTCACTCCTGTCCTACTATTAGTAATCTTGTTGTTGTTGTTGTTGTTGTTGTTGTTGTTGATGATGATGATGATGATGATGATGATGACGATAATAAAAAGTATTAAAAAACAATGTGTCATTCCTTGCTGTTGTTTGTCGATGTTGTAGATAATTGTAAAAGAAAACCGTAATCGTGACCAAAAAACGACGTAGGTCGCCCAACGTGTAGCCCTACGAGTATGGCGAGAGTGTCCGGCTTTGGCCTTTCCCCCAACACAACCAACAACAACAACAACAACAAGATTACTCAATTCCCTGTGGTTACGACTGTAACTAACAGTAATCACAGGCACTACTAGACACGTCGCTTGGCAATCGGTACATGTACATGTACTGATTCACAGTGAACAGTCTCTCTTTGTTTACTTTTGCTGCGGTTCCGTAGCCCTACCACTCCCTTTGCTGGTTGTGTTGGGGGAGTGGCATTCCCCCAACATAACCAGCTAAGGGAGTGGTATAGGTACTATAGGGCTACGGATCCGCAGCAACGTTTACTGTGAATCAGTGTGATTCAGTACCGATCGCGAAGCAACGTGTCTAGTGCCAGTGGTAATAATAACCTGACAAAGTGCAGCCTGTACCGCATGGAAATGAAAGCAATGGGTATTAGCTCACCTGTAACTCGGAATAAAATTGCTCATTTCGCTTCAAAAAACAGGCTGCCTATCTCAGTACATGTATCTCTCATGACAGGCCCGACGACAGTTCGAAATTTGCGCTGCTGTACATTTACATTGTGCGCATGAGCAAAGACCTCAAACGACCTGAGCCAACCCCGACATGTTCTGCATGCAACGGGGCTTGTTATTCGTTCACAGTCTACTACTCTGTAGTAGTCGTCCAATAGATATGTCCTTTACATTTTGGTGGCAATCTGTATTTACAGAAATATATGGCGGGAAAGTCTTACGTGGGGAGCAATATTGAAACAAACTGAACATGGAGGAAAAAACAGGGGAAGCGATGGAAGTAGGTGACGGCGCCAGTACCAGTAATAAAGAATCAAAGCCAACAGCGACGAGACCTGGGAAATCATCGTCAGGTTATGAACTTCCATGGTAAGTATGATCATAGATAGTGAGTCTCACATTTCCAGTGTAGACTGAAACAACGCAAAGCATAATATGCTGTGCGTTGTTTCAGTCTCGCCGTTCGCCAGTCCCAGTAGGCTACCATTACCTGCAAATTACTGCCCTTGTTATTCAAGGTGGTGCAAGGACCGGGTCCATCAGTACGATAAATAGAGATTTACATCATGACAGTGAAACATACTTGTACACAAGATCAGACCGGAGACTGAGCACCAGGACACTTACATTGAAGAATGTGAAGATTGTATTTGTTTATTTGTTCAGTACTGTAGATTATAGCACAGACTATAAATTATAGTATCGGAGGGTGGAGAAAGGTACGATAAACTATAACAAACGAAGTATATTTGATGAAAACGTGGCATTTATGATCATATGCATGATGAAACTCGTAAGTGATATTTTTGTTTATGCATAGAGGTAGTTAACCGTGGTTTATGTCACTTTGTCATCATGATTCATTGAGCTCAGCGATACTCAGCCAGTACAATGCGAGGAGGGGAAAATTTACATCGTTGCAATTAATAACAACTAGAGTTTTGTTTTGTTTTCTCAACATTCCGTCATTTCTTATCCTGGAGTTCAGTATGAAAATGATGATCTGCATCATCCATGCGATTGGTTTCCATGGAAACAGAAGTTTATAAAGGATTAATGAGTAATACATTTCCCCATGAGCTCAGTGTCAAATATTCTTTTTTTGTACCATGGTCGATTTGCAGTCCCTTATGTCTATTTTGGCAGGCTGTAGAGTTATTGCATGTGACTATTGCATGTACGGGGGTACTTGGCCAAGGTTTGTGCTTACCACATAATTGGATTTTTTAATCATTACAAAAGTGAAGTCAACGAACAAAAAGGACACAACTACCTGTCTAGCATTTGAAGCATAACGCTATCAATGTCACAGCTTCATGTTTACATTGTTAGTTCAGTGCATGTACAGTTCTAAGAAGCAGTGTTTCATCCAGGATGGTATCAACAGGGGTGATTTCCAACTTTAACTAGACCAGTTCATGTGTTCCACTTGTATCTGTAAGGTGTGACTGGCACCATTTCATGGGGGTGGTCCCTTCCCCCTTGACAAATTACTAGGTGCTAACATGTCCACAGAGGGGGAATCCCCTCACTCCCCTCTCTGGATGAAACACTGTAGAAGTTGTACTGTACATAAAAATGCCATCCAATTATATCTGTAGAATATTTTTCCATTTCTCACGGAGAAAAAGGTCAATTATTGCAACAAGTACATCAACAATTTTAATTTTGTTATTATTCTTTAAATCTTTTGTTTGTAATAGGGTTGAGAAGTATAGGCCAGTGACATTGGATGAAGTTGTCGGCAATGAAGAAACTGTCAGTAGACTGGGAGTATTTGCCAAAGACGGCAATGTTCCAAATATCATTATTGCTGTAAGTCTGTCCTAGACTCTAATTTTACCATTTTCAGAGTTGGCAAAATTCCAGATAACATGGTTTCATTTTCATCTCACCAGTTTACACATAATTCTTCACATCTGTCTCTGTTAAATTGACTTGTTATCTTTGATGGTATCACATCTAAATACACCGCAATCAAGCTTTGTTCTCACTTCATCCTGTGAGGATGTTGCAAGGCATGTTGTTTCTGACAACTGACAATCTGCAGTGTTTTTGCTAAGGTTAAGGTACATAAGTTAGGCATGTAAATACACTACATGTGACTTTCCTGGTTTAGGAACCCAGGTCACATTTCTGTTGTCTTTTAATATGATTGCATTTGATATTCTCAGGGGAACCCTGGTGGACCCTGGTAAAATTTATGTGGTCACCACCCTAACAAAAACATTAATCTGTTTACAGTCCATCGTGTGTGGAGGGACTGTGATCTGTTACATTAATATCAATGTACAACATTCTGAAACACCAATTGTTCACAAGTCTTTGCAGGGTTAATGATAGGAATGGATGCAACAATTGTCCCATGACAGTACAAAGATGACTGCAGTGTGTCTGCATGATACCAATTGCAGTGATAATTATGGGCTGTTCAGGTCTTCATAGACTTCTACCCAGAAATCCTGATCATAGAAAAAGAAATATATCTACAAGAGAATCATTTATCTTGGCAAAAACTGGACAGGGAATATTAAAATCTGTTTATTGAACTGTAATCAAGACTATATCATCAAAAAATTCAATGAATCCTTTTATATTTTTTTTACAGGGTCCACCAGGTACTGGCAAGACAACAAGTATACTGTGTTTGGCAAGGACATTACTTGGATCAGCTTTCAAAGATGCTGTCCTTGAACTCAATGCGTCAAATGACAGGTGAGTTGTTGAATATCATCAATGAAAGGGAAAAGCTGTTTTTAAAATTAACTTTACAAAATTGATGAACATTTCATGAGCACATTACAATGTACATGTGACTTTCCTGCAAACACGCATTTCTGATGTTGCATCTTTTGTTGTCAATCCTTTACTCAACCATTAAGCTTTACACTCTTGGTTCTGTTTGATATAGATACAGAGAAGTAATATCAAAAATTTTGCCAAAGTTAAATTGAATTAATATCTCCCTACTGTCCTGTAGTATAACATTTTTTGTATGAGCAAAAACATTGAAAAACTAGAAAGCATTTGCAAGCAAAAGCGAAGTTCCAGAGACGAGAGCAGCGGAAGAAACAAGAGAATGTGTGACAAAGATAGGTGCAGAATGAAAGAGTGCTTTGGATTTTAATATTCAAGCACGTATCTATAGTTAGGGCTGATAGCAGTAAACAAAAGAATGCAAGTAAAAGCAAGGCAGTCCGGGCAATTACAGTACACAGATTACAAATGCCTACATGTACGGTAAAAACGCAACAGATACGTAGGGGGCGACAACGCACAGAAATGTATATCAGACGACATTCTCGCGAGCCAGAGCAATAATTTTCGCTCCGCTGACCTACGCAAAAATCAATCGCTTGACGGGTAGCGCTGAGTTGTTGCCGTAAAGAGGCGCGTGGTTTACGACGATGATCAGACGAGAGGAAACATCGGACCTCGGCCGTTGAAATTGAAAACCGAGGCCACATGCATTTTCATTTGATTAAAAGCACAGACTAAAACAATTTTCATTGCTATGTCGCTGTTTTCACAAGATACTGACCGTTTGATCTTGGAAAGTTGAGTTGCTTTTACGTGCAGCCAATGCATGCCGGTGCGGTGACAGACAGTTCACTATGAATGCCTAGCTCTGCATGGCAGGGCTAGCCCTGCTGTGTGCTAGCGGCATTAAACGGCCTCCCACAATCTGACCATAGCCCCGCAGACTGATATAGGAAAATCCTCTCGTGGCTCCTCAGAAATACGGCGGGCAGTTTCTCTCCGCCAAAACAGCCGATTTTGAATCCAAATTTTGCATTGATCTTCGTTTTCGAGCACACCCACCTCGCCTAGGTACACGATGTGCCCAGCCGCGCTTTTAAACTTACGGAAAGCCTACTTTTCTCTCTCTATGCGAGCAACACGATCGTATCCGTCGCCATTGTTAATGTCATTCAACCATGAGCATTCGGGCGAAACAGTATAGCGCCACGTACGGCGAGTATTTAGAGAAAAATAAAATCAAAAAGCAACAAAAAACAAAGCGAAAGAAAGCTAGAATTATTAATAGCTGAACGCAATATGATAGTTGAGCAATGCAAAATAAAAAATAAATAAATAAACAAACAAGAAATGCCCGTAAAACCCGTCCGAGCTGAGCGATGACGTCATAAGCGTGTCGCAATGCATTCTGGGTAATTAAGGTAAAATTTGTGTATAGCATGTTCTATGGTAGTAATACCGGAAATAGAGAAAGAAAGAAAGAAAGAAAGAAAGAAAGAAAGAAAGAAAGAAGGAAAGTGAGCAAAAACTAACAGTTCCAGAGCTGGTCTCTGGAACTAACTACAGTAATGACAACATAGTTGTGGTAGTTTGATTGCATACATAAACCTTTCTCAAAAACAACTAGCAAACAGAAAGGATAATTTCTGTTTCAGAGGTATTGATGTTGTCAGGAACAAGATTAAAATGTTTGCACAGCAGAAAGTAACACTGCCTAAAGGAAGACATAAAATTATAATCCTGGATGAAGCTGACAGGTAACAGTGTCATCAAATAGTGTGTCTGTAGTGTTCATTCATTTGAGCTCTGTTTATCTGGTTTTGTACTCAGCAATTTTCATGTCCCTAAGATCCAGTATACATTTCTGTCTGGAAAGTAAACCTCATGGATGAGTGTGAATCTTGATCTGAATATATTGAGCACTTTTCCTGAAAATTTCAGTGCGGAAATGTGTGATATCATAGTAGAAAACAACTGTGAAAATGCTTATTGGCTAACTGCACGATTGTGCTGATTTTATGCAGGATAATAGTCGCGCCAGCGGCTTACTGACTACGCATGCGCTTATTCATAATATACTATGCGAGTAACCGGAAGTGTACCCTTCTTTCGTGGGCGCCGCCATGTTTTTTTTTTGAGTACTCGTAAATAAACAAATACGAAACAAATTATTATTATATAACATGCCATTTATAAAATATACCTCTTTTATTAGCCAGTAAATGTTATTATGCACCTTGTCGCTGATACAGAATATCGTTAATATAGATAAAGGGAGAAAACAGTCGCGCATATGAACGGTGGCATACGCAAAGAATGCTGGGATTGAATTTTAGAAAAGCGCCCCCAGTGTCAATAATTAAATTCAAAAATTGCCAGTTTTTAGACGGAACGCTATAGTTTTCAGCTTGCAAGTGGAAGTTGGGCAGTGCGGTTACCATTGCAATGATAATGATTGCATGATACGTCCCTTGTTTAACGCAATAGGCTGTTATCAATGTAAAACTTGCCAATTTTTGTCCAAAATTTTTACACGTTACAGAAAATCTATAGGCCTACCTGCACTGCTGCAGGGTTTGACGTCCGCGCGTGTACGTACGTGAACTGCTTTCATCAGAGGGAAACTGGGCATAGTTGTCATATATACGTTTATGAAGTAACAATTAATTACATTTTATCATGAATCAATACAAATAACATTGCCAATCTTAACCCCTGGCGCGACACCAAGGGCTGAGCCCTATATAATATTATGTAAACAAGAAGTTAATCCCCTTTCTCTCAAGTTGTATTTATTTCTATGGTTTGTCTATGGAGCATGGTAGAAAGAGGATTAATTTAGACAGTAAATTATATTGTCAGAAAATAACATTATTATGATATTTCAACAAAGTCCACACATCTTGATGAAAAAGTATCGTCCTATGATTGTTTTCAGTATGACAGATGGAGCGCAGCAGGCACTGAGGAGAACCATGGAGATTTACTCCAAAACCACTCGCTTTGCATTAGCTTGCAACACATCAGATAAAATCATTGGTAAGCAATGCCAGGATATGCTTTCTGTCCAACGCATCAGATTTTTATGCTCCCATGCCATTATGGCAGAGAGTATATTCATGTAGTTAAGAAATTGACCAGATTTTCTGATACATACTGTAGTTTTATTTCTGAATTAGTTTCAAGAATGGTAGCCAAAGTCAGCAAAAGTTGAAATTATGTTTTCTTTTGGAAAACAAAACGTGTGACAGTGTTAGGTGATATTTAGTATATATACACACATGTGAGGATCTTGATGTGAAAAGCTGAAATCATTTCTGAATTTTAGAAATGGCTGGCTTGTTTTGTTAACAAGACCTTGCAATTTTATTTTGAAATTGCAGGTTACTATATTGAATTTCATTAGATACTTCTCTGGCTTTGCAACATTATTATAATAAAAGTTGTGTATCTGCTATGATCTATTTCAGATCCAAATTTTATACAGGTTTTTGTTTAATGACTGCTAAATATTTCACTGCAAACAATTTCTTTCTTTGAAAGAATGAATTATGACCGTCAAATAAAACTGTTCACTCAAGATGTGGTGTTATTAATTTTCAGAACCAATTCAGTCCCGATGTGCTGTTTTGAGGTACTCCAAGCTAACAGATGCTCAGGTTTTAAATCGTCTGTTGACAGTCATTGAAAAGGAAAAAGTGACGTCAGATGACAGTGGACTGGAAGCTATTATTTTTACATCACAGGGAGATATGAGACAGGTACAAATGTTATAAGATTTTATAATGCGTCTGCGCTTGATCGGCACACAAAGTGCACCATGAGCAGCATAGCTGTGAGTAACTGCAGGTTATGAGGTCTTGCCAGAACCACTGCTCAGGAATGTGATGACATCAAAAGTGGGCTGTTGTTCCTATGCTAATAAGTATAACTCAGGACCACTGCACACTGACAACTACAACACATTTTCACTGTATGTATGTCCTGGATGTTTCACATATCCACACGTAGTAGTCGTACTGTCTGAGGTCAATGCAGGACAGTTCTCTCACAATGGGATAATAAATTGGGAGGGATGATTTGGATATGTTAGAATTGCATAAGAAAGATGGATGATAAAGAGCCTTTTGAGATTCAAAACATAAGACAATGTATGAACACAATCAGTTGTGTCAGTCACATAGCGATATTTGCCAGATATATGCTGACCTAGAGAATGACTGCAGTCAGTTGAGCAAAAAGATGACATACATGCATTGTATTTTAAGTGATTCATTTTCTGTCGTTTTTGTATTACCTTCACCCAGAATGAAAACTTCAATATTAACTATTATTCACTTTACATTTACACAGGCACTGAATAACTTGCAGTCAACGTGGCAGGGATTTGGTGATGTCACCGGAGAAAATGTCTTCAAGGTGTGTTTTCCATAAAAAATTTCATTACAAATGTATTTTTCATCAAGCAAAGGTGACAGGTTTCTCACCTTCATCAATAAATCAACTTGTTAGATATCTATGACATATCGACCTCTTTCAATTTTGACAGTGTTGGAAATTTTTCACCTGTCACATAAGGGCCTGTTTATACCTATAGAAATTCTGGCATTCTTTACTTATAAATGCAGACGGGGACTTTAAAAAAAAATTGACATTACACTTTTTTCATAACGCTTGCAACCCTGCTGTTTGTCAGTGATTATCCATCAGGGCTGCTCTAGAATTGTAATTTTGTCATTGCTATTCACAAGTATCAAAAATACAATCCCAAGCCTGAAATTTCCCCATTCAGAGTTGTAGAAAAAACGGTTGACAAAAACCACGGATGGCTTTAAAGTGCAGATTTACCAGTGATACAACATAGAAAACACTACATCCTATTTTTCTAATACCTTTGTCAAAATATTTTGTTGTTCTGCATTTTTGTAGGTATGTGATGAACCACACCCACTGATTGTGAAGAATATGTTGCAACATTGTGTGGACGCCAACATTGATGAAGCTTATAAACTGATGAAGCATCTATGGATGATGGGATATTCTTCAGAGGATATCATAAACAATATGTTTAGAGTCTGTAAGAATGCCCAGATACCTGAATACATAAAGCTAGAATTCATCAAGGTAAGGCTGCAGATTGGGAAATTTGTTGAAAACTACAGTTTGCAATATATTCCAGGGCAGGGAAATTTTATATTTTTGAATACTTCATATATTTAAATACCATTCCCATGCTGTTAAATTATGTAGAGTCACTATCAGCAGTTATTTCAGATGTACGTTCATAATTTGCTGTAAATGTATAGTTGTGTCAAGACTGTTGAAGAACCCAGAATAGCAAGGGAGCCCTCTAGTGTCATTACCGGGTACATGTATGTCTGGTGTACTGCTGCATGCCGAATTTGTTACCATGGCTCATCTTGCCACCGTTAATACTGTTGTCGGCCAACGATTTAGAGTTTTCTTGATGAGAGTGAAGCTTTTCACAGTGCAATCCTTTATTTTCATTTTCCATAGGAGATTGGTTACACCCACTTACGGATAGCTGAAGGTGTGCAGTCTCTGTTACAGATGTCAGGATTATTGGCAAGGTTGTGTCAAAAGACTGAATCACCAGAATGATCTGACAAAGCTTGACATTGCGGGAAACATGAAATCAACTACAGGAGATTGTCAAGAACTGTGCAGCAAGTGACAGACCAAAACGATACAGCAAGTGAAAGACCAAAACAATAGACTGTTTCACAGCAAACAACTTCTAACAATGATACTTACATTTATCTACTGCCAATAGATTTATGTCTTAAGAGTATTTCTAATGGAAGTATTTTTTTGTATTTTCTATTCAGAGCACCACTGCTGTGGAGTGCTTACACAATTTTCTTATCAAGCCAACACTAAGCATGACTGTAAGGTTAGCATTTCACAAAAGATGGCGCCCTCAACGGCAGCCATAAGAGATGAACACATTAAGTGATAGCATGATGACATTGATACTGATGTAGCAGCTGTTGTTGTCAAAAAGGATGAATTAGGCAGACAGTTTCATCTCTGAATGTTTATTACACAGAGTAACTCCCGTGTCTTTGCAGACATTTGTGACATTTCATCAGAATAAATGACTTGCGATGTGTACTTTGTTCCAAGGTCATTTTGCATTCTGTTTAAAATCATAAACAGGGTAGACTTCTGCAGATTTAATTTCTAATACTTGAATAAAGAAAGTAGATGAGGGAAAAACAAAATAACAGACTATCAACTGGGGTTTCCCTATCCTTGCAAATCTTGTTCATTTAAAATCGCCCTCCACATATGACCTCAAGAAACATGACACACTCAAGGATGGCAGGGTTACTCAAAGTCTTTGTGATATTCTGCCCAGGCAGATTTCAGTTTTGAAGGCAATCATTCAAGAGAAGGGTTGATGTCTGACGGTATATCGTCAGGGGAAGATTTAAGTTTTTGAACTTCAGTATTAATGCTGTCATAGGTTTGTGAAACCTACATGTATGTAATAAAAGAAACATGGTTTGAGACATACTGTACCATTGCTTAATGTCCCTTTACATACATAACAGCTTTCTGAGAAGAAGTGGTAAACGCCTTGGTTTACCACACTGACCAACAAACACAATGAACTTGCCATGTTTTTGGGTTCAACAACCACACTGGTGACCCTGTTTTTTGTAAAAAGTCTGTTGCACATATGAGACTACCTTGAAGGCTTATACTATAACACTGTGACACAGTATGAATTTCCTTTGTGTCCAGAATAACCTCAATCCAGCTGGACATTCAAGTAGGTGTCAACAGGTAGGGACAAAGATGTTGACAAAGACGTTGACCTTGAACCAAATTTTACTTAACTTGGCATATTGAATCACCTAATGGTGCCGCCATAGATAATTCTGTATCTATGGATCTGCAAGTGTGTGGAGAAGGGTGTTAATACAAGTGGCATGAAATTGAAAAATATCACTTTTTATAAAGACTTATTAACCTGCTACCATGGTGATAACTACCAACAGGAAACAAATTTAACAGGAAGTACCGGTATGTACCTAGAAGTATGCTGGACATACATTTGAAAACAACAATGGATGTTGCTGATTTGGACAATTAGAATTAGAGTCTTGTGACAAAGGGTGGATATGTCAGTTTTGAAAATTGAGTTATTTCATAAAGAACAGTTTTGAACTTGTGATATTAATTGTATATTTCATGAGCAGGGTTAGGATTCAGTTTTACATCAGCTTCTTAACCCCATGCAGAAACTACAGTAAAGGAAGTAATCATACTTAAAAACTATCTACTGTTGATTGACCAATTAGAGTGCTCAATTCAGGGGTTTTATTTACTCATAAAGCCTTGGTCACCAAATTCCAAAACGAATGACAGCGCCGTAGTAAAGTGCTGTCCAATCAAAAATGAACATGTCATAATTTGTAGACATCTGGTACGTTTTAATATTAAAATTTGGTAACACAGCGGAAACCAGCTGCAACACAAACTCTGCTGTGCCCTAGGGCATTTATATAATGTGCCCTAGGGCATTTATAGGATGTTCCATTACATTGGGAGGCTATTTCACAAATAAAAGTTTTAATTCATATCCTAAACATGTTACATTGACAAAGGGGACGGTTGACGTAAACACATTGAAAATGAAAATATACCAGTTAGGGGCGATAGTTTTTAAGTCGGATAAAACCCTCGTACTCGGGCTCTTCTGGTATATAAAGTCCAACCCTAAGATAAAATGTCTCGGCCTGCGGCCTCGCTCGACATTTTATCGTTGGGTTGGACTTTATATACCAGAAGAGCCCTCGTACTTGGGCTTTATCCTATACTTGATTCATTTCTTCTGAATACAAGTCATATTGAATAGCCTAGATTTCTATCAAAGTGCTGGTGAAATAAACAACAACATGACCAATGGCTTGATGTACTGCAAGTAACGTTTATTTTATCTTAATATGGGCAAAAAGGCAATAATATCTACAGTCAAATAATGTCTCCTTTGCAACAAAAAAAGACAGGAAAATTGCACCTCTGAAGAAGATGTACCGAACAGCTCTGTGTGTCAGCAGTCTTTACATCAGTAAAGATCTGCAGAAAAACTGGTGTAATGGTATTACCCCTCTTCCTGTGATATATTTCCCAATTTGTGTGAAGCAAAACCCAAACTCAAATGACAGTTTACCCCTTTTGTGTGATGCAATGCCCACACTCCTATGACATATTACCCCATTTGTGAGATGCAATACCCACAGTCCTATGACATATTACCCCATTTGTGAGATGCAATACCCACGGTCCTATGACATATTACCCCATTTGTGAGATGCAATACCCACAGTCCTATGACATATTACCCCATTTGTGAGATGCAATACCCACAGTCCTATGACATATTACCCCACTTCTTGTGATTTATGACCCTACTTACAGTTATGTACACATCAACTTGACTACAAAAACTGGTATGACAGGATTAAATGAAGTCCATGGTACAAACTGTTTCACTAAAAAGAGTTGAAACGTTGTGCTGGGCAATGCCTTAGTTCAGTCAGTACAATTGCTTTGCTGATAATAATAGTGATTTGGTTGACAAAATAGATCATGGATTCACTCATCCCAAAGACAACTTGACGCAGGCAAGTGAGTTTGCTTATCAACTGGCTTGAGATGAACCTTTATCAACACCACAAATTTGTGTCCATAGAAACGGTTTATTATCCTTTATCTGCAAATAATGCGACAAAAAACCACTCTGTCACTCAGAGGGGAAAAAAACATACACAGCATTAAACTTTCAGAAAATCCACAAACACCACTATTACTACAAACTCTGCTACACAATCTAAACACTTCCATCTTCTTTCAACACAGACCTGTTAAGAAGAATAACAGGATATCGCTGTCCCATAGAGGTATTTTCTGATTTCAACCACAGAGAAATTACAGAAAGCACGTCCAATAGCTTCAGCATTATGTAAAATATTTACCCAGAAGGGGTTCTATACCACAAGCAAATAATCAAATCTTTCACATGATCATTTTACAAGAAAATTAAATAATTCATATTTTATACAATCCTATCATATATCTAGTCATGTCATATTTTTCATTGTACTCTTAATAGCTCTCCTTATGGCTTTGTGAAATGACACAAATAAATAAAACATAACACCAAGTTGTCCAAAGATGTACAAGGCTGATAGACCTGTAGACTTAAAGAGCTTGAAAAGAAAATCCCATAAAACAAAATAGAATAGTACTGATATAGAGGAAAAAGGAAGCAATGGATGTCACTCCGAGTGGTTAGCTCAATTCTAGAAAAAATATCTCTTTTATCAGTATTACAAGTACACTACCTGTAATCAAGCTTACAAGATACCTCATCCCTATAAAAGACCTTTTTCAGAGATGCATTGAGTACTGGCAGACCATTCCATTCTGTTGTTGGTGGTCCACGTCCTGACAGGTGGGTGACATATTCAAACCTACTACTTGCCTGCTACTATACTTGCAGTCATAGCTGTTATGTTGGAAAGCCCTTTTGAATCAGAGTTATGGTACTTTTTTCAAAGGCTTCCACCCTGTAAAAACAACTTTGGCTAGTACAATGCAACAATAAAATTTCAGTCTGTATTGTGTAATTTTTAGTTTTCCAAATCAATTTTGGCATAAATTTAACCTGAGCTGCACAAGATTGAAAAACAAGCCCAACTAAACACAACAAAAAATGTGAGAAATTTTTCTACATTTTTAAAATTGACTTTTACTTGCTGAGGCACTGTTGTGTGTGCTTTGAGGTCCATTAGTTTGGTAATTACACTGTGAACTAGACCTGTTTGATCATGGATGGCCTGTAACCTTGTAAATTTTTTCCTGTGATATCAAAGAAATACTATACTGAAAGTTCTGTGAAATCAAGGTTGTATCAATAATCATAAAAATTTGAAAATATGAGTAGCATCAACAGAGAATTTCATAGTGCTGGCCATTTCTGGTCATTGTCACTACACCAAATATGACAAATTGACCACAGGGATTTCAGGGTTGGGATTGGGTTGAATGGTAAGGGGGCTCTTGAAACACTGGGATAAACCTAGGTTTGGTGGGTTGACAATAGTTTATATGCAGTAGATTAAAAAAGTGTGTCTGGGTTTGGTGGGATCAAGACAGCAACAATACCTCACAACCAGACATTGTACATACACAATAATGAAGATAGAGAAAGAACAACAAAAGTTCTAAATATACAAGTTCTCATCATCTACAAAACAACTTCATTGCGCTGCCTTTGTTTTTTCAGTCCATCCATTCTCTTTTTCCTTTCGACAACTTTGTTGCCCATGGTTTGTTTCAGAGCCGGCAGGCTGACATGTTCCCTGGCTTGGAAGGCCGCCTCTGGTAGTTTCCGTGATTGGCCTTTGAGAGCAATTTTTGGCAATTTTCCAGAACTGCAGAGAAAATTGGAGGAAAACAATAATGGTTCATTACATAATGACAGATAACATCAACTCTCTGAGGTGTTCAAAGACTGTACATAGACAACTGTCACCGATTAAAAATCAACTAATCTTCAAATATATTGTGCAAATACATTGTGGACCCATTTTGTAGTGATACCCAATGATAAGATTAGCTAGTGTGACATTTGGATGGCAACACAAATACAAGCTATCAGATAAATTCAAGCCTTATAAGAATACTCCACTATGTTAATTAAAATTTCAATTAGTTTCAGTGCTAATTTTGTTTACTTTGCCTCTTAAAGAAATAATCAATGCTTGATTATCAAGCAACAAGTCATTGGAGATAATAAGGTTCTCTTCAGTTATGATAGGGGACTATAGCAGTTGCAAGTGAAGGTTGTCATGTTTCTTCAACATTTTTAGACTGACTCAGAGGTCAAAAAGGTTTTTCATTCATACATGTACGAAGGGATATATTTACGCATTTATTCAAAATGATAATTATGAAAACATGTATACAGCATACTGATACTGTCTTTTCACACTGCAGACTGTGGCTGCTGGTATTATTGTACATTGCTGTACTACCGGTAGTACATATTGAACTTTGCATGGTTTATCTTTGTCACCATCACAACTATCTTTCATTGTTTGTGTGCTACTATTTCCTCCAATGAATGTATTCATCTCTTTGATGTGATGGCCATTTTGCTCATTTCAGGATTATACAACCTTTACTTTGCACCATGTATGAGAGGCAAGTGTTCTATACACAAAGTATCTGGCACAACTTTCATAAAATAATTCAGTTGGTAAGAGATGAGCTTGGTTTTTGTAATTATGTAAGGTAACCCCCATGTGTCAAAGCCATTACCTGTGTGGGTTTTCTCCCTCTTCTGCCACATAAGCTTTTGCTAATAAATATGCATCAGGAGTCCACTTATGTGAGTACAAGACATCTTTCAGGTCTGCTTTCAATCTCATAAGCTGAAAAAAATAAATCAATAAATTTCAATAAATCTTTTCAACTTAAAAGTGATGAAAAAGTGTCCATGTGGGAATGAGAACATACAAATAGATAATTCATGGCAACTTTACAGCAGTAGGGATCTGGAACAAGAAACTACCGTGTCAAACAAAGACTTCTCTCCATATAGTACAGCAATCATATGACTTATAAAAACATAGGGCCAAAGTCCCTGAAGCTACTATAGACATGGATACAAAATTAAGTATTTCTCACTAAGATCAACCTAGGGACATTTAAACCAAATATTGAAGCTGTCTGACCAGCGGTTTTGAAAAAACAAGCGACTCAACAGTTGACAGAGCTCTGCTGTGTTATGTAGAGAATAACCTTTTGTGACACATGTATTGATGAAGAAGGTGGATATCTTTGATAGCTCATTTCAGGATGGCCTGACCAAAAATGGAAAAAAATTCTGTAAAAATACAGATTTGCATATTTCATCAGACTATATTAGTGTATAATAGCAAATAAACGAGAGTTAATTACATTCTAATCAAAGTAAACAAGACTTGCTTAAATCAAGATTTACATCATAAAAAAACAGCATATCTGTCAGGTTATAAAGAATCTTGAGCTGGTTATCTTTTGGTAATATCAGTATTTTCATCCTATTAACCAAGCACATTTTAACTTTCAAATTAACATTGTAAGTAAGTTCTGTTGAATAAGTTGAGACTGTACTACTCAGAGAAAGCACACTGAAGAGACAATGTTTGAAACTTAAGAAGTTCAAGGTCATCAAAAGCATTATAAGGAATCATGTTACACTTTCATTGCATTGTTTACACAGATTGCATAATTGCTATAAATAGCACATGAGGAAGCTTACAGCCCAGCTTTACCATAAAAACCCTATCACTTTGACCACTCTTTTAATTGACCACTCTATTTTTTTCCTCAAAAAGTAATCCTATTTTATCCTTACCAAGTCAACCATAAATGGAAATTAGAACTTTCTCTATCTCTATTTATTTGACCACCCTATCATGACAAACTATTATGAACAATTTCTTTTAGATAACATAAATGGTGGTTCAGAATATATCAAAGTTGGGATTCAGGAAAGTTGCCTTTACATGTTTTAATCCTCAATTCACTATGAACTGTCAAAAAAGTTGAACTTTCTGATAATTCCACACTAAAATTATTTTGGCTTTGATGATTTCCTAATTAATTCAATTATTTAAAATCATATTAATTATTTTTTCTGGGTGAATTGATAGGGTTTATACAGTACAAGAATTACATACAATGTAAGTCAAACTTTGACCAAAAATGACAAAAAAATTCCTTAAAAATACACATTTGCATATTTCATCACAATTTGAACAAATCTAAGTTGGGTTATCCCTAGGGACATGTATACCAAATAACAAAGCTGTCTGACCAGCGGTTATGAAGAAGTAGATTTTTTACCAAAAACACCTTTTTTGGCATTAATTTGCCTATTTTCAACAATATCAAAAAATTAAAAAAACAGTTTCTCAAAATCATATTTTAATCTACACAACAAATATCAAATCAGTAAGTACTGCGGTTCTCAAGATATTTGAGTGGACGGACGCCTCACAAACGGACATACATACATACAGTACATACATACATACATACATACATACATACAGACTGACGACGGACGCCGGACGGATACCCATCCCAATAGCTTCTATAGACTATAGTCTATAGTAGCTAAAAATTGAATTTGGAAACTAACTTGTGCACAGTTTGTTATCATTTGTCAAAACTGGACATTGACACAAACGACATTAAGTACAATCTTGAAAACAGCAATACCACTGTTCAGTCCAATTTTTGGTGAAATGAGTTTTGAGACTCAATCCCTGTTATAATGCCAACACAGCCATACCATGTCTTAAAGATAGGAATACAATGCTGCCAAGTGTCCAAACATATGCAATAGGATACATGTAACTCAGATATACTATCCCTGATACTGTTATCAGAGAGAAAAACCACACAGAAATCATCAGAAAAAATCTCTCTGTGATCAATATGACAATATTGAAGGCCTCTAGGATTTGTCATAGGATATACTTACTTCATGTGATTGTTTGTCATTTTGCCTTTGTAAATGTCTAATAATTAATTCACATTCTTCTAACGTAGGTGGTCTTGGCATGCCTGCTTTAGGTCTGACTTGCAGTGGGTCCATACTTGGATTCAATGCCTCTACTGCTATCTGTAACTGTGAGTGTGGGCTGGTTTGCTGTGATACTTCTGTACTGGGAGGTCTATTGGATCAAAACATCATCAAAAGAATTTTTTCATAAAGTAATTGATCTGCTGATATGCTATGCAGAAAGCTGACCCTGGCAAACGCCAAATGCAAAGTCCCTCTCTAGTTTATACAAGAACTTGATGCATGTGGCCCAGCCAGGTCAATGGATGTCTATATTTTTATATCACAGTAGGCACAGAGAAACTTGTGATTTTTAGAAAAATATTCATAAATGTTAATAACAATAATTTAACAAAATTACAGGATGCTTTTTGGTACAAGGATTGAGCCATCTTTAGTTTGCATAATCTATAATATTTCAGATTATTTTTCTCAGGCCCGTATTTTGAAGAAAATACAGCCAAAAAAAGTTACTAAGATTATCCCTCTTTTCACATACATGTAATTGTAGCTTTATCATTGTTGAACATAATTATGCAGATACAGCTTGGTAAGATCCTTGACAGAATCAGATTTACCTGTCCTGATCTGTAATAACTAAAAGAAATCTTGAGATTCTGTGAACTTTTAAACCAAACCATATCTTGTTTAACAAAGTATAAATCACAAGTTTCACCGCAATGTTGCCAATTTATATTTGAAGCATGGATCTTCATATGCAGATGACACAGGATGTGAACAAAGTTAAACTTCAAATGTAGTTACAAGATGTTGTGCTTCATCTTTTGTTCCGTCTGTTTCAAATTTCAACTCTCAAAGATTCTGTCCCCTAACTTCAGTTCTGTGCTTGGTACAGCAACATTTTGGTACCAAGGACATCATAAACATTTTGAATTAAAAGCTTAATTTGTGAGTTTTCAGCAAAACGTTCCTAGGTTTTCACTTAATAATTCCCTAAAACATGTTTAATTTCTGATTTCTTTCATACAACACTAAAACCATGAAATTTCTGATTTCTGTACAAACACACAGAGAATGAAATTTTGTTCTGGTATACATACATTTAAATATATGATTGTGTTAACAACAAAGCAAGTGAATGTTTCAATCCAAATCTAATTTCTGAGAAGATCTATGCTTCTGATAAAATTGACAGTAGTAATTCAGTTAGTAACAATATCGTTTGAATTATCAAACGGCAAACACAGGACAATATAATTTGCCTATTACCAAACACCTATTAATACCCCACAATACAAATTTCAACTCAAGAGGTGTGAAGTATGTGTAAAATGAAGATGAAGAACTGCGCTTGAAGGTTAAATATTATTCTTTAATATTATCCTATAATATTTACATGAAAAATTTGAGATAGATAATTTGCACAGCTCCCTTAGTTTGAAGCTACAGCAGATGAAATGACACTTATTCCCTTGAGAAGAATAAATTACATGAGACAGTCTGAGTAATGATACACCTGAGGCTATAGAGATTAGGAGGGCACACAATGTGTTGAGGAGCAATTTAGCAATGGACAATAATATCAACATGAAATGAGACACTGGGGAACAACAAAACATGTACACTGACATCAACAAGGACACAGTAGACCTACCACCACCACCAATTTGCCATGCAAATAATTAAACAGTTATAAGGACAAGAATTGCAGGTTGAAGCATACCACAATGGAAGCACAAAGCTACTGGCATTGATGGATGGCACACAGGTGACATGGGAGACTACATCCACTGGCTGTCATGGTGATGTTACCATGGTGACATGATGACACACTCTGGAGGAAGAACAGCACTGCAGCCTTGCCAACTCTACACATTGTGCATGCTTACCTCTTGTTTAATGTTTGCTCTACAAGTTGTTGGAGATACGCATTTCTACTTCTGGCATCTCGTAGTGCATACCTCAAGTTTTCTACTTCTTCTTCCAAAAACATTTTCTTCAACTCGTCTAATTTTTGTGCTGAAAATCACAGGGAAAAAATTGCAAAATTGAGAACAAGACACCACATGCCAACACATGAAAGGAAAACACCTTCTTGTACACACTGCACTGGCCATGAAAAGTTATATCACTTGGCAAATACAGTAAATGAGTAAAACATTTGTCAATAATACTGGTATCATCCTACCATAGAGTGATCTAGATTTGCTAAGAACGTATAAAGTGAGATAAATTGTGTGCAACTGCCAAAGCTGTCAGTGTCCAGACGTCAAACTTACAAATTTGCAGAGACAATGGATTTGGTACAACATGCACTGTTATTGTTGAGAGATGAATTCCATTAGTTTGGACTGAAATACCGGTAATACACAGTAGATTTCTATTGTCTGTACTAAAATTCATTTGTCAACAACAACAACATTCAAGATAACACGCATACATTGACAAGTTGGACACAAGGAACTTTGACAAAATTGTGGATGTTGAATAAGAAAGTGTATTTTATGAACAGAACAGGAAAGAATTGAGTCAATGGAACTTTACAAACTGACCAGGAATCATAAACCAAGCAAAGCTAGCCTTGGATATGATAAGATTCTATCACTGCCATCATTTGTTTATTTGTTAAGAGACATGGTGATCTTTTGATCTCAGTTACCAACAATGCCCCCTCTCTTTCCCTGTCTTGGCATAAGTAATTACCTTTTGATTATATCAGTTAAATAAAATTGTCTTGCAGATAGCCTCTAGAGATCAAACAACAATGCTAAATTACCACAGGAACACTAAAAAGCTAAAGAGGCATATCCCAGGATTCAAATTGTTCAAATTAATCTGACCTTTGAACCCAAGGTACAATCTAACATTGGGACCTACAGCACTGTTTGCTATTCAGTAAGACATGCCTGTCTGCAAAACAATTTAATTAAATACAAAGAGACAAACACACAACATTTTGATGTTGTTTGTCCATTTAAAATACATATATGATATTCTTGAATTACATTCATATCGACAAGAATATGTAATGAAATATTTAAGAGATAATATTTTAATTGCCTTGCATTGTGGAGAAATTTCAGTTATTTATCTTTCTGATAATTAATATTAGGAAATGTGAAAATCTGGTAAAACTTACGAATAAACGAACTTTTCATGAAAATTTAAGTTTACTTGGGAAAGAATAGAAACTGTATGTGAATAATTACCAGAAATACCACAAATCTAGCTTGGTATTGACACATGAGTGAAAATATATGTGCAGCAACAGCACAAACCTTTGAAATTAAGACAGCAGTGCTTAGAGTTAAAACCACATTCTAAATGCTGAGTGTTGACAATTCCAAGGGTCTATGTATTTGTTTGGTACAAAGAAGCCGCCTTAAACTGGAGCATAGGAACCATTCAGTGACAAGGGCATTGCAGTAAGACAGAGGTCAAGAGGTCAGGTGACAGTGGTCAGCTTGCAAATTGCTTTGACAGGCATCAGCAGACATGATTAGCCAGCTTATAAAACTGAATAGGGTATTGATTTTTCCTACTTGGACATCAAAATGCTGTGAAGCTTTATTGAAAAGTTTGACGTTTAGCCAGCTGAAATCATTTTATTACAGGTCTTAAAATTGAGCTCATTTATTCTTTTGAAAACTTCTGATGCCAAATAGTTTATAGTTTAAATTCAGTGAATTCTCAATGGGATTCGAACTCACGATGTACAACACAAAGACACCTATCGAAGACATCACAGTCAAAACTGCTAAGCTAAGATGTTACAATACATGTCATGACAAAGACCATGATTTGGACAGAAGATGGAGTTGAATTTGATCAAACTGATATAATATCAGCAACTTCAATTTTGTAACATTTTTTGGGGAGGAGCAATTTTCCCAGTAGACTCCACAATAGTCTAAGATATTAAAGTAAATACAATTTTCTTTGTTGATTTCTGAGCTTATAAATTCTCACATAGACCTTGGATTTACTCAACTATCGACTGTTACATGAAATTCAACATTACAAAATGTACTGAGCTCTTCAAATTTCCTGGTTAGATTCCTGTCAGTTATAAGCAACACTTACAATCAGCTCAGTTCAAAAAAGTTGCCACTGAAAGAACAGGTTTTCATATCAAAGCACAGTGACCAAATTCAGATCAACATTCAAACTATCAGGTTTGTGTTAGAGCTACCTGGCCAACATCTCAGTTGCAAGCTACAGTTTGGACTACCGTACCATCTCAACTTCACTGAAAAATTGGTCCTACTACCCGGACAATAGCTTATGCCAGATCACATGACCGGTTGCTAGGTAATCATAGAAACCAGTAGAGTAATGCTAAGTAGAAAGATGGAAACTACATGGGACCATTATTGATTGTCAAGTAGAGACTCCAGACAAATGTAAAGGGCATTGGTAAAGTTGCAGACTGGTCAAATATATGTTTAGTAAATACTACTGCTTAATTTGATGCTCCTGTTGTGATCTGATTAACATAGGATAGTGCCTGCAATCTATTACCATAAGAATCCGACATCGGTGACAATTGGTACTCAGACTGGCACCAGTCACTTGGCTTTTCGAAGCAGCAGCTACTGGCTGGCCAACGTGTTCAATCAACGATCTAAACAACAGCCTACCACTAACAGTCTGCTGAAGTTTATTCTTTCAATTTATTCTGTTTTAATATTTATATGCCCACAGACTTGGAGCAAGTCTGGTACTAACTATGCTAATGGTAACCTACCTGATCAAAAGGGAAAAGAAGAATTAATGCAAAAGTCAATGATATACTGTGCTGTACTGTAAGTGACTTATCTGTTACAATAACACCTGCCTTCACTTCTGGTGTCAATATACACTTTGTAAACAGTACTGAACACACAAAGAGTATATGGCTGAAACTTAACTTTGTCAGAGCTACAGAATCGACAGCAAACATTGTACCAGCCATTTGGAAGGTCATTTCATATTTGATCTACAATGTTACGGAGAGGTAGTTTGAGACAAGACTGGTCATGCACGTATCACATAGCAACCACACAACTTGAAACACTTGAATTGCATCATTGTGTTTGAGTTAAGGTGGTTGGAAAGGCTATTTTTGCACCAATTCTTTTCTCAGAGTTAATGTCAAGTTTCAAGTGTTAGAATCAAGATATTTAGTTCAAATTTTCAGGATAACTCCCTTAGTTAATATTTTCTCCAAAGAATATAAAAATTGTATATTTGCAGCCATGATTTTGAAATATGACACCAGTAAATATTAAAATTTAATTTTTCATATTTTTTTTACATATTTGAATTTAATAATAATTGGATAGTATTAATATTACCAAATTAGTTATAAATATGTTGACACTATTTATTGTAAGATTTGTACGGCAGGATTTGTAAATAAAATTGTTTTTATGATTTTACATGGGTTTATATATCAAAAAATTATTAAAAATTCTTTCAAATTTCAAAATGTGATTTTTCAAAAAGTACTTCAAATACAGGAAAATTGTGCCGTACAAATCTTATCTGTAACCTTGTTAATAGGCTGTAAAAAATTCCATGTCCATATCTCATTTCAAAATTGGATTAAATTGGTATACAATTATGTAGGAAAACTGTTATTCTGTCAAAAATGTTGAAAACAAGCCATATTAGCACCCCTCTTTTGAAGTCATAGAGGAGTTTTTTTGGTTAATCTCACTTTTGACACATCTTTGACACTCAAAGAATCTAAAAGTGCATTTACAATAGCAGTCACTCACTCTGAATGCCAGCACCGCCTTGTCAAACTTTCCTGAAAAACAGCAAATAATGACTTTCCCTTTTCAAACATTTTATTAAAAGCTAGGGGACCTCTACCATAGTTAATACACTAAGGACTCCCCAACTTCTTCTTATTTGGTCAGTTTTTCAGAAGTTTTAACAGGCTATAACTCTGCAATGCCTTTGTGCCCAAATGTCTAGTTTTTTTTATTCCACAGAGAATGTTGACTACTTTTATATTTTAATAGTTTTGTTGACATTTATAACTGACGCTCTAGCCTTTCCAACCACCTTAAGGCTGAAACAACTTACAACTTAGAAAGTCATTGAGACGATTGAAATAAAAATGTCAGCTTTCTTGACAACAACAAGTGGTTGGTCTTACTTTGCCATGGTAAATTTACAGATTCATTAGACAACAAAAACCCAATGGCTTGTTGTTGGACTAGTCCTTGGCAGCCTGTCTGGCTTACAAATGAAAGACATTGAAGTAAGGTTTTCATTTCAAGCAGGTTTCTTTGTCGTGGTTGAATACTTCAAGAAAACATCGTCAAGACGGTAAGGTTGTGTGACAAAAGATCAAAACATGGAATTCTAGGTTCAACTTTGCCCTCTGGAAATGTCTTTGCTTTGAGTTGACACCAATGGAGTTAAAAAATACTATCTCCATTTCAGTAAAATGGCAAACAAAAATGACTTCAAGAAATTGTATGAGCTCTGCTTAAAGTAGGTATTGGTTTCAATATATGTACCTAGGTGACTAACCCAACATCCATGTCTTTTGCTATTTACATTTGAGGTGAAACACTGCACACCAACATTTCCTGATCTAAGAGACATTTCACCACAATTAAGGCAAATATTTTCTATATACTTTATATTTTGTCATACTTAATATAAACCTGTATAACTGACAAATAACAGCAAATCCAAGTGTCTCCAAGGGCAGTGTTGCAAATAGATACGCACAAATTTGGAACTGTTCTACACTGAAGAATTAATGTGCACAGCTGCTCAATAGAAAATACTAGTATGTAGTTGTTTACACTGTATAGTGACATTGTCTTGATGGTGTGGGCATTTGGCTGAGCAGTTTTGACTGTGATGCCTGCACCAGGTGACTGGGTGCCGTAAGTTGTGAGTTCAAATTTGATCAAATTTCTACTGAATCCATACAAAGTCATGTCATACTGCTGACAAGCCATGAGTTGTGAGGGTTTTTTGGTCAAGGCATATATACAGTAACACTGACTATAAAGAAAGAACTCATCACAGATTCTTAGAGTAAAGATGAACAAAATCCCTGATGAATGATAGATATGTTACACAATGTTGAAAGTTTTGAAAACTTATCCACAGTCTCGAGTAGCAATGAGGCAATGCAATACTAGTAATTTATACCTTGAGATGTTTAATACAAGCAATAGAATGTTCCTGGTTTTCCTGTACTTTCAGTCAGATATAAGACAACGCTAAGAGAGCTTGCTTTCTGTCTCACACTTATGAAATCTGGTGAACTTTCTCATACATGTCAGAAAGAGATTGATCTATCAAACAATGAGAAGGAACTAATTCCTACTGTCACAAAGTTTACTGTATTTACACAAAATGTAGTGATTTTAATGTTGAATACGGTATTGCTGACAGGTTAGAAAAGTGGACACCCAAGTTATTACCCTGTATAGTTCTGCTATTACAATTCTACGATTATAGGTTGAAAGACTTGTTTGTAATATTTGTTCTGCCATAAGAATTGAATGATAAATGGTGCTTGGTGAAATTTTCAGCTTACCTTGAGAATGGTGACTACCACCACTACTGCTGTCAGCTTCTCTGGACAACATTGAAACATCACTTAATTCTGCAACAGAAAACAAAAACAGCGTTATGATTCATTGTTACAGCACTGGTGATAAATACTAACTCTAATGAATGTGTAGAAATATCAAAGAAATATACACACTTGGGCAACAATTTCCTTTTCATGAAACACTTTGATAATTCAAGTTGTTTTGAGAACAAGATCTTTTCTTTCAGAGTTTCTGAAATATTTTGACAGTTGAAGATATGCAGATCTCAAATACAAAGTGATATGAGATCACACAATAGTACACACACTGGAGATTTCATGACTTCCATATTAAAGAAGGAATTGAATATACCTTGTAGGTATCTTAGAGCAAAGTTCTGTAATTCAACTTAAAACCCGATTCTCCATATCTTGAACACTAATACACACACTACCTCAATTCTCAATAACACTTTCGCTTATAAGAAGTCTTTCCCACATACTAATTTATAACAGAAAATAATTTCAGTTTAATATACACACACAGTGACTACAAAAGTAGAATTACACATCATTATTTTTCAATACTGTGAACTATGAAAGCCTATGTTGATTGTTACCAGTATACCATCTTGTGTTCAAGGATTTTAACTTGCGAAATATTAATCTGAGATTGTATTACTACATGATGTTCTGTGGCAATTTCATAGTTTCATGAATCTTTGTAAAAAAATTCAAACCAGATTGCTGGCTACAAATACCCTTGCTGCAGAATAAGTGTACATTAGATATTCAAATTTACCACCATTCAACTTTCTCTCAAAGTCGTGGAAAGCAATTATACCAAACGAATTTCTAAATCTTTAATTTTGAAACACTAAAATTAAAGCATCACACCATGGCAGGTTTAAAAGGTCAAATGATTTTGAAATTTTAAACTACACACTAACTGAGCTGATTATTTGATTGAGTTCCTTTTCAATAGCTACGTGTATGACGTGATTTGTATGTAACTTATAACACAAACAATTTTCTATTTCAAATCATGTAAGAAATCTGGGCAACTATGTACTTTCTAATAACTTACATAAATTAAATTGTTTACAGAAAGAAGATTGTCTATTATCCAATTGATTGAAATTTTCATAAAAGCAACAAATGGATAACATTCATCTTTGAGTTTTTGAGTAGAATTTATTAATTTGTTACTTGAGATTCACAAATTTGACTGCTTCACTTGTGTATAAATTTTAGTTGGTAAGTTGCATTGTAAGTTGGAATAAAAACAACTGGTACATTCTGTATCAGATTTTGGCAATTCTTAGTTCACATTTCACTCCATACATGGAGACACGAAACACTACTTAACACTGGCAAATGTCTAGATACATGCAATTTGATATAATATTCCAAATCTAAAAAGCCTTTATAAATATCTACTTCATGAAAGCAACAGTACACAGTTATCAAAGATCACTAGCTGACAGAAATATTTTCTCAACTGGTGTATACATATTCACTGTAAATGCATTTCCAGAATGGCTCACAGTATATACATGATAGATATCTTTGACTACAGAGCTTATTTAATCCTTTGAGTCTTGTAATTTTTCCCTCCAAAATTTTCATGCAAAATTTTACAAATTTTTGGTGAATTTTTCTGTAATTGTTTGATAATTTTATACGAAAGGGACATCACATTTCAGCTTTACAGTTTTTTATCAAAATTTTGGCAAAATTCTGAAAAATATTGATTTGGGTATATTTTTTAAAGGCAGCAAAAATTGACTTTGGCACTCCAAGGATTAAATATGGGCCAGAGTCAATGTATTCACAAAATGCTATGATAAGAAGTTCCCAGTAATTAAAAGTAATCTATTGCTGAAAGTATGATGAAAAGTAAAGGGGCACTTTAGATGTCCTGAAAAAAGTGACACAAATGTCAGTGATAGCGGCAAGAGGGTCAATTACTATGGCGATAAGATAGATAGTAACAGCAAATGACTTGAGTCAAGCCATGCATACTCTACTGTCTTTATGATGCCATAAATCAATGGGATACAGCTAACAGAACAGTAAACTTTCAACACTTTACAAGGCCATAAGACTCTGTCACTGTGCAGCATGAATAAACATTTACTATAGGCCACAACATCTTAACTTCAACTATGAAAAGCTTCAGTGCACTGTAGGTAGTCAGCAAATACCATAGACTCTCCCAGCCTGCAAGCAATATTCAAAATAGCTTCAACTTCAATTCATTTACTTTCAGCAAGCCAAGAATAAAGTGGGAACCCATTTACCTGATAAAATACTGTGCTTAATGCACTCACCTTTCTTGGGACTCAAACCTTTTGCCATTACCAGTTTAAAATGTAAATCTGAAAAACAAATAAAAAGTTCAAAAAACATTATAATTGTGCACTACCAATATATTTATTTGTGCTAAACTTTAGGTAGCGGTCTCTCTGACTTGTTAAATTTACTCAGAAAACAGTATCCTTTAGAGCAGACAGCAAAACTTTAAATATTTGCAATATATTGCTTGAGTAACAGAGCAAACAGGCCTTGAAATACTTCCTAAATTTAGGCATTTAGTCGCCTTAAGTAAAACATAACTTACTGGTATAAGTTACCGATATAAGCTTGGTTTAAAGAAAGTAGTTACAAGCTAGCAAAATCTTATTATCTGGTGAAAGTTTCTACAGAACTACCTTAAATTTCAGAAACAGTTCAAATTTTTACCAATGGCGTTTTAGTGCTTCAATGTTTTTGAAGAGTAAACATTAACTTGGGTCTAAACATTAAAACTTTATCGGAAACTTTTCCTATTTGAGTGCGTGGACACCATCAGTATAACTTTTTCTCAATCATTCCTTTATTTTCATGATTGCTTTGATACAACCATACATCCAACAACAAGGGATGTACAAGGTTGTTATAGCACACTGCAATCGTTCAATTGTTAAACAGCTTCTATTATTTACACCAAATTGTTATCTAGTCATTTTTGATATTAGTATTCTTATACCAGTTACCAGACATACAAGACAGATTTGACATTAATGGAGAGCTATCAACAGTATTCAAATTGCCTATCTCTGAGATGACTGACTTGACAATCTTAGAAAGTATCAAAGGCTGTCTAAGTTGTAAATCAGTCAACAAGGACCAACGCATTTCTAACCAGAATGATATGAATTACATATCTTTATCAAAAAGATTATCATATAAGATATAGAAGCTTTTTACCCATGCCAGTATAGCTGGACATGTTTCATCCCATGCAATGTTCAACTGTTCAGACTTCTCAGAGGAGTTACACTTTCAAAGGGGTTGATTCACCCTTGTTTTGGATGCAGTCTATTAATTTGTTCATAATCCAATTACAAATATTACTTTACAAAATACTAAGTATGGAAATGCAGTATTAAATATGCTAATTAGCCAGCCCTTTTGTTAATCAATTTGAATAGGGAGAATGCTGCATGCCATTTGAAAGACCTTGCAAATATAACCAAGATTTAGCACATGGGAAAATTCACTTCAATGGTGACACACTTTTTCCGCCAATGAAAAAAATTACACTATTTACAGTTTGCCCTTCCTTTCCATTTAATCTGAGATAAACTAAAGTTTTTTTTTATTTTTTTGTTAAAATATAACAACATGTTATTTCTTATTATTCATGCACCTACACATTATCACAAAAACAATAATTTCTCCCATCACGTCTTACTATGGAACAGGTACAAACTGCTCATAGAGAATACAGTGTGAAATCTCTACACTTTGTTGCCATACAGCAGTAGTGATAACAATGATATAATGTTTCTGGTCATCATCTTTCTGGACTTTGAAGAAATTATTCCTTCCAGTTTTGCAGCTTACTCTCAAAAGGTTACCATTGTTGAGCATCAGCGAGACATAAACAGGGAACTATTTTGAATGCAAATTTTGAACACCTAGGGAAGACTAATTTGAAGTTGCATATAATTTAACTTTGAGCAAAACTCTACATGTTGAGAAAAATCAATTTAAAAACCCCCAGAATCACAATGTTTGAATTTAAGTGGATTTCTCTGTTATACATAAAAAAGAACTACAGCAGTAATATGATATTGTAAGAAAGAATTTTTTGATTTAACGGCAACATTTACAACATTCACAAAAATAAAAAATAAAATAGCCGTAAACTGGCTCTTCAGTAAATTTCTGATTATTTTCTCTTTTATGAGAATGAAGGGCAAGTACTCTGTTATTTGTTCTGTAATCTGATTAATATGCCTAATCCCACCACTCTAGAAAATGGCAATATGGCGCAGTATCCGATGTAAGCTAAGACCCTGTGAAAAACCCCGGCATGTTATAGAATTGCAGTGACACAGAAACCCACCCCCACTGGCATTTTCAGGAGAAATGGCGCAAGAAACCTTTTCATTGATTGTAAAGATTGTGAGTACCATACAGGTACACGTCATTGTAGAGTTCACTTGTATATGGGTACAATCATGTAGTCTACATGCACACAAAGAAGCCAAGCAAACCTCTAGGCAAAATGACTGTGGAACAAGAACAACATGAATCAGGAGAATTTCTTTGCAATCTGCGACAGAATTTGTAAATTTAAACCAACTGAGTGGATATACAAGAGAGCATTTCATAAATATTTGACACAATCCTTCTATGCCAGCATATGGTAAACCATTACACAAAATTTGCTGGCTAAATTTTAACAGAATTTACACATATTTCATTTAACATTCAAGCAAATTACAAAATTACTCTCAAACTATTTTATGAACAAAATTCACCATTACTTTCTGACAATAGATAAAACATATATTTGAATAGGTGAGTCCATCCTGATTTCTCCATTGTACAAGTATATTTACTTTCAGAATATTGATCCATAAAGAAACATGGACTGCTCTCAATTGTGTTGGACTGTACCCTCTTTCTATGTCTACAAAAGCTTTTATTAGTATGGAGTTGAATTTGCATACAACACTGAATAAGTGTTTTTTTCTTGTAACTTTATGTTACTTCATCTTGCATAAACCTAACAAGCTTTCAATAAGTCTCCATGATTATCTGTATATTTTTATATGACATATGGCAACTGAGCAATCAAAATTTAGCATTGACTAATTGCTCCAATCTAGAAGATGAATATTAAATTGGTAACTCAAAAAGGATCTTCATTGCTTCCCTGTGTAATAATGTTATACTGCATTACATTATGAATAATAATCTATTATTAATACAAATATTACTTGCATTCACTTCTCACTAACAACTTACATCAACATTTGTTTTTCACAGGTATTCTGCTTTATCAAATCTGATTGAATTCAAGGTTTTAATTTCATTTGTCTTTTAACCAAATCATCACTTCCAACATTTTGTAAAGATCTATTGTGTTCTATAGCAAAGTAGGACCTATACATCATAAGCAAGAGGGATCATGGGAGGATTGAGCCTCCTGTTAAGTCTATTTTTCATTTCATTTATTTAACGGTTTCCTCATCACATCGAGAACACTGACTGCATACCTAACATATTCCATAGCATAATATTTGTGTGAATTCTCAAGTATGCCACTGCTCAGGGATTTAAGAAACATAGTATGTTATTCAATACACACTTTTTTGAAAATTTCAAAAATGAGGACAATGTGCACATGGAAAGATTTTCTAATATCTGCTGGCATTAGTCGTGATACAGCCCACCAGTTTTCTAGATGCTTGACAAAACACGTTCAAAAACTTACCACTTCTTTTCAATAAATTTAATCAAATTCCTGGTGTTTTTTGTTGTGATTAAGTCAATGTACAGAACTTTACTGTTCATAAATTTAATTTCAGTATAAATGACCCTTGACAAAATTTTTTTTCCAAAAATGTATATGTCAGTAGATGTATGAAAATGTTAACATTAACACTTAGGTATGAGGAAAAAGATTTCCAATTTGTTCATAAAATGTACACGTATTTTTATTATTCCAAGATATGCATGAATAATGTGTGAGATTAACAATCGAATTAAGTTGTCAAACAGAATGGAATGAGATAATAATTACTCTACCTTTATTTTCTCTTTTTAGGATATCTATTTCTTCATGTAGACTTCGAAGGACATCTTGATGTTGCATCTTCAGAAACTCAAGGCTCTTTTCAAGATGATGCATTCTTTGAACAGGATCCATATCACCTGTATCGGGCAAGTCGAACTCGTCGTACAGTCCTTCTTTCTTGCCCGGTGGTCCCGGCAGGACTTGCAGACGATCTTTCATGAACGGTCGCGGGTACCTTGCTTTGTCTAGAGTAGCAATCCGCGACCAGTGCGGCATATTTTGCATGGGAGGCAGCGAATAGCTTGAGGACGACATTGTATTTCGCGAGTAATACAAGACGTGTAACACTAGTAGCTACCGCAGATAGAAATACTTAACTGTGTTTTGATTATATTTATCGCTATAGAGCCATCTGGCCTCCCTGTTAAATTACAGTCAACGTCGACGAATATATGAATAAACGTCGATCTGTTGAATGTTGAAGAATTCCTCGATATGAACGAGTTTATATTATTTGGCACGGTGGGTAGATATGACACACTCGTTAGAGTGCCACTTCATATAATGGTTGACAATGGCCTGCGACGATGAAGCTGAATATACTGCGACAGTGGCTCGCAACACTTGCAGCAATACTGTCTTCGACGAATGGAGAATGGAACGGATAGCTGTAGTACGTTTACGCTCCACTCGAATTTGAGAACTGCGTGTGAATTTAGTTCAGAGTCCGGTATCCCATCATTGGCACTGCACAAAACCCAACAAGATGGCTTCCTTCATGTATCCACAACAAACCTCACGATGTACCCGGCTATGGGTTCGAACGTCCCTACCTCTCCAAGAAATTCTCTCGAGCTTTCAGTTCAGGTGAAAATGAAGCCAAAGATGTAACTCATCAACTGATGTCCCTAAAACGACGCCCGACTTCTGATCACTTCGAAATATCGCGGTTATGAATCCGTACCTAGGCTGCTCTTCCCTATCGTTTCATAGTCCTTCAATGCAGCGTCTATGGTATGTGTCTACAGATGCAAATGTCATGTTGCCATGTGACGAAATTTGCATATTCCACGCGAAGCAAAATCAGCCTTGCTGTCGTAGAGGGCTCTATACAACTCGTCACCGGTATCTCCTCGCCGATCGATCGCTCACTTTGAAACCATGGGTACACGTATCAACAGTTTACATGCAAGCTGTACAAGCACATACGTTAATTGTGAACATGAATAATTTTGTGGACGTCTGTTTTTTTTTCTCAGTTTCTTTGAGATTATATTTTATATACTGGTTTCTCCCTCAGTCAAAGGACCTATTTCCAGGGAAGTCCAGTATTAGGAAGAAATACGAAACTGTAAACACTGATGACAACATAAGGCGATTCAAAATGAATCACACAGTTGCGCGAAATATTAATATCAACATCAAAACATTTAATATCAAATATTACATATCGCTAAAGACAAAGAATTGATAGACGATTAACTATAAACAAGAGTTTCAAGACTGCTGGTAAAATGCAAAATAAGTTTTGCTGATAAACAAAGTATTGAATGATAAAAATAACAACACACAAAAAGCACAACGAGTTAATAGTAAGTCAATAAACGAATGTATAAACACTATAGCGCTCTCAAACGAAAGAGAGTCGGGAAAGCAATTGGATCAACAGGAAACAATAGGCTATGCGAAAAAGACGAATGTATAAAGAGCTGTATTTCATTGCATTATGATGACTTCGTAACGGCTTCAATGGGTTTACGAGTAATCCGGACACCAAACTTGTTAATTACCTAGCAAGTTCGCTGATGACATTGAGACTTTTAATAGTGAATAAGTGAACGAAATACGCATACGTGTGCTGAGCGATTGAAGATGTATGTAAATGCTGGTAAAAGGAGCCTGATATATAGTATTTGGTATAAGAAACATACCGACGGCGTAGATGGAAATTATCAAACAGACATACTAAATATATTACCGATGGAAAGTTCTGCCCAACTGTCGTGACATTATACTCCTAAACAGTATATAATTTAACATAGGTGATGTTTATCTTGTTTCAGACACTCTAATTCAAATCACTATGTCAAGAATGTATATAAAGATATACATTGGTGTATATATATAATATATATATATATATATATATATATATATATGTATATAACTCTGCAATGAGGATTATGTAACCTATCTCTGTTATTAACATCATTTTGATTAATACCACAATAATTAATAGGAGATTGCTGTCATGTCAACACTAGATCGAATATGACATAACATTTTACGACGGGAGGAAAATACTTAGTTCCACCAGATGAAATTCCGATTACTATTATTGCTCGTTCCGTGTGAGATATTCGTCTAAATGTATCCATGCGTATTTCAAGGATAAAACACGGGCACTCTCAACAATGTAGTCTGTCAAAACCAATTTCACACTTGTTAGAACCTAAAATAGCTGTACTGTGCTTTGGAGGAAAACGAATTAAATTATTTGATATATTTTCGAGACAGTAAATGGGATGCAGCTATCAGACGGTGGTTAAACAGTAATGCAATCTTAACTTATTTCTATACAGCTGTTAGTTTGACAAGAAAAGTAACATATACGGCGAGATCATCCGCGCCAACTTTTAGAAATTTCATGTGGATATTGTTATTGGCTCGAATACTACGCATGTAGTTGAAAATGAACAAACCATAGACCCTTTTTAATGAACTAACCGGACATCTTGAAGAACATTCGCGAATAAAGGCTGACTATGATACTTTTCGTAAAATGGGACACCGATTCATGACACCGATTGTTAGGAACAAGGATTAATCTAATGATACAATGCAATAAAACTGCCAAATTAATTATCCCAGTTAGCGGAAACAAAAACGCGAACAAAACACTTAGCGACTTCAACAGGCTTTAAATATTCGATAATTCTTCAAACATTTGCCCGACTAAACAGGCCTACCTTTGTCAAGTCTTGACCGACGAACGGTTTTTGAACTTCAATAGAGGCATTCCCTTATTTAGTAACAGTCCATAGACATTAAAGGGTCTTTTTCTCTGTCTATGGATAAACTTAAAGTTCACTTTTACACCGAATTATATCAAGACTGATATGTTGGTCAATGATGACGTTAGTTCAAACACGTGGTCAGTCGAGGACACCACAAGATAAAACTTTCATAAAATATCGAAAATATGACTATGCCCGGATGTGAATCGACGTAACCGTCATGACACCGATTGTTAGGAACATGCAGGCATAGTTTAAATCACGGTTCAACGTTTTAATTATCCTACACTCTGTCATCAATCACACACTTCTTTGTCTTCGATACAGGGGGATTCGATGCATATTTTTTTATAATTATGTTCATGAGATATGTGCATAGAAGGCATGCAGTACATTTACACCATTAGACCTATCAAATCTCAATCAAATATCATTCCCAAATTGGTAAAGTGCGTTGATCTTAAATATTTAATTTTTACTACTTTACAAATAAAACCAAAGGGCACAGCAGCAGAAGTAAGTGTGACTTACGTTATAAAGGTATTTGGTCTCAAAAACTGAACAGATCCTTCGGAACGATATGAGTGCATCACGCAAGTATACACTCTGTCTGATGGAAATCTGATTTACAGGATGCCTATACTTTTCTAGGTTTGCTTGGAATTGTTTTTATGTATCTTTGTGACTGTAGTTCTGTTGCTATCGGTGCCAGGCGCTATCACATATGTCATGTCGTCACTACCTCTTCCTTCACATCGCCGCTGTACCTTTGGATCTTCTTTTACACAATAAATCAAAATGTAGACGTCAATTGTCACCTGAATTTCTTGCGTTGGTAAATTCCAGATTTGATAGGTTATATAAAGTCTGAGTGATGAGTATATCGACTAGCAGGCGATTTCGCCGATTTTTGTTGGATACTGTTACAACGTTATTTTTATGATATCGTCTCCGAGAACTTATGAAGCTTAATGATTTGGTCAGTTCTTAATTGCAGAGAGTGGCCGACACTATCTGATGCACACACATTTCGGTCATTTGTAAGGCTGACATCGTCTACAGTTACACTAGTCTTACGAAATCTGATTTTGTCTGATGTTCAATCTGATTAAATTCCGATGTAGAGATGGGTCGGTCTTTTACTCTATCCCTCACTATAGGAGGAATAACACAAAAAGACCGTAATAGGATAACGTAAAAGACCGACCCATCTCTACATCGGGTTTTAACACTTTGAGTGTAATTTTTTCCAACTAAAATTTGAGTGCTACATTTTACCAATTTTTATGAATTTTTATGTAATTTTGTCGATGATTTTAGACCAAATGGACATAAAATTTAACTGGCTACAGTTTCTTATCAAATTTTGGCAAAAATCTGAAAAAAGTTGACTGTGTACATTTTGTAAAGGCTACAAAAATTGACTTTGGCGCCAAAGGGTTAATCAGATTGGTCTAATGTGTAGAGATGGTGAAATCGTATAGCATGTAGCAAGGCGAATTTATAATTATAATGTTGTCTAGTATAAAAGTTAGACGTATCATAGCCAAACTCGTCAAGTTGGTGGAAATCACTGATTCAGTTTTTTCATTACCTGACCCACGTGGCCATACCCAAAGCAATTCGTGGTAATCACACTTTGATAATAACATCCAGTATGGAGGGTGATCTTAAATACTCTATCTAATCTATATGTTTTCATGGATATCGTGAAAATACCTTGTGACGCCTTCATTTTATACAACATTTGCATGCACGTTGCAAAGGGAATCCTGGTAGTAAGAAAGACAGAAGTCACTTGAAGTTTGCATGCAATTCGTTAAATTAAGATGGAATAGGTGTATGAAAAATTAACTTATATTCTCAAATCTAAATCACTGAAAAACAAAACGAAGAAAATGACAAGAAAAATATGCTGTGATTTTGGCGATCCATTTCTGCCAGCCGAACTTGTCTGAAAACCACAAATATTTACAGTTGCCCTTAGTGGCAAGAAATATCGTTGTTCGGAAATGTGCATTGAACTTGTACATATGACGTAAAATTTTAGAAACTGGCCAAATTGCTTCGGTGAAGAATAAGTAACTTGAGAATGGAGAACTCTTTCAAAAAACAGAAACCAAACTTCGCTAGCTCTAATAATGGGGATTCTATCTGTTGACATGTGGACGTTCAGGTCTTTGACGTGTACAAAAAAACAACAGGTCAAATGAGCTTACGACCTGAAGGCAAGAGAACTTTATAATTCAAGCCCGTTTTTTTTTTTTACATGGCTTACTAGTCCAAAGCTAGAATTCTGGCCAGGTCCAAACGCTGTAAAATAATTTCGTATTGGGCTTGAACCTCTGTCGTTACAAGTTTACTCGATATTTGTTAGTTGTTACAAAACTATCAATCGAGTACAAATCTTGTACGTTGTAGTCGAAGAATAATCATTTATATAAATCCCTGATCAATAAAGGGACAACATGGCTATAGGGGATAGATATTCGGGCTCTCAAATTTTATCGATTCTTTTCTGATATACCACTCTTGTGGGTTCTCATTCTAAAGCTCTTGATGTAAGAAAAGTCTTTATTACAGTCTTATTTTTTCGAAAATCGAAATTTTTATTTTTCCTATAGCGTTTACACAGGGATGGCGGCCATTTTGAAATTCAAATATCGGAAAATCTCTGGTAATGTCTTTCTAGTACCAAAATTTGCACGGTGACCTCTGAATTTTATTCTTGATTTGGTAAGAGAATAGTTGAAAGTTTAGCAAAGTTTAAGTCTTTTACTTTTGAGGCGCATACAACCTCAAAGATCATTTCGGATTTTGTCTGAACTATTTTGAAGATTTAGCGTGAATGTTCCTAAAATAACGTCATTCAGATTTCTTTAAATTATCTTTAAATTTGCATGTTTGCATGTTTTGGAATTTCGCCCTGAGGTGGTTGAAATATTCTCGCAAACCGATTTTAACAACGCAGAAATCTTTCTGCCAAATAGGGGACGATTCAGAATTTACTTCCAGGGGGGGGGGGGGTGGAGGATTTTCAGGGGGGGCCACCCATTTTTCCCAAGAAAATTTAGGGGGGGCCAGACAAAAATACCACAACCTTTTAGGGGGGGGGCCAAGGAAAAAAAACATCAATTCAATATTTGCCCAGAATTTCTGATCTCTACAAAAGAGAACCATAGACGCTACCTGGGTGACAGATAAACTCAACATGTTTAGTTAAACTCCTTTAGCTGCCAAATTCGGTAATATTCACAGTGGTTTTGTTTTATGCATCTACTGCAGTATCTTGTTCTCCTCCCTGAAGCGTCATGAAATGTCCAGTATTTAGCATGTCAACACAAACCATACAGTGAACAGTCAGGGTCGTTTTTGTTGAAAAGAGATCTCGAATCAAGTCCAGACTAGAATTCATTTATCAACAATAACAATGGTCATTTATGTTCACACTTGTATGTTGCTAAATACAGCATTGGGTGTTCCATGTAGTGATAGAATAACAAACAAATGCTGATACAAAGAGATGAACATTGAACAAATGCTAAAAATTACAGCAAATGTCTTTTTAAGGTTTGGTTTACCTTGTAGCTTGTAAAGCAGTTGAAAGTTGTATGATAAAGAAGTGTTAATTTATGCAAATGTATGCAAATCACCCGATTTCTTGGCTTCTTTTGCCTCCCAATTTCAAAATTTCCAAAGAATTTAACTCCACTCTGGCTGGGTCAAATTTTCTGAAATTTCACATTATGTTTTTTAACATGCTATATAACACATCGACAATCAATTGGTTTTGTTTGGCAATAAAGCTCTTACATTTTGAATAAGAGGCATTTTGAATAAGAGGCATTTTAATTTTGCTGATCATGATTTTAATCAATTATTAGTGTATCAGTCTTTAAACCCCTACAATTTTAAAATGAGGATGGGTAATGCCAAATAAAATAGTTGTTTTTTTCTACATATACTCTCCTTTCAAGTGAAATATTACATTTCAGAAAATACTGTCTAGTTTTTGACTTAAATTTATTTTTATCATTAATACCAAAATTGAGGTTTTTTACCCCAAATATACACCCACTTCATCCTTTGAGTAAACTACTGCTACCATACTAAACTTTAGAGTCTCTGCTTTTTGAAAATATATGGTATGAGGGGGTTTCCTTGTCATCTTTGATGAGAAATGTTGCTTTGAAAAAAACTATTGGTAACATGCAGCTCCACCTTAATTCAAAACATAACGACTTGCTACTCTGCCACTTCTTAAAGTAACATGGTCACGTTGGTTCTCTGGGATTTTGTCAGTGTCTGTGTCACTATCATATTCAGAACCAACACCATCATCATCACTCTCGATGACTCCATTGACAGAGGTTTCCAATTCAGAGTCACTGCTATCTGACTCTGACTCATCTGTGACATAAGTTGTTACAATATCTTTCCCTGACAGTTTTCTTAATTTGAATGAAGAATGTGCATGTATATGTGCGGTTATAATTTGAACTTTTTCAGCTTTCAATTCTTTTTTGTTTTGGTAATTTATGTTTATCAAGGTATTTTTTTTAATTCTTTTACGTTTAAATTTTGAAGGTTCCCACTCGAGAGCAACTTTAACCAGTCATAGTCCTCGTATTTTTTATCCTCTCTTCTTTTCTGCTCCTTTTTTGTATGTTTCATTCTCATCAATTTTACCCTTTCTAAATTTTTTAAATGTTCTACATAACTTTTTACAGTGCTTACATCTACTATAAACTTTTTTGAAAATAAATTTATGGCCGTCTCATCTTCAAGTTGCTTTTCAGCGAATAGTTTTTTAATGTTTAAAATAAAAATATTATGTATTACTGTCAAAAATATATGGTGATAAATTTACAAAAGGGTTGATTTTCCAATAATGCTGTATGTACATCCAGAAGATCATGTGGCACTGCATCAATGCTATAGTGTCGGATTGTTGAAATATTGTGTACACAAGAAATTTGCTGTAGTCCAAGAAGTGATCTCAATGTGTATGAGGCTAGGATAAATGTGGATAGGCTTACACATTGTGTATTGATGCTACAGTAATACTTTTGTGTCCCATTCATTCTAATATGTATAATCAAAGATTTCACAGTGGAGGCTGGCAGAAAAGGCAAAAAAAACCAAATTAACATGTATTGTTTCGTGTCATCTGAAAACATGTGCATCACGACTATTTTAAATTAAAGTTTGTTAAAAAAATTTGAAATATGAATGCTCTGTCAATTTTGAAAAATACTGCTGACAAAATGTGAACTTTGACTTACACAGGGTAATCTGCATTTTAATATGAACATTGGATTGTGAATGGAATGAGCAGAATAACATGTGAATTCATGTTTTGGATAAGGTGTTTTGTTCAAGAAATGTTCTAAAATATTCCTCAGCAATTGTTGCTTTCAGTGGCAGCTACTTGGTCTTATGACAACCAAATTAGAAAAAAAGAGAAAATTAAAAATAAGTTGGCTTTAACCAATTTTAATTCCTAATGTTTAAAACTTTCACCGTGAGTCTGCAAATATTCAGCATAATCAAATGAAAATGTGTGCTGAACGTGTGCATGTACATGTACATCTCACTTTCCAGAAATATCTGGATATCTGCAAATGATGTACCATTAAACTTCAAGATATATATCACTTTGCCAATTATCTGCTCCTCTGATTTTCTGTTCACTATTTCTAACTGACATCTTTGCTTGTCTTTGTGTGCATCATATTTATCACTGAGACATAACGAAAAAAGTATTCATATTTAGTAATTAACTTTTCTTCAGAAATTTACAACCAGATATGTTTATTGCTACCCTTTTCAAAAGTGTGCAACTTGCAGTCCCTGCAAATCATTATTTTTATAGTCACATAACCCTGAAATGATTTGTTATATCATCGATTATGTGTCCACTACAGTTCCTGCAACTTGTTAGACTGGATATGTCTATAATGTATAAGCATGCATGTATATATTAGGGGGGGGGGCATGGAAAAAAAACAGGAAAGATGAGGGGGGCCATAGATTTTTTCTATAATTACAAGGGGGGCCGTGGAAAAAAATCACCAAGAAAATAGAAAATCCTCCACCCTCCCCCTGGAAGTAAATTCTGAATCGTCCCTAGTGTTGGTGGATGTTACTCAGTACATATAGGCCTAATACATGAAAACGTAAACACGGTTGAGGAGTAAAATTGTACGGTTCCAGTGATTATGCGTGTAATCCGTCGCAAAAGAACCAATCGGTCGAGCAATTAACGGATAAAATTCTACTTTGATCGTTCGCACAAAATGTCATTTAAAGTCGGATGCTTATAACTATAACGATAAGTTTACTGATACAAATCACAGTTTTTGCTAAGCTAAGCTTTGTAAGATGATTACGTCAGAACTCAATCAGATTCATCTGATATCGAATATCACACTCATTTGAACAGCTGTTTTCATCCAATCATATCATTAATTACTTTTGTTTCTAAAATATTCACAAATGCCTTTTAACATAGGACTGGAAAAACCCTGGGTAGGCCTATACAATATCAGCAATATTGGAGGGGACATTGTAAATTTCGTGATCAATTGTACGATTTTACTGATAAAGCGTTATAGGGTCCACCGAATACGCAGTAAAGCAATAAGACAAGAAGTGTTGGAGATAATCTTAGGGACTGGACACAAATTACAGGGGGGGGTGGGCCGGTGTTTTTTGGGGGTGGGTCGCCATTTTCGCGCAAGCATTTTTGAAGGGTCATAAAATTTTGTGCAAGCCTATGGGGGAGGGTCACCTTTTTTCATGCATCAAAGCTGAAATTGCATGTGCACGTTATGGAATACTGAAAAAAGAAAAAATACCTCCTGGCACTTTCATTTTCTGCCATTACCATTTTCGGCGCGCCCTTCGGGCGCAAATTTCAGGTATAATAAACAATATATTGATGATCCAAGCAGCCACATTGATTTAAGTTGTCATGATTTCTACTTATTCAACACTATTGTGCATAACTGTCCCCTATAATGACTCTTTCAATAACAATTTGGGAGATTACTTATTTGACATCATTCTCCCATTGACAATACATTGGGTATAGGTCGGTGTCAAACGTTCATGTCACTGTATGTACATTTTTTATTTTTGAGGACATTGACAGAATACAAACTGTTCAGAATAGTGCATAGTGTCATCAATAACAACTGGAAGCTTCAGGTCGAACAACTTTTGAATAACAATTTAGGATCAGATAACCTATGAGTTATTTATAGTTTCCTCATAGCCTACAATGTATAGTGAATCAACATTTTGGTGAAATTCCAAAATCAAATTTCTTGCACAACCATTGACTTGAAACCACTCTAGTCTAATCATGAATATTAATACTAATAATTAGGTGTACATAAATGCACAGGTTTACCAAGTTTTGTATTGGAAAAAAATTATTCATAGTTTCATCATAGACTACCATGTATAGTGAATGGACATTTCAGTGAAATTCCAAAATCAAATTTCTTGCACACCCATTGACTTGAAACTACTCTAGTCTAATCATGAACATTAATACCAATAATCAAGTGTACATAAATGCACAGATTTTCCTATTTTTGTATTGGAAAAAAATTATTCATAGTTTCATCATAGACTGCCATGTATAGTGAATCAACATTTAAGTGATATGCCAAAATCAAATTTCTTGCACAACCATTGACTTGAAACCACTCTAGTCTCATCATGAACATTAGTACCAAAAATTGAGTGTACATAAATGCACAGATTTACCTATTTTTGTATTGGAAAAAAATTATTCATAGGGTTTCACCATAGACTGCCATGTATAGTGAATCAACATTTCGGTGAAATTCCAAAATCAAATTTCTTGCACACACATGGACTTGTAACCACTCTAGTCTAATCAAGAACATAAATATCAATAATCAAGCATACATAAATACACAGATTTGCCAAGTTTTGTATTTAAAAAAAATTATTCATAGTTTCTTCATAGACTACAATGTATAATGGATCCACATTTCATGCGAAATTCCAAAAACAAAGTTATTGTACACAGATGCACGTGTTCCCACCCTCTTCTAATCAAGCACAATTATGTCAATTATTCAGGGTCATATATACACAAATAGTGCATATTTTTAATTCTGAAATTTTTTTTTTACAGTTTTAATTGTCATAGACTCCCATGTATAGTGGATCAACATTTTATGTGAAATTCAAAAAACAAAGTTATTGTACACAGATGCACATTTTACCACCCTCTTCTAATCAAGCACAATTATGTCAATTATTCAGGGTCCATATATGCACAAATAGTGCAAATTTTTAATTCTGAAAATTTTTTGACAGTTTTGTCATAGACTCCCATGTATAGTGGATCAACATGAATTTGACTTTGTTTGTACTGTCTATTTACTGTCTGTTCTGTGCTGTTTTGTGTCTATGTTTACAACTATTGTCTACAAATTTTGACCTAGTGTTATTGGATTATGGATTGGTATGATTGCGATTATTTTGAGAGAAATTCCAAAATCAAATATCTTGTTCACATGTGCACTTGTAAACAACCCATGCTAATCAAGTATATCTATATCAGTTATTAAACATCTGTATATGAACAGATATAGCTAGTTTTATACTGGAAAATACACGTTCGTAGTTTTCTTATAGTCGACTACATGTATAGTGAATCAACATTATCGATAAAATCTAAAAATTACATTTTTTGTAAAGGCATGCACTTTTTACCTGCCACTTCAAGCAAAGTACATTTACATGAATTATCACACACATATGATTTGATATTTGATATTATATCGGCCACATTATGCCTTCCTTTCGGGAGGGCGACTTACAAAGTATAGCAAGTCAGAAGGGGGTCTTTAACACATTCCGGGGTTTTTTTGGGGGTATTGAGTAACAGGGGAGGGTCACTTATTTTCATGCACGGATAAGGGGAGGGTCACTAATTTTTGTGCATGAACTTTTGAAGGGTCACTATTTTTTACGCAGCGGTTTTTCGAAAAACACCGGCCCACCCCCCCCCCCCCCTGTAATTTATGTCCAGTCCCTTATGACCAAAGATAAAAAAAGTGAAACTTCAAAACTATGACAATATGCTTATCGCGGTTTGAATGTGAATGTGCGTTGGATATTTTATCATGGTTTAAATCACAGGCTCTAGAGTCAATGAAGGCGAACCGCTAGCCGTCACTGATACATTGTATTGTATCAGTGACGGCTAGCGGTTCGCCTGCATTGACTCTAGAGCCTGTGGTTTAAATGTGTCCGAATGACATTACCCAACTTCTCGATCGCTTCGTCGCAAAAACTTCGTCTTGACGCACAAGTGACGGTAATCACGCGAGACTTATCATGTGACCAAACATTCAATATGGCGGATCGTTTGAAAGGATACTGAACATCATCGGGGACGAAACTTTTGCTTCCGTGTGTAAGTTTCCGAACTTGTACAATTGTCCGTCAGGTAAGTAATGTGGTCTGCCTGTTTTGGACGGATAAATTATCCGCGATCAAGCTTGCAAATGTTCAAAAATCCCCCATAGTCACGAATTTTATAGAATGACTAGCTCAGTAACTGCAGAAGTTGCCGTGTTGACATGTTGCAAAGGACATGTTCAAGCATGTCGAAGTATTCCAAGTTTTGTACAGTTGAGAAAATGAGCATATCGTCTGCCATATTGAAAGAGATCGTGTTATTATTATCTTGGTTACGACAATTTGCCCTCAAGATTGACATATTTTCTTTGATTGTTGAGAGTTCAGTCGATATTATATTGTTGCATTGTAATCAATTTGTCACCCAAATTATGTATACAATCACCTTGGGAACGCCATGGAGAATGTTGTGTCCGAGGTTACGTGTGTAGACCGGGACTGTGGTCTGTAATATTTTTCTTTCGTAAAACGTGCCCCAAAGAGGGACATCTATGCACAGCTTACTCATTACATGGAGGTAGTAGAGAAGCTGTGCATAAACGTAAATCGGTACTACCTGTCACAATAGTAATACGTACCTGATCGGTGAGTGTGGGTGATTGTGGAGGTCTGTGTGTAACCTCCATGGGGCAATCAAAATCACTAGACAAGTTCTTGGTGCAGTTTAAATTTATAGCAGGCTTTGGGTGCGGGGTCCAGACACTTCGCACCAAAACCAGTTCGCCCCACACAACTTCGTCCCAAAACCATTTCGTACCAAAACCACCTCGTCCCAAGTACTACTTCACCCCACCCCACTTCGCCCCAAGTACCACATCGTACTAAAACCACTTCGTAAAAAGTATAGTACCGTCAACTCGTCCTGAAACAACGATGTTACGACGTATCACAAGGTTGTTTTTACCTGCAACTTGGAAGTATTAATGTGTTAGGACATTTTGGCTACCACGAACCATTTATTGTTGCATGAAACCGTAAACGATAGAACATGGAGGTAGCAGAGACCTCCATGGATAGAATAAGAAAAAAGAAACACGCAAATGTTACAACTCAGGTGCCGTGCGCGGAATTGTACGATGTCAATTTCGCGAAATGCGTACACTTTCAAGATTTCAGTCCCAGGATGACAGAAAGGTGGTTATTTTCAGCTTTACCAGTTAGCGATAAGTTTCAGGCAAAGTGGTTTGATGACATGACTTTGGGGGCGAAGTGGTTTTGGTACGAGGTTGTTTTGGTGCGAAGTGGTTTTGGTGCGAAATGGTATGGGACGAGATGGTATGGTGCGAAGTGGTTTTGGATGCGAAGTGTCTGGGAACCTTGGGTGCCATTGTCTGATTTTCTGATCGTGTTTTATAGGTTAACCTATTGAGATGACTACTTGGCAACACAATCAAACTGTAAACTATGGGTGCCCAGACACTTTGCATCAAAACCACTTTGCACCATACCATCTCGTCTAATACTATTTTCTACCAAAACAACTTAACACCAAAACAACCTCTCATAAAACCTCTTTGCCCCAAGAGTCATGTCCTCTAAAACCATTTCGGGGCCCCCCTCCCAAAAGCAATGCCGTTTTGCCCCAAACTACCACCAGCGGTATAAATTAGATAGCAGGCTTTTACACATTGTTTAAGTTGACGTACCATTGTCTGATTTTCTTATCATGTTTTATAGGTTAATTAACCTATTGTGGTGCCCAACATGATGATTACTGGGCAACACAATCAAACAGTAAACTATTGGTTCCCAGACACTTCACACCAAAACCATGCCGTACCACACCTTCTCGTCCAATACTATTTCGCACCAAAACAACCTCTTACCAAAACCCCTTTGCCCCAAACCATTTTGCCACCCCAAAACAACACCACTTCATCCCAAGCTATCGCCAACTGGTAAAGCTGAAAATAACCAACCATTGCCTTTGGAGTTTTCATGACCTGCATATATCTATCATCCGGCAACTAAAGTCTTGAAAGTGTACACGATTCAAGAAAATGACATCGCGCAATTCCATGCAATGTCCCATTTGTACATGTAGCTGTTAATAGTCATGTGTGTAGCGTGATAGCATGTCATACCTGCCACACTATTACTTGCTGATCAATGATAAAACGTACAAATTCTCTAAGTTTCTCAAGCACATTTGCATCATACTTTTTAGCTACTATAGACTATAGTCTATAGAAGCTATTGGGATGGGTATCCGTCCGGCGTCCGTCGTCAGTCTGTATGTATGTATGTATGTATTATGTATGTATGTATGTCCGTTTGTGAGGCGTCCGTCCACTCAAATATCTTGAGAACAGCAGTACTTACTGATTCGATATTTGTTGTGTAGATTAAAAATATGATTTTGAGAAACTATTTTTTTTAATTTTTTGATATTGTTGAAAATAGGCAAATTAATGCCAAAAAAGGTGTTTTTGATAAAAAATCTTCTTCTTCATAACCGCTGGTCAGACAGCTTTGTTATTTGGTATACAGGTCCCTAGGGGTAACCCAACTTAGATTTGTTCAAATTGTGATGAAATATGCAAATGTGTATTTTTAAGGATTTTTTTGTCATTTTTGGTCAAAATTTGACTTGCATTGTATGTAATTCTTGTACTGTATAAACCCTATCAATTCACCCAGAAAAAATAATTAATATGATTTTAAATAATTGAATTAATTAGGAAATCATCAAAGCCAAATAATTTTTATGTAGAATTATCAGAAAGTTCAACCTTTTTTGACAGTTCGTAGTGAAATGCTTACCATCTTGGAGGATTAAAACATGTAAACGCAACTTTCCTGAATCCCAACTTTGACATATTCTGAGCCGTCATTTATTGTGCCCTGTATGTTATCTAACAGAAATTGCTCAAAATAGTCAATAGAGATAGAGATAGAGAAAGTTCTAATTTCCATTTATGGTTGACTTGGTAAGGATAAAATAAAATTACTTTTTGAGGAAAAAAATAGAGTGGTCAATTAAAAGAGTGGTCAAAGTGATAGGGTTTTTATGGTAAAGCTTCGCTGTAAGATTCCTGATGTGCTATTTATAGCAATTGTGCAATCTGTGTAAACAGTGCAATGAAAGTTACATGATTCCTTATAATGCTTTTGATGACCTTGAACTTCTTAAGTTTCAAACATTTGTCTCTTCAGTGTGCTTTCTCTGCGTATGTACAGTCTCAACTTATTCAACAGAACTCACTTACAATGTTAATGAAAGATATCCACCTTCTTCATCAATACATGTGTCACAAAAGGTTATTCTCTACATATTACACAGCAGAGCTCTGTAAACTGTTGAGTTGCTTGTTTTTTCAAAACCGCTGGTCAGACAGCTTTAACATTTGGTTTACAAGTCCCTAGGATGACCTATTAAAGTGAGATAATTTCATACAGTCAGGAAATACTTAATTTTGTATCCATGTCTATTGTAGCTTCAGGGACTTTGGCCCTATGTTTTCTATTTCTACTGTTTATGATTTTATGCAAGAATCTAAAATGGTTCATGGTAGCCAAAATGCTGTAATTGACAAAGTTATTCTTCAGAATCAAAGATGTTCACAAACAACACTGATGCATCATGATTTTAGGATGAGTTGGTAGTTAGTATGGTACTATACTTGGGCATGGGATGAGGTGGTTTTGGTACAAAATGGTTTGGGATGAAGTTGTGTGGCTTGACCGGGTTTTGGTGTGTAGTGTGTGGATTCCAAACTATGGACTAGTAGCTAGCCTACAACAGCCAGAAATGAACTGATACCGGTAATTCCCTCGTGTACCATGGATACTGTTTGGGCATCCACAGTTCCTGGCTCTTGTTGACTACTGTATACTACAAAACAAATCTATCCCCTCATGTTCAGCACCATGTTTCAACCAAACTTTTATAAAACCATTTTCAACCTTTCAAGTCATCTAAATCTATACGCTATGATTGGCAGTTATTTACTAATAAACTGATTGACCAATAATATTGGTAGACAGGACTGCAGAGTACTGCAAAGTACTAGATACTGTATATCCCAAATTTATCCTGATTTCTGACGTCAGAAATTCAAGAAGCATGTCTCCCATATGTAAAGAAACTAGTAGAATTCTGAAAGGATACATGACAGTGCAGTGTTTTTCTCATTTTCCATTTTGAAGTGTTTTAAAAATCATGACTGATAAAGAGAGAGTTGCAATTTCATAAATTTTGTTCAGTCCAGCCACACAGAATATTTTAGAAGGAAAATAGGACAACAAATAACATCTGATGTTGAGTTGTTTTAGTATGAAGTTTCTAGGGCCTAGTTCGATGTGATGGCCTGCCTGGCTTACAGTTTTGCACTTAGCCAATACTTGAATGAATCTGTCTCTAAGGAAGATTAAATATCCACTTTAATATAGTATACACCTTGAAATTGAAAGACTGAAACTTTGGCGTAAAATTTCCTCTATGAAACCATTCCCTTTCAAAATGAAGAATGAAATAAGGGTTCACCATGCAAAGTTGGTACCGGTACTAGAGAAAGAAATTTAGGAACTTTTACAGACACAAGAGATTTAAGGCCACTATCCCTATGTAAACTTTATGCAGAGGTACTAAATTATTGATATTCAAAAAGATTGATTGAAAAGTTGAATCCAAACTAAGTAATTTTGAAAGTCTATGGTAACCTCTATTATATGAATGTGATGGCAAGAAACTTCTTTTCTAGTCACTTACCAACTCTAATAGCTTGTACATGTTTTCTTTGACTCTCCAGTTTTAATCATATCACAGCTGTGAATCACTTGCTGTATATCCACTAGTAATACAGAAACCAAGCAGTCAAAGTTTTGCATTCAGTGTGAATTAGTTGACCAATGACAGAACTTTGATTCATAGGTATTTAGAGTTTTACTTAAGTAATATATTGATTGCAAGTATGATTATTTTTATAAGCATGTACTTACATATCTAATGGGCAGTCTATTTGAACAGTCCAGCTACACATTTTCTAATACATTTATTATGATAAATATATGCATATTGTACATCCATTCATGAAATGAATTCTCATTCCTGATTCCATCTTCCCACTGAAACTAAAATGGTCAGACTACGTCCATGACACATCAAAAGCCTATAATATGAAGATTGGGCATTTCAACCAAATTTGCACAAGGTGCATCTGTTGAATATTCTGAAAACATCAGCTTCAATTAGTAAAGAAAGGTAAAGGGGAACAGGTCTACAAGAATCATACTTAGTTCAAATTATTCCTCTAAGCCAAGAGGGACCATGGTAAGGCCTATTATAAATCACTTAGATCATTCCTATGGGTCCTATCACTCAGAATATGTGTATTCATGCAGATCCAAAGCTAGCTGAAACAATAGACCAGGACGAAATAAAAATGGATCACTAGACTGTTGAAAAGTTTGAGTCCTCTTTTATTGACATGCAAAGACTGATTGATTGATAATTTTGAATGACAAGAGTTGATGGACTGCATAGTGTCATAAAGCATAGAGACATGATGTCATTAACTTTTTAGCGGAGTCTGTTATCACCAGATAATAGGTGACGTCAACATACTGGTACCACCACAAGCTGATGCCGCTGAAATTTTGAAAGTCCCCATGATTATAAATATTTGTTCCATATCATGCCGGGAAATGCTCTTGCACAGTTTTAAAACATGACTATCTTATCATTATTATTTGTCCCTTATTATTACTTCTAGATAGGGAAGACTTACGGTGATTTTTTTTCTCTGTTCAGATCTTTGACAGTTTTTTAACATGGCTGGTGACATGTACATGCCAAGAAATCAACTTGACTTTGGCGTTCCAAAGCCAAACATGTTCACATCATACCAGCAAGGTCCAATACACAAATCACCAGCCATAGTGATGGAGGATATTGTTAGAGATCCTGTTGAACATCGACAGAATCAGCTGCAATTTAACTTGGATGCACCTTCAGACCCTTCAAACCTAGCGACAAGATACCTTAAGCCAGGGCCAATAACCATTGAGAAACTGACAACCCCACAGTCAAGGAAGGCAGCGGGACCACGGTTCTCACCTATGCAGTTTTCTGTCATCTCTGAAGATAAGCTGTCCCTGGCTATGAAACTTGCCAAAAGGGACATCAAGAGGAAACTGCTAAGTCAGGGATTCACCATAGCGCAGCATCCAGAAACTGAGATACCTAAAAAGACTAAAGTTACATACAGCAAAGAATACAAACAAAAGCTGAAACAGAGGAAAGAACGTGAAAACTTTAAAAGTACTGAACCTAGAATTGAAGAACGTTATAGAAAGGGTGATGTCAAGTCATCAGAAACTCAGACTTCCAGGCCAAAGGTCAAGGGACGACACTTGACCTCAAGCAAAGGTCAAGAGAAGGCTTCTGAAGGAACAGTCCTAGTCCATATGAAGCATAGAGAAAATATAGACATTCCGTCTCCATCAAGGGATGCTGACAGTCCAGCAACCAAACAGGCTAAAGAAATACGCAGACTTAGGAAAGAGTTGAGGTATTACATTGAAAGAATTGAACAACTCTCCAAGACAGGTAAAACATTTATTTAATGGTTTTATACTTTTTGAACAAAATCCAACAATTTCTTTTCCTCAATGTTAGAGTTTGTGTAATGGTTCTGAGTGCTGCTGGGTTTCTCTTCAGTCAAACATGGAAAAGAGATACTTACAGCCAAACGATATATTTCTACAATGAAAATGAAATGGGAAACCATCATTTGCTCTGTATTTGCTACAAGTTAAACATAACTACAGCTGAGAGTATGAAATTGCTCTGGAAAAAGACAAATTGGAGAAAGATTGCAAATGGATTAAAATACTACCAACAATAAATGGTAATTGAGAGCTGTGCTTTAACACTGATAAATTATATTCAAATATGAAACAAACATGGAAAAAGATGATGATGTAACCATGTATTATGATTGGTTATGACATTACTCATGGTACTTACAGTTATCATTGAGGCATTCAATCTTTGGTTTACTTTTCTATTTCATAATCACTTACTCTTTAGAGAAATCAGGGCAGGAAAGGAAAGCAAAGTCTGAAATTCTTAGAATGGGTGAAGAGGATCCAAGAAAAGAAGCAAGAGAAACTGAACAAGCAAGTAGAAGTGCAAGACTGTTGTATGCCCTGCAACAACAGGTAAGAATTTACTTACTTTTATCTGTTCAAGCGTAACTCTGATATTATAGCTATGCCCAACTGTTACCAATACATCATACAGTGTATTTAATTATGTGTGATATCTGCCATTATCTCAGTTCTATTTCAAACACTAATAACAAGATAGATTTCAAAAATAATTCAAATTGAGTTAGTGGTTGGAAACACCAGTTTTCTGTCGGTGATTGTTAACATATCTATCTTGTATTTGTAATATAATCCAATGTCTTTACAGAATACTTTGTGTACAGACGTTAATGAGAAAGTACAAAATGGGAACAACCTTGTGCTACCCTAGTAGGCTTGACTGTAACCCTGTTCAGACAGACAACATTGTGTTGCCACTACAACAATGTAAATTTTATGTCAGTGTTATTAAGGTAGAACGCACCTCGGGGACAGACATTCGGACTCTGAAACTTTTACAATTCTCTTCTGATATACCACATGTGGGGGTTCATTTTAAAGCTCTTGGTGAAAGAAAACTTTTCACCGGCTTAGTTTTTTGAAATTCGAAAATTTTCATTTTTCGCTATAGAGTTAACACAGGGATGGCGGCCATTTTGAATTTTGAATATTGGTAAATCTTGGGTTATTTGTTTCTCTAGTACCAAAATTTGCACGGTGACCCCCTATTTTTATTTTTGATTTTGAAAGAGAAAGATTGAAAGATTCCTTGAGGAAAGTTAGAGCAAAAGTTTAAGTCTTTCACTTTCGAGGTGCATATTACCTTAAAGCAATCTGAATGATCAGTGCTGGCCTAACGGTGTATCAGTTTTGTCCCAATCAGGAGAGGGGTCTAGAGTGGACACAAAATCTTGGGTTGGCCCAGATTTTTGTGAGTGGATATGTAATGCCAGTCCTAGACCCAGATGATCACCAAGTTTAACAGTCAAGTTTACATTTACTTATAGTTTTCAAATCAGTCCTCATCATCCCATGTAGTCAGAACGACCTTTTCTAACCAACTTTCATCGTTTTGAAAATAAAATGTATTTGCCGGATTCACAGTGCTTGTACAACTGAGAGATGCACATGTGAACATTGTCATGAAAAACACCATGTACTGATTTTGAAATAGTCAATGGCGGTCATAGCACTTTTTGCGTGTAAAACAGGTACGAAAATAGTGAACAGTACAAACATGATGTTATCCAACTTCCAAGCCTGTCATTTTGAACTGTTGAAGATCAGAGGTCACATGGATGTCGGCGTATTTTTTCATTGCAATTATGTCTGAATGGAAACCATTAAAATTTGGTCCTTGGTCTTTTGCTGTGTCAAACCTGTTTGGCCCTGGACAAATTTTCCTGTAAGAAGCTGGTTTTTGCTTCTCTACATCTAGATTATAACTAAGTGACTTTGCACATAAGAACTGTAATGTTGCCAAGTATTTATTTACGTGTTCAAATTCTGTGGATGGTAGATTCATCAATCCACTGCTGTGTATACAGTTTACAAAGCTGTGACAAACCTTGAAGAGGTGGAAAGTTTAATATCAGCACTGTTCAGTCCACATGTTTCTTGTAACATTTACTGGCAATTATGCATTGTTTGCACGCAACCAATGATAGCGGAAATTAAAATCTTTGGTTGTCAGGCTATGAAGAGTGATTGTATTAATAAGCAAGTTGGTCGAAATATATGCTTGTTTGGTAATGTATTTGTCATGATTGGTATTTTCTGAAATCTTTATAAAAAATTGGATTGCCTCAAGAAGAATTATTTGGCAATGCTTTGTTTTAGTACTCTGTGATATATTTCAAACTGATATTATTGTACTGAAATTGAGAATGACATCGCTTTGGTCCATGAATCCTTCTGTCTGACCTGTACATTTGGTTAAATTTCATTGTCATTGTTTTTAGGCAGGGTTAGGGTTTGTGTTGTGAACTTGGCAAAATGAGCGAACAGCAATGCACTTGACTGATATCATTGTTGTAACATACTAATAAATATTGCAACAAATCAGTGTAACCTTGATATCACTGCAGCTCTCATCTTTCAACACTGCTGAAACACAACTAACATTTTTACCAATTAAAGCACATGAAAAATCCAGAACTTGTACTTGACAGTAACTTGGATTGTTGTATGCTATACCAACATTATCAACAATTGCTTGTGTAATGCTCTTTTCCTAAAAATATGTACCACAAGTAAACTATGTACTACTGTACAACATTTGCCACTGCTCATGTAAGAAATTAACAAATATAAAATATTTTCAGGTACGTGATATTCAAGGAGAATTAGAAAAAGCTGGTCCAGGTGGCGCAAGCAGTTCCAAGAAGGTTAGTTTTGTATTTCTTGAGGTTACAAAGTAGCATGTTATGGAAAACCTGGTCAAGAAATCTGTGAATATAATCGGTCTTGTGCATTAGAGGTACATCTTACAATGAGATATCACAGTAAATATCCAAGGATTTCTGGATCCTCTGGGCAGACATTGCCATGGCCTCTCATCAAAGAACAGCTGTGTATACTTAATACTACATATAAATTACAGGCAATTGTACAGAACTATGAATGATTATCAGTTATCATTCATAAATCTCCTTGTGAATGTATCTGGCTGCGGTAAAACTACAACAGTCAAAAATCTAGTGTAGAAGGAATTACCTACCCTGCTTATTCTGATAAAATGGCTGAAAATTTTGAAAATTCATCTACAAAAAAATCTTGATGTCACTTCTGTACATGATTTTCTGTCATTTATGTAGAGTCAAACACTGACAAGGTTAGCTGCAGCTCACAGAGGTGCCGTGAGGGCGCTGCAGATGTTTATCCATCATATGCCAGATGAACCAGATAGTAAAACAGGATTGCCAAAAGTCTACCATGAACTTGCCACTTTGATCAAACAGCTATCCATGGTCTGTGCCCAGCTTGAAATTGGTGAAAGTGGCATTCCTGATATGGTACTCAGACTACCCAATGCTAAGGTTAGTATTTAAGTTTGCAGAAATCTTATATTCAGAGATCAGAAATACACATCTGAAGTTCAAACACACAAAATATGAAGTAGGCATTCACAACAGATTTGAATATTAGTGACTTGAGATACCTTGTAAGTAAGCCAGCCAAAACTTTAAGATACTTTGAACACTTATCATATCATATTATTCAGTTGTGTAGTCTCTGAAATCACTTGGTGTCACTAACTAGCAAAACATTTCAATTCACCAATCACTCAGCCACTACTCTCTCCTTAACCAAATTTTTACTATGCTTCCATGATTCCTATCTATATCTGTAGTATGTTAGGTTACATTGAGTGTTTAATCATATTAGACATTTCTGTTTCAATGTTGTACTTAATATTTCAGCAACAGCATGAACTGTTCAGTAAACAGCTGAGATCTCCACCAAGGAAGAAGGAACCAATTGTGATGTCCAAGCCGGCACAGTCAAAACAAACCTCTAGACGGAAACTTCTGAGTGACTTCCAAGACAGTGAGTTTGAGAGGAAACCAGTCATTGAACCTTGGGATGATGAGAGGCAATGGATGTCTGACAAGACAAGAGATACCAAGAAAAGTAAGACACTTTATACAGTTGTCTGCACTAGAAACCCATGGCCAGCATCTCACTTTGGTAGCTGCTTTACACTATCAGTCATCTGTCTGTGATTTTCATTTGCGCACATAGTACTTTCATTTCCAAATGCCATCAGACATCATGATTGCTTTTCTCACCATATACCTTTTAGAATAATACATAGGCATAAAGTACTCAATCAACCTTTCCATCCATTCACACTGGTCACAAAGACATACATTTTAATTCATGTCTACATATGCAATATGATATATTTTAAATTACTGTTACTGAAAAGGTCTTGTTTCTATTTTGGAAGCTCAGTAAGTACAGCAAAGTACTGGCAACTGAACTTATCAAGAACAGAATCTTATTAAAATGCTTGAGAGAACAGTGAAAATGTACAGAGACAATAGCGTAAATGTGATAGTTTTCACTACGTATGACAACTTTCTGTGATTTCCTCTAGAGAAAAACAGGAAAGTAAAGTCCACAGCTGTGAGACAGAACACCATGATGTATTCCACTCCAGGATACATTCCAAGTCACATTCCAAGTCATAGAGTTATGGATAGACTGAAACAACCTGTCACTTACAAAGGTTGGCATCACTGATACTTTGTAAAATCAGACAAAGGATTCCCTTGTCTTAGAGGGAAATTAAACCGTTTACGGAAGTTCTTGCACATTACTAAAATTGCACACCTTTGTTTGTTCATGACCAGTACCTCATCAGTCTATTATTCACAAATGTTATCAGGGCTCGAAATAATACCTGTCTGCCTGTCCCGGACAAGTGAAATTTGGCCTGGGACAAGTAGTTTTGAAAAGTACTTGTCCAAGTGGACAGGTAGCTTTTTTCAGCCTGCAACCAGTATTTCAACCTATTGACTACAGCAAATATTCATAAGTTTAAATTTATATAACAGCGTTTCTGTTACAATTTCAAAACCTGCGTACGATTTTACGCAGCTTGGTTTTTATTTGCGTAAAATGTATCAACAACGCGTACGGTGTCGATGGGAATCGGTATCTGAAGTGAGTTGGGCAGTCTTTTCTGTCGAACTTGGGGGGTTTCCTTTAATGTGCATGCTCTATTAACAAAAAACAATAACGTGGGGGGCTTCATGGTATAGCAGCTCAACGTCGTGATGCATGTCTCGTATACGATCGTTGAGCAGCCTAATGACTTTATGTTCAAAGAAAATACTTTCTGACAATGAAATTAGTGTTTTCAAAGGGCCAACAAAAAGCAGATACTGATCAAAGTCCAGCGGGACCTCTCAAGATGCAACCCTACAGAGTGTAAATCGTCACCCGTAAACACTTTCCAAATAACATGCCACCTAATGACCATGATTCACTGTATTGTGTTACCACCAACATAGACTCGATGGATTCTCGAATTTTTTGCATCTGTAGTGTCATTGTCTATACAGAACTGATTGACACGATGCTTTGTGATGATGAAATACAATGTTTAATAAAGAGTTGCGGTCCGCTAAAGTCTAAAATGTTGCAATATCATGATAAATGTCACTTGCAAGCAGGTGCATAAGCATATGTTCTATTTTTGTCCTGCATTGACGCACGTTGACTTGAGGCAGTGCGAGCCAAGTATGTCCGTTTCATGGGGCAGCATTTCTCAATGCCTATTAGTTTACGCAGTCATGATTTTCTTTGCGTATTTCAGACTATTTTGCGTAAAATACACAGGATTTTGCGTTAACGGAAACGCTGTTACAGTATATACCTTTTACAATTTTGAAAATCATTATTTGGATATTTACCTGTCAGAAAAAAGTAAAAAAAAATTCGATAATATCTAATCACTGTTTACAGGAGGCAGCCATATTGATTTATCTAAGGTCACGTCACATTTTGGACAGGTACTTTTCTCACTGGGATAGGTACTTTTTATTTTAACTTGTCCAGTGGACAGGTGGTTGAAAAAAAGTATTTCGAGCCCTGGTCATATGTTTTATTTATTCATCATGCTATTACTATCACAGAAATATTTCTGGAAGTCTGGCTGTGTACACACATATTAACATCTCATTTCAGCACATTTCTCCATTTTATATCACAGACTTTTTCACCATTTTACAAATGTGAATGCATTTTACATCATCCTTATGCTCACTGCTTCAAAAACTCTCTCTGTCTTTATGCACTAAAGACCATCAGATGCTTTAAGTTAAAGATTTTTTAGAAAGTAAAGTATATAAAATGAGTCCAACGTCAACATTTCTCATCCATGACAGTTGACCATTGTAGTCTGAGGTTCTGATAAAGAACTTCGATAATGCAAGCATAGGATTTTGATTTCAAAACTGTGATCTGATGTTGAAGTTTCCATGTTCCATATATTGTAATGCCGATCATTTTATCTGTTCCTTTATGTGTAAGTGTCTACATTTCAATATATGTACTATCGACTCGATACATGTACTATCAGCTGACATTTTGACTGTATAGACAAATAAAAAATTTTCTTTACATGACAGGATGTTATCTGAAACAAGTGTTTCAGAAATTCTTTGTGATACCACAGTGTATTCTGTATATTATTTCTAATTTTTCTTGATTTCCATTTTTGATCTCTCAGCTTCAGTTTTTGACAGTCCAGACAGAGAGTCTGCTCTCAGAGCTGGCATTGTATCATTACTCAGGGCAGCTGATGAATCTGAGAGGACAGCACCACCATTACGGTCAAGGTCAAGAACAGCATACCCTAAACATGTCACTTACCGGACACAGCAACCCAGTAGAACTTCCAGACCAATTCCACTTTTCCCAACTAAGCCAGAAAAGACTAGTGTACTGCTTCCTTCAAAACTCAAGGTAGGATAAATAGTTTACAAGGACATCCCATAGTTTACACATCTCAGTTGTCACACCATACCAAAACCTTGTACATATTCACTGGAATACAAAATGAATGACGACAAAGTTTGATGAGATCATGATGTGTCTAATCTTTCTCAGATTGTTATTCTTTGTAGTTTGTTGTTGTTACTTTTACCAGCTAATAAACAACACTCAGGAGAGTCAGAAAAAATTTGGTTTTAATGAATGAAATGTCACTGTTAGATGCCTTCCTGTCAAATGTAAATTTTTCTGGTAAAAGTACATAAAGTGTATTGTATAGTCCATATCTTTAATTGTAAAAGGTCTGAATTGTAATAAAATGAGACACAAGTAACTTATCTTGGATAAAGTGACACCCAACTGTGAGATGATATTTCATATTGTTCAAAGTAAACTCCTTTGATGACAAAGTTTTCAGGCAAGTCATTCTGGGAAGAAGCCATCTTATAAAAAATGATTGTGTGAAAATCTAGTACATCTTCAACCTTAAACTACTACTAGTTATGGTCAAAAATTGTGCCTTTTGGTCTGTACTATTAGCCTAGTGCCTTTATCTTTTGAACGTAGTATTAATTAAATCAGTCAACTGAAATATTCACTAATGACAATTTTAATGTAATTGTTTTACGTGACAGCATCAGCGTGAGAAAGTAGCTAAAATCACAGTACCTGAAATTGATAATCCACGTTTTGCCGACGCCACTGTGGCTTCCAGTAAGAAAGAACGTGAGCCCATCATTAAGGAAACTGTCAGAACTCCTGATGGCAAACCAGTGTGGTCACCTCCAGGAAGTCCTAGTGCAAAGAGACGACTTGCCAAGGGTGCCGGGGAGATGAGTTTGCTAGGAGATCTTGAAATGAGTCCACGGTTACCAAGTCCAAGACGTGCCTGGGTAGAGTCAGACATAAGAAGACCAGTAAGAATTATTTCACTACAAATATGTAAAATTCCATTCTAGCATTCATCCACACCATCATGTAAACCTTTTGTAGAGTTACAAGATATTCCACCTCTTTGTATATGCTTTTGTTGACTCCCATTTGCCCTATATACATGTATATGGCAATGGAAGCTTATCAGATCACAGATCATATGGTAGCTGTTGTCTACCAGTATATGAATGAATGTCAATGTGTTTGTATGTCCATCCACTTTGATAACTTGCAAACTGTGGCATCTATTACTGTGATATGTCATATTTTCTTGTCTTGCCTTAATCATCATTATACTCCAATTCTGCTCTTTCAATTTGATCACTGCAGTGAGAAGTGATGCATAGGTTTATTGAGATTGTTAATTAACAAAGAGACATCAGAGTACTACTGAACCTTTCAAATTCTGTGAAAAGAAATTTATCTTTGACGTCATCACCCTTAAACTTTGCATCATAATTTTGCAATGGCTTGTTGCTGACACTAGAGGGTGCTGTACACATCTATCCTTCCCCACTCTCATTTTCTCATGAGGTCAAGTTTCAACCACAGCTCTCACAAACAATTATGGTTTATAAGTGGATTGTGTTACTTTAAAACCACTTGGTCTGACCTGTTTTGTAATTATTGCATTGAAACATTATCAATGACTAGTGTTAATACTTTATTGTGTCTTGTAGTATACAATGTACTAATAATTTTGATGGCAGAATGGCAATTCTGTTGAACAATGCTTGTCAGTGATCTTTCAAATCTAAAAATAGGAAGTATGAAATAAATTACTACATTGATTTTAAAGCTTGTTCTGCTATTTTCAGCTTTGCCAAAATTTTTAAAATTTCAAATCTAATTGTCATATTCAAAATAAATTTTTAGATCTTCAGTTTGAAATAATGATTCAGACTTTACTACTCCTTAGTGAGAAGAAATAAAATGGCAACAGAAGAGTTCAGTTTTTGTTTACTAATCAGCATTATCCTACATTATCACCAGGTACATAGACTGGGAGGTGATACCAAACTTACTGCTGCAGAGGCAGTTGTCTTATCCAAGTTGCAACCATTATTGGACCAAGCTGAGGTGAGTCTGGATTTAGATCACTGATAATATGGAGTAGGTGGAGTAGTTGTCTTTAGTTGTATGATCTGACATCTATAAGAAGACTTTGGTATTAAATAGCTAAATCTCTACAAAGCACAAATCTAAACTCAAATTTTTGGCCAAACTGAAAAAGAATTGACCCGCAGGTCTGTATGTACCTTTTTAATTTTAATTTTGGCAAGCTGTAATCCCCAAAAAACAGCAACATGTAGTACAATGGTTCATCATTTCTGAAAATGCAAAACAGAAGTTTTTTACATGTATTCAGTAGGTAGTTGCACTTCATTATATCATAGCTCTTTGCTTTGCCACATTCAGAATTCAAATTACAAAAAGTCTTGTGAAATGCCACCGGATAGATACTAGGTTGGTCAAGTGTCTTATTGTGTTTCCCTGTGCAAATGATAACCAACTATTCTCCAGCTAGAACATATTTCACATTAAGAAACTTCCCACCAATTGTCACAGAAGTTTGGTATGATTCTAGAAGGCACTGATCAACAGCTTTGTATCACTGTACCAGATAGATGTCTTTACAGCTATGCTTAACCAATCAAGCAAAACAAACACGTTCATATCACTGTTTCTGACATTTTGGAAAAGATGTCATGGATGAAATTGTCAAAGATCTTCCTGATAAGATTGTTGTACCTAAAAATTCCTTTGTTGCACAGTGTTTTGCTCAAAGCAAGCATGACTTCAAAAAACAACTGTTACATGTTGTGGTATGCCAAATGTCTGTATCCATCAAAATCATGACACATAAATTATGTGAATTACTAAATTATACCGATTGCAGTATTGTGCTAACAGGGTCTTATGTTTCAATATTGACGACATACCGGTAGTTTGCTATACACAAGGCAACTTGCCAACTCTGCATGGATTATACACATTATGGTATACATATACTTCTTTGTGTACCTTATGAATGCCCCCTAATCATTATTTATGTAGTATGCGCCTTGAAAGTGAAAGACTTTAAATTTTGCTTAAACTTTCCTCAATGAAACTTTTAACCATTGTCTCACCAAATAAAAAATAAAACTCAGGGGTCACGCTGCAAATTTTGGTATTAGAGAAAGAAATTACCTGACATTTACCGATATTTTAAATTCAAAATTGCTGCCATCCCTGTGTTAACTCTATTGAGAAAAACAAAATTTATGATTTTTGAAAACTAAGGCAGTGAAAATGTTTCTTCCTCCAAGAGCTTTAAAATGAGCCCTTAAAGTGGTAGAATAGAAAAGAATTGCGAAAGCTTGGGAGTTTGAACATCTGTCCCCAAGGCACATTACACCTTAAAGTCCGTAAGTATCCATGATGAAGAGAGAAGAAAATTTATGATTCAGAAGACAATCAATTGCTTTTACTGCAAATAAATAGTAACAGATAGCACAAGATCAGAATGCTAAACATTAACAGAAAACGTAATCATAATGGATATATCCAGTTAACACATCTAGAAGAGCGCCCTCTATGTTGACAGCTGTATTGAAGCCCAGAGACAAATGTTTTCCCCACACTATGTACTATTGTATTCAAAATGACATTTACAATAACATTCATTGATTTAGTTCTAGACAAATATTTAAGTTTAGTATAAGAGATCCCTATCATTAGACAAAATCAACTTGATTTACACATATGTTGAGGTGAAAATTTGAAATTGAAATTTTTGAAATGTCCAAAGATTGCTTGAAAGAAAGATTGCTTGTGTTTATAGTTTCAGCATTTCCAATTGTAAAATCATGCAATGTGATCAGATTTACAAGTTGAGGCTAGTTGTCTTTCTGAACTTATTATTAGGGCAAAGGTTCTCACAATGGGCAAAAGTTCATACAAGGATTGTTTATTTACTTAACATCTTTATCCAGTAGCATTTGGTTTGACAAGTATACAATTGCACCTGTTGTAAAAAGAAAGTTTATCTGTTCACCATTTTGGTGTATAAGATGTGGCAAATAAAAGAGCATGTGTGCAAGACTGATAATTGCTTTCATCACAACATTTCTAAATTCTCTTCAGTGTTTCAATTTGTATCATCCTGTTTGAATCCCAAAAGATGGTAGCTATTGATTTTCATCATGTGTCATTCCATCCACAGGATATTGCAAACAAGTACCAGGAGTTACAGCGAAGTACTCAACAGTCTCTGAGATACAAGCTTTCAGAGAGATCATCGGAGTCGGTGAGTGACCTTTGACCTCCATTCTAAACCCTACCAGCATTTTGTTTGACTCCAGACTGAAGTACTATGACCAAAAAGCACACAATTTCACATAAATTCTCTATGTGCACAACTGTTCTTCTAAAATGTTATTTTCACTTCAACAAATACTCCAATCTCAGTGATTTAGTTACACATAAAGATGACTGACAGACATGAAGTGTATGTGCATTAACAAAGTGACATCATAAAATTATACCCCTGAGTCTGTAATGTTTTACCCCTGAGTCTGTAATGTTTTTCCATATTACAAGATATATCCTGTATTTTACTTCATTCTTATTGAAATTTTGCTTTAGTCTGTTACAGCAATTTTGTTAAGTTTTAAATTCAGCAAATACAGAAAATGCCATAGACAATAAATTCCACAGTGTGAGTCAAACACTATCCCTGCAGATCTGATTTGTGGATCTCACGTACTGGACAGTTGACCTTACCATACCACAAATGCAGAAGCAGTAATCTCATTCCCCCTGTAGCCCTTGATATTTCAAATCAACTCAGTGTGCTGGATTTTAGTACCGTGATGCATAGTTGACCTTGCCTTCAGTTGCCTTGCATTTGTTTTGTTTATCATCCAGTGAGTCCATTACATATGTATGCATATTTATGATAACTTTCAGTTCCAGATGATTATACGAAGACTTGAATTTTTTAGATATAATAAAAATCAATGAAAAATAAAGCACTGATGATCATTGAAAGAAGGAAGGGGTTTTGAATCAGATGTGGGCTGCAGATTTGACCTGCAATGTCATTTCAAATGAAAACATGGGTGACCTTTGCACACGGCAACTTCTAATCATCATAACGCCCTTCGGTGAATTTCTCACCATTTTCTGGTTTTACAAAAATCCAAGTGCAATTCACTTCAGTGTGATTGTTCAAGGTCATTTTTGTCTTCTGCAGCCAGAAATGTTGTCAACAAATTTAATGCCTAGTTAATCTGCCAAAAGTATTCTTCTGTGAAAGAATTTTCCTCTGATATAAGGACCAGAATTAATGTCTCTGAATTTCCTTTAATCTCATTTGTTTGTATCACTGACAGGCAGCAACTAATGCAGAGTTACTGAGTGAACTGCTGCTTGAAGATATTCTACTAGACACAGCAAAAGAATTCCAGAGAGTGGAACATGAGAAAGAAATGGAAAGAAAAGTGTTAGAAATACAGGAAGCTCCCACAGTGGAGAGTCTGTTACAGAGACTTGAACGCATGGAGGTTAGTTTTGAATATTGTCTTGTCAAGAATTAATATAATTATATAAGACGTTTAAAGTCATTTTAGGTCATTTGCCACATTGAAAAATACCCTAATATTGACCATGAACTCACACAGACATTTTCCAATTCATTAGTATGTATTTCTGAAATTCAAGGAAATATTTTGGGTCCTTCATTATTCATTGTGTCTCCACACAAGGATGAAGGTATGGTGACCTTTCTCTCAGCATTTCTCAAGGTTCTACACGATATAGCAGACTTTCTAAAAAAATACAAAGTTGACAAAAATGTACCCATCATGGTTCAATACTTGGAATTATCTTGGTAAGAAATTTATCCTGATGATCATTCTGATAATAGACACTGGCTGTCTATGTTGTTATGGAACACAGTGTTTAGAGTATATATACCAGTGTATATGTCTGCAGATTTAGAACTATGAAACTACCTAACTGCTTTGTTTTCAGCAGTGATCATTATACATAATAAAATTCTCCAGAAATTGAGCATTATGATTGAAGGATAAACACTGAGAGTTAAATCAGTTTTGTCTCAGGAATTTTATTTTTACAAACTTTTTTTATTTCTTCAAGTTCATTAATACAGCAACTCATTAAAAACCAGATGGCCAGTTTTGTGTTGCTCAGAGCGTCCTTACATTAACATACCAATATTATCTGACCATGCAGCGTCATCTAGGTATACACAGGCACATGTTGGCTACACGTGTTTTAAAGTGATGACGCCTGCATTAACATAACAAGCTAGAAGCATGCCATTGTCAAGTCCCTCAGTTGTAAACATGAGAAAGCTCACTGAAGGCCAAATGCAAATACAAGATGAACCAAATAGTGAGTTAGTCACGTTACGAGTTCACACTTTTACAAGTGTGTATACATTGGAACCACGCCAAGTTCTCACGGCTTTGCTTGCAATTTTGTAAAAGCATTCATCCAAGTTTTCAACAAACATGCAAATTTTACGTTTTCTAATGCATAATTTCTAAAGAAATATTATCCCATATTTTAGCCTTAGTTGCACCAAAGTGCTGATTGTAAAACGTAATTCCTGAATGCACAATTAATCCACTCACATACTAATATTACACTTAGCTCAGATTGTGTACATATCTGGCCATTTTCCAACATACTTTACAATAGTATACTAGTATTAACCCTATCCATTGTTGTGGCCGTATGATGTATCTTCATTGACAGCAGAGAGGTTTAGTTACACATATTACGTTCTATCAGCATGTCAGCATGCGTAGCGTCTTTGTCACGTGATAACAGGACGTCTGGTACATGCAGCACATACATTCAGAATGGCAAACAACAATTCTACATGTAGTCATAACTACATGTAGTATTATTTAGATTTTCTTGATGTTTTCTGTGAATTCAGACAGATATTCTGTAGAGTTTGCATCAGTATAAGAAATACTTGCTATGATTTTGCATCATGAATGAAATGTTGAAGTCTCATTCCACTTTTTGTCTGACGCCTCAGCAAGATTTCTTTAAAGCCCAGAAATATAGCTGATTTAATTTGAGGATAGAATGAGGTGTAAGAGTAGTCATAAAGTGAAGAATTTAATTTGCCTTGAAAATTACATAAATCTTGCATGTTTCTTAGAAAAAAATTGGGTAAAATTATTGGGAACACACAAGTCACTTAACCCAAAAATGTCCACATTATCATGGATACATACATGGCACTGTAAGCTGTCAGATGTACACATACATGTGTAACTAAACCTCTTTATGGTAACTGCTTTTTATACAAACAAGACCCTAAAATTTTAATGTAGGATGGTTCTCCACAAACAAATGAAACACACACACTCTCAACATGGAACCTGTAATGAATATTTTTGGCATATATATGAATGTTTGTGTAATAAAGCATATCTTCGTGGTTTTAATTTACATTATTGATACTGTTTCAAGCAAATAATATTCACTTGTAATTTCACCACAAATACTGCAGACTGAAGAAGACATAATCAGACAGCGTTGGAGACAGGTTCAATATGATGATGTTGATAAACCTCTCCTGAGAACAGTACGACATCAAGAACCACTCAGCGATATCTTTGCTGACCCAGAACCCATACAGATCACTTCTTCAAGACACAGAGATGGAGTAACCATAGCAACTGATGATGAGGGACTTGAACTTGAATCAGCCGACAGAGATGAAATAGTAAGGTGTGTTTGGGGAATTTCAAACATTTTATGGACCCATAACTTTGAAGATAGAAGTTCTTCACCACCCAGACATATAATGTTGTGCTGGTACAAAATTTTGTTTCCTCTTTTAATTTCATGTTTGTTGCTGGTACCATGTGTCTGCCATTACAATTTACACAGACCACAGTCATCATCAACATTGACTCTACCGGAAGTAAACCACTAACCAAACTATCTAGATATGAACCAAATCAAATCTCGCACCACCCTTTGACTTTTATTTTCCACAATTGGTAACAAATGCAAAATTCCATGTATACTTCACCATTTTTAGCTGTATCTTTCCTAATGACAAATATTTCATAATTACATCTTCTGCTATTTCATATTTTTTTCATCAGGACTGTTATTTGTCTTTTTCCTTTGGTAGTAACCAAGATTAAATAAAAAATGCTGTCTCAAAAACTCTGTTTTTTTGCCACTAAAATTTCACAAGTCACTATTATGATGGGGCCCATGTATGTATTCAAGTTAAAATGCATTGTGGTTAGTTCACACAGAATGCCATGTAAAGCTTGATGTACTTAAAGCTTCACACAAATGTTGATAAATTCCACTTTTTGAAAGTTTCTTCATGATTCAATGACCATTGCTAATGCTGGGGACTTCTATTGCCATGGTGCATTGCTATTTCAGGATTGAAAGAGGTGATCTGCCAAAGAGTAATCAACTCGACTTCCGCCGATCCGACCTTGAACAGAGTGAGGCAGCAAAACACAGACAGAAGACAGCTGTAGTGGCTTCCATTAACAATACACCGGACAAAGCCCCCATTCCAGTCTTTGTTCCCAGTGAAACAATGGAGAACATTAGGGACTATAGGGATAAGTTTGAACAGCATTTGAAAAGGACGTCTACACAAGCATATGGAAGTTTTGATCCGTGGAAACTTGTTGATGAGTAAGTATTGAGGACAATATTTTAATAATGTTTAGTAAATGATCAAAGAAAACTCTTGAAACTTTTTAAATCAAAGTCAAATTGTAAACTATGAGTTGTAGATATGTTTTTGACTCTTGCAATTTTCTACAATTGGAACGCCAGTGTGAATACAACCAATGTTTTTCTTTTCTCTGTCCTTCAGTGTTGCTGATGACATATTTGAGGAGCTTGTGGCCAGTGTATCTCAAGAGGTTAACGGTGTTGTGGATACCTATGTAGAAGATGTTTACAAAGCAGAATTCGGACAAGGCTGAACTTGCTGAATGTCAACACTAGACATGTTGTACCATCCATTGTTGTCTCCAAATAAAGAACCAAAATAATTTCCGATGAAAATCATTCCACACAAAGCATTGAATCATTAGTTACGTGCAGTTTGCCTCTGAAAAATTCAAAATTGAAGTATGATAAGCATATCAATTTGTCGAATATTTAAATTGATAAAAATTAAACCATGTGAAACTCCAGAGCATAGGTTTAGCATACCAGGTCAGTGATTGGGGAGAATGATGATCAAACTTGGTTCAAAGATGAAAACTAACACCTTGTAAATCCCTCAGTATGGTGCAGCCAATTGGAATACCTAAACCTAGTGACAAACAATAACAAAGCAGGCAGGTTGTATAATACCCAGGAGAATGTACTGGATTTGTGATCCTACTGCAGCCCAGTGAGGTCATTGGCTTGTAAATCACAATCCATGTAAATAACAGGCTTACATTTCTTTTGTTGCATCTGTATGAGAGATGCCTAATCAAAGGCAAAGCCACCAGTGATAACACCACATAGAAGACAAATGCTTTATGGGAAATTCCAATTACTTGCGCAATAAATTTACAATTGTATCAATTAAGCATTTAGTCCACATATCAAACTTTACAATTCCTACAAAGGTGAAGTTACTCTATGCAAATGCATGCCATTCAGCACGCAGAAAAACATTTCACATATCATACAGTTTGTGTCATCATCAATTTGAATGTACATTCTGAAATCTTGTCTGTGGTTTTATTTCATGATTGCCAAATGTAAGTTAACCTGTTCTATCAGATTATTCCTTATCTTTCATAACCATGATAAACTGAAATATGTAAATTAGCAAATCTTGATATATTGATAAAATCATTTATCATCACATTGATGTAAAAAGTTCACACCTGAAAATTTCTGGATCTCACAGACCAAAACAAAAAAAACTTATGTGACATGTTGATAAGTACATATACAAAGAGTTTAACTCATGTAACTAGTCAGGTTTTACTTTTATCTGATAGAGAATGATCTCAAAAAAATATTTCTTATCATTGTTACAATATGATAGTGCAAATACATGCATATGACTCCTATCTCTCAGTAAACCAAAAAGATAAAGCTGCTTTCCATGGTGAACGTAGGCAAACACAAACCCATCTTTTGAAATGAATTGTATAACTATGGTCAGTTGCTGACATTGATCTGTATGCTTCATGTTGAATTAACAATCCTATTATACAGTGTAAATTGAATTTTACCAACATAACAAGATAACATGAAAATGATACCCTGGTGTTTGATCACAGTACTTTGTTGTAAGTCTGACCTCAGACTTGGAATAAATACGCATAAGGTGTGACTGTCACTGTCATTCATCTAGCTTGTTAAGCTATGTTGGTTTTAACTCTGTGTAAATTATTGTTTCATAAAATATTCTGTATTTAGATTTCTGTCTTCTGTGAAATCAGTAAGTAGAGCATTAGACCAAGCCAATCAATGCTAAACCAGGTATCTCTGGGTGTGTGCTAAATATGGTATATCGGTGTGTCTCAAGGAATATACAAAGAATTGGGCATGTCAGGGTTTAAGGTGTGCATTTCCAGCAGTATATGCCAAATTGATAGAAATCTGATATATTTCAATACAGCCAGCACTATAAGCGTGAACATTTTACTACACTCAAGGTCATATTTTCTTCAGAGTAGACTTAAGTTCCGGTGGTTTGATTACACATAATGTTTTCCATTTCTAAAGAAAAATATTTTGCCTACTATGCTTATGTTTCTATATGGTAAACCTGCTTTGTCCAAAGTTTGTGATATGTAGCATAAGATACAAAATACACCAAATAATGTAGATTATCTCACATTATACAATGAAACATGTCTGTCAATGTCACCCTGGCCCTGGGAATGGCAGAAATGACCTTTATGGAGAGAGAAATCTTTATTCAACTCGAAAAGTTCTGATTGAAAAAATCTGTCCTTAAAAAGAGAGAACTGATGAAATATAGGTATTGACAGGTTTTGTTGTATAGTAGCACCTCATGGTTATATCTCCTAAGCTTTCACTTTTTCAATATTCTTGAAAACAGAATGAAAACAATGAAAAAAGAAACATATCTTCTCAGGTTTTTCTTCAGATTGTATAGGTAACTTTGATGTTATGTGACCTCATCTGATTTAATCCTACAAGTTACATGTGATCACATTTCAGCGTTGATTCTGTACTCATGCTTTGATGCAGCTAACGAGGTTTCAGACATTTTGTTTTTCAGAACTATCAAAATCATTTTCCTTAATTTTAAGATGTCTAAATTCACATACAGATATTTATCTTTTTTACATCAAAAAATGAAGTAAGTTATGATTTGTGTATTAAAAATAATCTGTTAGATCATAGTTACCAGTAACCGTGGTCAGTGTATATATATATTTGTGATTCTGTCGACCACATCTTATAAATTTAATAAAGAATGAGGTATTTTAGATACAATTGTGACAGTGTAAAGCGAGTTTTCTTTTCAATTATCTTTTCAGTCTTTTCAATCTTGATGGGTTAGATGCATATTAATTAACAGAGCCGCTGTGCCAAAAAGAGGCTTGACATTATGGTCAATGATATGGAGCTGACCCAAAGCCCAATATGCATTCAAACCTCTTACACATGGCTGTACACATACAGCATTTAAAGTTCATTTCTGATACCAATGCAACTTTCCAATAAATGCTAGGACGAAAACATTCCTAACGGGATACACTGTGCAGGCCATTCTCCCTACAGGTGTTGGATGGGGTGACACGATGGCATCCCTGTATTCCACCATACTGACTTTGTGTCAGTACACTGTTGTACTCCAATGATGTAGGCATCGTGATGTTGCCCATGAGTAACTAAGCAACAACAACAAAAGCCACCGATATCATCGGTGTGCCATAGTTGGATTTGTTCATGGCCAAAGTCATCATATGTTACATGGTTGTTAATAAAAGGGACGCTTGAAGGCGGCTACACTACTGTAGAAAAAATGCTTGCCAAACGATATTCCACAGTGCGCCAAGGACTTTCAAATGGCCAACTATAGCAATGAAACAGACAGACATGCTACATGCTGTATGATCAGCAAAATGAAAAAATAAATATCAATAAGATCAGAGACAAATGTCCAAGCAATGCTACAAAATGTAGCTGGTATTCGTACCAGATGGTAATTCATATTTAGACATCAGTATTTGTGTGAAAATCTGTTTATAGTGTGATTAGAGTTAATCATTCCATGATATATAAACATGTTTCAGTTTCGAAGCTTAAATTCTCATCTGAGGAGCTCACAAATAGATACCTTTATCATAGCATGGACGTATAAGGGTCCGCTCGCCCTCCATTCTACTAACTATGCATGTATGTTATGTATCGTAGTAAATGCTCCAGAGCCAACCGTAACAAATGAATATTTCACTCCTTTACTATTCAGCCGTCTCTTTCGGGTTCCGCGAATAGAACCCGTTATTTTTCAGTGTTTATTTTTCTTCTTTCATTATTTTCTTAGGGGTCGTGTTCTTTGGGGTTTGTAGAACCTGAAACGTGCAACAAGATTCAAATATATTCCTTACATCTATTAAAGCATGATCTGGATCTTTTTTGTGAAAATTGCAAACAATTGAACTTCTGGGTTCAAATACCACACAATACAAGTAAATTCCGAGGAACAAGTGATTTCATGATTTCGTAATCTCGTTTTATCCATTGCGTAACTTTATAGGTCTCCCAGCCACTTTGGTAATACCATGGCATGCAGGTTTAAACATGAAGGGAGAAATGCGAATAATATCTAACGAGGGCTTTTGGGCGGAGCAAAGAATGAGAAGATAAATGGAACGAAAAAAGCTACCTTCTGTTCAAAAAAGTTCCATGAATGAAAGACTGGTCAGTTAAAGCATGGTTAAAGCTAACTTCGGTGTTTTGCGGAACTTATCATTCGGTCCTACAATCGACATATTTAAATATTGTTCGAAATCATTACGTCTAACTATACAACTCTTTAGATATCTCAAAGATGTTGATATCAAAAGGACGCTTTTTTCGCATCCAGTGCTATTTCCATGATGAAGTCAGCATACTGCTTATACAGGTATGATTCCAGGTCGTACGTGTGGGAAGGTCAGCTTGTCAAATCAACGCCTCGAATTTATCTGAACTTGGGCCAATTAGCAACGTTATTTGAACACAGCGAATCGATGCTCTAGGGCGATCCAGTACAACAAAACACAACCTGCACAACTACTGTGCTCATCACACTCACAACGTCACTGCGGCTCGGCTGTGTAAAGTCACGTTTCTCCCAGGTACCTGAACTTCAGGTCATTCACCCAGTGTTGAATAATTCATGAGTATACGACGCCTGGAGGTCATTGACTTTTCATGAATAATTCATGAATTGTCGGCTAGCCCCGGACCAGACAAACATTGATAATGGAAGAACAATGATCATGAATATGTACATTGGGTATTCGTATGCGTCCGTCTACACACTATGAACAAATGGATCAGCTCTATTGATGGCAGAGATAAACAACACGAGACGCCTTGGATTTTTTTATTGCTTTAATAATAGCGTACAACAAAATTGAAACTGTTGATGACAAAAATAAACAAATGTGTAAAATATAAAATACTGTCGGAGTCTTTGAGGGAAACGAAACATGTCGTTTTCTTCGTGTTTCCCGTAAATTTACTTCTTCTCGACAGCGATTTTCCGTGATTCAATACTAAAAATCTTTACAGTTGTTCAATTGCGTCGACGGATTGATTTTGAAATCAGAAGAGACAAATAAGGCATCATTGAAAATGTTTTGTGCTGGATGGCCGTCCTTTCAATTTTAGATATTTATAAAATTTCGGGTAAGCTTAATTTTCTTCCTCAACCTTTTGATTTTGTTCTTTGTTTATGAAGGAGAACAGTTTGCCTTATGAAAAGAATGAACAAAAAGTGTATATATAAAGTTTTACTTTAAAATACCAAATCTCGATATCGAAACCATTATCGATTGTGTTAAATGACGGTTGTAGCCAATCCACCACCTTGTATCGGGATAATATATCCGATGGGTTATAAACAGTGATGCAAAACACGTGCAGGGATTTGGGTGAAGTTGACCGCCTCGCGTCCTCACCGCAGGCAACACCCTATCTATCAGTGTTTTCGATCTCTCTTATTTACATAGCAGTTTCTCCGTTGTCAGAGGCCGAATGAAAAGACAAAGCAAGCGTTCCCTTTTATGTATGCCTAGCGCCTCGCCTCGTCAGCACATGCACATACACGTGTCGTTGAACACGCAAGTTAATTTTTCGAAAGAAGGCAAGGGGTGGGGTTACATGAGCTAGATTTATTTCAGACGGGCAGTAATTGTCTAATTCTTCCATAATTATCACAGTCACTTGGTAAAATGCCGATCGCGCCAAGGAAAATTTTACTGTTTTAAAATTAGTCCTTGTGTAAGTTTCTTTATCCAGTCTGCGTCCCAAGGGAGCCGTCATTACATACGACCCGGGGGTCCAGTAAATTTTAGTAACATATGTATGTATGTATGTATGTATGTATGTATGTATGTATTACACTTCAAGTACTTTGTACTTGAAGTAATTTATATTAATATTTAAGGCTTATAACGCTCTGATTTAGCATCGAGCACTGTAATTTCCCACTAGAACATCTGTATACTATATATATATATATATATTATATGTATACCGTTAAGATGTGGTGAAATCGTAAAAGTATTGGCAAAGCTGCCCTAAAAAATAATAACCTTTTGTGTGATTCAGATGGTGTGGGGCACTATAATAGCTGCCTGCGTCAGTTTAATCTGAGAAAAACAACATGCCTGGCAACCAATGGAGAGCTATTGGCAAAATGAACAACATCACCGTATACGTAGCAATTTTAAAAGATATCTTCCGGGAATCTTATTTAGATGTTTTACACACACAATTTTCTTAGTCCAATATTGATAAATTGTTCTGTCGGTAAGGAATGAATTTCGGAGAGTATGCTATTTTCATTTTACTTTCCTCGATATTAAATTTATTCCTAACCCGTACAATTCCTTGGACAAATGAAGGTAAATCAATGACTCTCTGTTTTGTAGACACTGTTGTTTGTGACCCATACGATAATTTCAGAGTAAGATACATCCAATCTTATGTAAATCTCTGAGTGGAGATCTTGAATAGGTTTTGTTGCAAATTTGTACATATTGTGGCCAAACATGACTCTTTTGTTATAGTAAATGGTCAGACGTAAAGCATACCTAACGTTGACTCGATTAAAGCGATTCCATCCTAAGCTATATACGGCATCACTTCCACATTTGCCAATTTTAGACCAATCCCAACGGAAGTAGCATTGACTATTTTGCCAAGGGCCAATGGCGACGGGTGTAGGATGCCGACATGGTACGCTTACCCATCCGGGATACTAAATACCACCAATTACGTGATTGTACAGTGGTTCAGAACTGTCCTATACTCAATGTAGTAAATAAATGCTCTAAGGACCTTGCAATATTTCGCCTTCGACGGAAGTGATTATTGGACCAGTTTTGTCAAATTAACACTCTAACCTTATCATAATCACGATCCAATTGATACTTTTGATTATGTTTTTCATCCTGGGGATAACAGTTATTGATTACATGTCGAATTACCACTGTGCAAAGTCAAAACAACATGTTTTTTTGTTATACTATAAGAAGAAAGCTGCAAAGTAGGCCGTAAATATCCCTTCTTAAACATCTTGGCTTAGAGTTACCAGAGTCACCAACGACTATGACGTAGTGTGATTACTGACATGACTATAGATGCAAAATACGTACAGTTTAAAGGGAAATTTCAGCGAATTTCACATTTATCCCTTCTGAAATAACTCTTGAATAAAATCCCGCTCGAATTTGCCACATACTTGTGCATGCGCCGACGGTGCAATTGCATTATTAATAATGTGACGTAATGTCTCGTTATCATGATGTTGTATGTAGATGGTCCTCGCAAAGAAACTCGAAATCAATCAATTTGGCGCAAAATCCATTGAAAATCCTTGCATAAACTAATATGAGGTGGATTAATTGCAATACAGGTAATTTCACAGCCAAGATTTTGCCCGGCACAATCGTGCGTGAACAATATTTGAGTAGCTCGCTTTCAATCCGAAAAATTGAGCGACTCAGCTGTAAGTTGTTTTTTTTTTTTTTTTGCAATGACACCTTTAATTCATACGACACCCCGCTTCTGAATAATGATGGTTCCCTTAAAGCTGTTTATATCCATGCCCTCCTCAGAACAACAGTCGGTAGGATGGAAATAAATATTGGTACAGCCGATGCGTCGCACTGTACACTTTGAAGTGTGGTGTGCTTTTCCTGACAGAGGCAATCCTTGGACTAAATGATAACCTGTAGGGGCTAGAAGGCCTACAAAACTTTCCTATAACGTACAGTTGGTCCTTTTATATTTTGTTATAACTTTTGACAAGACATTGAAGGTGAAAAAACGAAAAGTTGCTAACAAACTGCATCATAAATGTACAAGGCTGTCACCCATCACTTTTGCATCGTACCCTGTCGGAAAGTGGTCGAGTCTTTGATGCTTACATAATCCGAAAAACAGTGCAGTGGGCCAGCGTCGGTGTAACTGTACAGGGTCGTGATTCATAGTTTATCGCGCACAGACATCATCATGCCTAAAAGGAAGCGTGCAGCCGCAAAGAAACAGAAGGAGGTTGCCCCTCCTCCCGAGCCTGAAATCGAACCAGAACCCGAATTACCGCCTAAGAAGGCAAAGGAGGAAGAGCCTGAGCCGAAAGTTGTAGAGGAGGTAGCACCAGATGTTAACGGCGACGAAACTGAACCTCCTCCGAACGGCGAGCAGACCGATGCTCAGAACGGTGAAGAACCTGCCCCAGTTGGTGAGGCGGAACCGGAGGAGACTCCAGTAGAGACTGAGGCTGATGGGCCTGATGAAGAAATTGCACCCAATGAAGAGGCTGAAGAAGCTCCTGCAGAGAAGGAGGAAGAGACAGAGGTTGTTTCTCCCACGGATGAAGGCGACGAAGCTGCAACGAACGATGATGAGAAAGAGGCAGTTGAAACTGCAGAGGAGCCTGAACCAGAGCCCAAGGCAGAGGACAATGTGATCGACGATGCCGAAAATGGAGATGCCGCTGAAAATGAAATCGCTGAGGTGGAGAACGGTGAAGAATCTGCCGAAACTGAGGATGCCAAGACCGATCAGCCCGAAGCAGAACCAGCTGAAGAAGTTAAAGAAGAAAAGGAAGTTCCCGAGGAACCAGTGAAAAAGAAGCGCGCCACACGTGGACGTTCAAAGACCGATGAAAACGCAAACACGCCAGAGGAACCAGAGGTCACGCGAAGAACAACAAGAAGCGCCACAGCGAAAAAAAATGGACCAGCAGTAAAGGAAGATAGTTCTGCCGGCAAAAGGAGGGGTCGCTCTGCAGGAAAAACCAGATCGACGACAAATGGAGCCGAGACGGTACAAAGTGTGATCGGAAAACGCAAACTGAGGGTTAATATTGAACATTGGTGAGTACATTATTCACACGTTCATGTTCACTTCTCTGCCGAAGTGTTACTATCTTATCACGGGGTCCACACTCCTATGCTCAAGAGGGAAATATGAAACTATGTCAATTTAATGTTCGCGTTAAAATTCAAAAGAACAACTTTAACCGTGTTTCCAAAATAAAAACGGAAAATGTAATGACAAGAAGTTTTTAGTTTATTCTCACAGCCGTTATGAAAAAATCCTTTTTCTCTAAATATTCCATTTCCACGATTTTTTTTTAACATTGCCATATTATGTTACAGAACGTTGAGAAAAGAATCAAGATTTTTGTCGCGTTTGCTTAAGGTTATAAATATCGGATGATTTTTCTCCCGTTTGAACACATAGCGACGGGTTAACATTGCACCCTTGACAGTCCAGACCGGTCTCAACCAGTCATCTCACAAGGTAGCAGTTTATTAGACATACCTATTCATATGTAAATTAACTTATCCAGGCTTTTGAACTGCACCATGCACCATTGCCATAACAATTTGTGAATTTTCTAGACGGTCTTCAACTTGCTACTGTTGCTGTTTTTGTAAGCTTTATGGATAATTATATAGTTAAATGTCATCTGAACAATATGACAACAAATACTATCGTATTTAGCAGTTATGTGGCTTCAAATTTTGCTTTTTAAAAATTACCAATTTTCATAATAATTAATTCACAGGATGGGAAAATTATTAATTCAATTAACTCTTCATAGTGAAATATTTTATGTGCATTGCTGAAAGTCTGCACCCTGTGAGTTCTTGAAAATAAAATATTTGTACTTACAAATTTGTGAATCTTTAGCAGAGTGGAACATTTTCAGGATGTAGACCACCAGATGGTGATTTCAATCAGATTAAAAAGTGCAAACTATCTAGATTAGTTGTTCATAAGTTGGGATCATGGCTAATAAGAGTTCCAGATATTCGTAAAAGTGAAGTACTTCATGTCTGGTCACTCAAAATGCATCATGCACAGGCCTGTTCAAGTTTCAACTGTAATAAAGGATTACAATGTCACCTGTCGGGTAATAGGTAAAAATAGATTGCTCTCTTTTAATGCACATGCTGTTTTGCACAATCAGCTTGCACAATCAGCTTGCAAAATCACAGTCCTTTTTTTCGTATTCATTCCCTTTTTCTTGCAATTTCAACAATATGAAAGCGGAGTTGAAACCCTCACAGTGGCCATGAACGGCTGGCGCACAACTAACTGTAAACATACTACAGTATGCTAATTTGAAATTTGACCAATCAGATCTTTAGGCCTTGAAACATCCTTTGCTTCTTATTACAGTGTGTTATGTAACTAATGCCATACATTTGGTACATAAATAGACAGCCTTGAGAGGCGTTGCTAGGATACAGGTGTGATCAATGACATCACAGGATCTTTTACATACAATGTTTATCGTCTAAAAGAATTGTGAAATATGTTTCTGTTTTTTCAGAATAATTTACATTGAATAGGAAATCTTTAGCAGTGTCCTTGAAAACTGTAATTGTGAATGAGCAACAAAGGTGTTTCAAAATATCTCAAGGACATATTGGTCAATTTATGCATGGTCACTTTCTAGTCACATCTCAAGTAGCCTTGCTCAGCAATTCAAGATAATCTTCTAACATCTGTTTTGATCACTGTAATTTGATCAGACTCAGAGAATTCTTCTTATCAACCATGGGCTACCTCTGTGCCTCTATCAAGTTTAGAAAACACTAAATTAAAGCGTGTAAGAGTGACAGAATTAGAAGGGGAGACTGTTTGAAATTTGGAGTGAACAGGAATATTTGAGATGCATTGTAGCATGTAATGCTTACATCACATTGTTCAGTGGAAGGCATCTTGTCTCAACTCTTTCAATGCTCTGCATGCTTGCAAGTATGATCAGTATTAAAGTAGATGTGAACCAAAGTTTGATTGTCAAATAACAGTGGATTTCCTTGAGTGAAAAGCATATTCTGTTAGCTTTAAACAAGTTCACCAAGGCAAATGACGAGAACATTAATTTGTACTAGGGCAGAACCATTTGATTTGGAGGGGGGGCTGCAGAAAATTGGTATGTCAGCAAATTGTTTTTCCTTGCCATTGTTGCAGCAATTTTTTTTCTATTTTCTGTCATTACTAGACATTAAGACATTACTTGATAAATTTTTATTTTCTTCTTTTCACCTGCCGACAGATATTTTTTTCAAAAATGCTACAGCCCTTTCCCCAGAAATCAAATGGTTCTCCCATTATTGTACACATAATATTCACAGGAGATTCTTTTACAAGAAGATTAGATGATTTAAAAACTGATGCTAAGATAGGGGCTCCATGATGTCACGTCTAAGAAATATGGCTCCCCTATGGGTTTAGCCTGCAAAAATTCTTGGGAGACTGGTTTGAATTGTTACATTGTCATGACCTGACTGAAACACAATAGCAATTTTTTTCTCATTTCAGAAAAGTTACTTTGAAGCATTTCAGAAAATGAAAGTTAATATATAAGAGTCACTATCTTTTTTACCAAATTGAATTCAATGTTGATTGCCTGTTTCATGTCCTCATGATAGTTGTCTCCGAAGGGCATGACAAATTCAAGTTTTAAAGAAACTAAGAATTAGAATTGGTAGATTTTGAAGTAAAAATCTACAGTCCATACAGACTATGAATGGACTGTTATCAGGTGGCTTGCCTAATCAAATTGAACTTGTGTAAAAGAGATAGTTTTGACTGTCAAACTGCAATTTCATCCAAATCTGGACGTGCATTCTAGGAAATGCAACCTAGTGATTGTGAACAATGACTGTTTTGGACAACAATGACTGTTTTGGACAAAAGATTTTAAGAGAGACTGTCAGGTGGTTTATACAAGAAAACCGGTTTCAAAGTTGACTTAGATCACCATTTTAAAAATGCTCATTTTACTTTTGGTAAATAAAGGATACAAAATGTGCTTTCAAAACCAGAACAAGAAATCTCCAAATGTTACAAAGATGATCATTATCAAAGATACACTTCTCACATATTCTTCAAATCAAATGACATATTGCTGTATACAGTACAGAAAATGCCAAAGCATTGGATTATAGGTTCAGCTTTTTTACCGCTAGTGTTTTGTTCTGTGGTTTCAGTAAATCTTGACATGTATACAGACGCAATGCCAAACAACTATCAGAATCTCTTGGTGAAGCATTTCCAGATTCTCAGGTTGAGTCTGCAGTTGGTAGGTCCAAAAGCTTTGAATGTGTGCTGATCAAAGAAGATGGTACTGGTAAGTGTAGAAATCAAACTCTGCGCTTTTGTAGTAGTTGTTCAAATTATGAATGCTTTGATCAAGAAAGAAGTGCTTGACTGGTTGACATATATCAGAAAAGTTCCTTTACATTTTAATAACAGGTTTAATGTATTATAAAATGTAAACTGTAGAACAAAATCAACCTTCCATGACCTACAGCTCTGTGATGGCTACTCCTTGTTTCTTTGGCACTGATGAGTTTGATATTAAAGGACAAAAACATTCTTCTGTAAAAAAATGTGAGTGTTATACTGGCATTATTGTACACCCAATGGCCTTTCGTGTTCCAGGAAAACTCTTTAACTGAATAAACAATTATCCCCAATCAGGTCAGTGTATTTTTAGCTCTTAACTTATTCAAAGCCCATTGATATGTGCTCTTAGTTTTATCAATCAACTTCATTGAAAAAAGTTAAGTTATGTAATCTCCATATCATGATTCTCTGTACAAGAGTTCTTCTCGCACCATTGCAAAACAATGGATGTGAAATTCTTGTCCCAACTACTGGTAGTTTTTGTAGACTTTATAACAATTGTAGCCATTACCAGGACTTTTCATGCTGCCTTGCTGCATACAGATGTCTATTCCAACAATGGAATTTAATATGATGATGATCATCTAAAAAAGTTTATTTTCAGACCATTCACCTTCATTGACAAATACTTGTAACGTAGGATTCATTGCATTTATTGTTCCATTTTTTCAACACTTCCAGAGGTTCTAGTGTGGAGTGGTATTAAGAAAGGACCACCTCGCAAGCTGAAGTTTCCAGACCCAGATATCATTATTAACACCATCAAGAAACACATTTAACAAAATGATTGGATTCTATCTTCAAGTAAGTGATGCAACATTTGACCTTTAGATCCTGAGATGCATACATGAACAGATTTTAGGTGCTAATGATCTGGCATAAAAAGTATGTGCAGATATGCTGTGGTGATTGAATTTATCACAGAGCATTGTGACAAAGGTTTTGCAAGGATGAGCAAGCAAAATCCACTGATCAGTTCTTCCATAGAATCTGACAGTATGGCCTGCATGGCTGTATGGCCAATCATATATTCACTATGATAACAATGAGAAGTTTCCATTCAGAGGAGACAAACATCAGCCATTGAACTTTCATTTTGCTATTATAGCATCAGTTTCTTTACAAATATAAATCCTCTGTCTCCTAAGTTGTAGTTATTTCTGTGGTTTGTCTATAGAGCCTGCTAGAAAGATCTGGCACAGATCCAAATCCTTTTGCACAGCATTGCCAAGGAAAGAAGCTGGATCGATGCAAAAAAAGTTTTTATTTCATTATGGCTGTTGCAATTGCAGTAGTGAATAGCAGATCACGGGTCAAAATGCCCTGACAAACTCTACACTTGCCTAGAAACCTTGTAGAAAGACACATGAACCCTAAGTATCCCGCCAAGTTCATATTTTGCCATCAGGTCAAGTTTGTTAAAACATTAGTAAAGCAAAACATGTCCCACGTTGTTACAAAAAATGTATATTAGAAGGCCCCCTGAAAACAGATACTGTGTGCTAGACATAACTTTTATGGACTATAGCTGCTGTAACAGACAAAGCAAGTCGGTGAAAATATATGTTTTGACTCAATGCCGCTATATTACTGACTTGGAAGAGGGGAAGTGATGCTGTCTGGCAGAAAAAGGTTAATGTACAAATTTTATGCCCTCGAATGGCAGTTTATTGTGTTGCCAACCGATAACAAAATACATCAGCATTACTCAAACTGACTTGTGTGTTTTTTCCCTTACTATAGGTGGAATATTCTAGACCGGTTGCAGGGTATGGTATCCAGTCAGCATTCATGACGGAAAATAATCTCAAGTTCATAGTTATTTATCCTGACCCCCAAGCTGTGGCTACCAGACTCTGTACTTTGAAAAATCCAGAAAATTCCACCTGATGAAAGCTCGGATAACCTACCAACTTTAAACTTTAAACAGCATAGACTCCTGGCAATGACATTTAATGTCAGAAAAAAGATATCCTTATTGATCTGTGAATGCTTTACCATGATCATGTAGATGTTATGGCATATATTTATTTTGCTTGTGTTTTTTAAGAAAAGTTTCAAATAGTTTGGCATGAGTGGCATTGCAAGTTTGTTTTGCGAGGATTTGACAAAAGTTATATAGTACTCATATAGTTGCAGTCTGTGTAGATTCAAATAGAATGTTCTTTTGTTTTGGAACACAAAGATTTCTCTTTCAAGACTGAAGATTATTTTGTGGATAAACTTTGACAATTTGCAGAATTTTTCAGTTGTATTGCAGGTGCCAATAGTTTTTCAATGTAGACTGTATCAAATGGTGTTCGTCTGTAGTTGTGTGTCAACTGATGTCCTCTGCAATAACTGCCAGTCCAAATTACATATGCTACAACAACAAGTTTTGATGGTTACTAGCAGTGACCTCAATGAGATTTTGTTCAAATAATGGTAAAATTTGTTTTATTTACAAATTTCATCTTTTGACCAAATCTGATTGAAGTTACTTAAGAGAACCTATACAAATCAAACATGAAAACTGTCAGTAAGTCCTGTGGAGAAGATCTTTTTACACAAAAAACTCACTTTCCTGCTGTATATTTCTTCAGGTTTATTTGAGAGGAAACAAACATTTTCTGAAAAATAGATGGGACAAGTTTTTCACCGTACTGTGTATGTTTCTGTTTGAACATACCAAGTTCATGTGCCTGAAATACATACAAGTTGCCAAGAATTTAAACACAAATTTTACACCTGGTTGCTATGTCTATAATAGCACCGTAATACCAAGTATTCAGTGCTGCAGCCATAACAGGATACAAATTGCTAGCTAAATGGAACATTCACTGTTATGCTTGAAGAAAGAAAAGTTTGCATGCTGCAACATAACAGCATTATTTGCCACAGGACCTACAATACCAGTCTATCAAAAGAATTGCCATAACATAGTCACTATATTCACATATTACATATGCTCCAACAACAGCAAATTTTCTTAGGTCTTACCTATTGTGCTGACTTTTACCGTCTACATTTCATGCTTTGGGTTTGATCAGTACACATGGAATTACAGATGATAAGCTTTGTCCATTTTGTAAGCTTGAACACAGACATCAAATGGTAGACTTCACTCTAACATCTGATTGTGGTGAAGTCTTGTGCAGTTGTTGGAAGGAAAAGATGGTTGCATAAATCACACCTGCTTGCAAGAAAGTTGAACACACGATGAACACCTGTTGGTTGAACACCCACCGCACGGCTTGCTGTGGTTTACCTCATGTTTATGCAATCAGACAGAAAGACTCCTTTTGCCATTGTGAACAGTTTCAGTTCATTTCACTGTGAAATCTTGCATTTTATGTCTGTGATCTCTCTAATAAGGTAGTCCGAAGCAAGTCAAAATCCACATAATGTACATAAAACTTGTATCGTAAAATAACTGTCTTTTCTCTGACATAGTTTCAAAGTTCTAAACTTACATGTTTGATAGTTGTTTTGATGAATATTTTTCTGAAAAATTGAATTGTATAATGGTCAATACTGTTCCACTTGAGAAGATTTATGTATTTTGTTGTATTTTTTGCATGTTTCTAGTTTTCATGTTTATATCGAAGATTCATTTGAGAAAAAAAATTGTGTATTATTGGCAGCTTTCATTTCACGTAATTGTTCAGATTCGTATATCATTTTCATCCCAATCAATGACTACACTGACAATCGTTCAAAATGATTGACATTCGAATAACAGGGTATTCCACGGAATTCAAATCATTTCAGTTGTCTCCAGCAATACCAAATCTTATACTTTCCACAATGTCCACCATCACATGTCAGAACAATATCATGTACACTTTTGCAAGCACTTTTGCTTTAAACAGAATAATTTGAGAATCAGTCTGAGTTATTCCTCTTGTATACTTTACTCAATAAAACTATTTTATCGTCAGTATTTTTACAAATGAATAAGATTCCAAAAAAAGTCTAAAATTTAAGAGATATTTCAAAATTACAGTTTATATGTGTAACGTAGTTGTTATTTTGTTCTTATCTTATCCACACATTCCAGAAGTATTGTTGTTTTAGCCTTAACTCTTGTATCGGTGACTTGTTGATTCAATAAAGATTCTATTGAATTATGACTGTTCATAGGAAATTATTTACTTTGAAGCAGTGATGTGATATGTGGAATTTCAACACTTTATTTTCTCACATCACCTGGGGCAAAATTCTGAAGAACTGAAAACAAAAAAGGAATGCACTGAAAATGCACACTGTGTAAGTGGAAGGCAAGGGAAAAAAGTAAAAAAAGTATTTGGCTGTAGTTATTTGAGAAGATGATCCAAAACCACCCAGAGCATCAGACATCAGAGCACAAAACACTTTCCAATAAAATTTTATTCCAGTACCTAAGTAAGTAATATTATACTTCTGTTAAAGAACTTATCAAAGGTCAGGCAGTGATATTACTATATGCTCCTCATTGGCAAGTGTCAAGGTCCAAATGTGCTGCTGAATTTGATGGATATATTCAAACTTTGGTGGCAAAAAGGTTTTGTTAAGATTAATTACCAATTAGTATCTACTATATCATTGCAGTCGCTGGTGAAGTGTCTCTGCAGATATCACAATGACAGCTTTGCCAAGGTTTTATGCTTCTCACTTTCGTAGATATTTTATTCCGAATAACCAGGATTGGCAAATCCTCTGGGCATGGTATTCCCAAAATTCTTACTGATAGATCCTGAAGTCATGTAGAGTCCCTTGGTAGTCCTGCATACATCAATCATACAAGTCTAGCTGTCTCATCGGATTGTTAAAATGGCGGAGTCACAAGTCTGAGCAAATAATTGATGTCGTCACAGACCTTAAACCATTGGTTAACTCTCTCCTGATATGTACATAATATTGGTAGTGTTACTTTACGTTCTACAAGTGAAGTCTTTATGCCAAGATAAGGACTTTTAGAATGCTCCAAGTATCACTTTAATAAACAATTGAAGTTTCAATTAAAACACTTTCTCCTCGTGTTTTCTCTTACTGTCTATCTCAATATCAAAGCAGATGTAGAGCTTTATGACATTCATCTTGGATAGACATTTGCAGTCTTAAAAATTAACATCATCATTTGACCGTAAAATCTCTAAGAGATCAGTGATGGTTCTGAAGGATTGTATGAGATGGTTGTGATGAAAAGGTGACATCGGAAGAACTACTTTGTAAACACTTATTACCGGTAACCATAAAGATCGTCAGAAAACTTCCTTAGGGTTTGTCAGTTGGTTACCAAGACGACTGTTATAGGGATTTATAATCAATAGTCTTGGTTCTCAATGAATACTGATCAAGTGCCACCACATCTCAAGATGTTGCAATCTGATGTTATGTACGTCTTTTGGTGATTTGGTGATATGGTCAAACCTATCTATATGTGTACAGAATTCAGTTTAAGAAAAAAACTCATTGAGATGTCAGTACAATCATTTATAAAGGAGGAAGTGAAATGTATGATATGGATAGCCAGTTAACAACAATGGACGGCAGACTGTAAACCACAGTCCCTTCCCTTGGGGTGGGATGGAGTGGACTGTGTGTAAACACTTTGGTTTGTTAGAAAGAAAAATGTAGTGACCACTTCAACAAAGTGAAGTCATAACAGAAACCATGCATTTGGAAGTTATGTTTGAAGTCATTTAGTTCAAGGGACAAAATTGGTGTCCATGAAAGGACAAACTCTTTCTGTAAAACACGATAATTTCTAATAACATTGGTGTCTAACATATTATAATATTGTGTAATGTAATTGTGCTGTGCTGGAGGATGATCAAGACGTAAGCTTATCACTGTACACATTTTTGTATATCTGTTAGATACCTGCTACACCATCCTTTCTTTTATCTGCTTTGTGCTGGGTGAAAATATTTGTTTACACTTTCATGACAACTTTAAGATACTGAACGTTACGGCTGATTTTTGATAATATAGATAAAATATACTAAAACAAATATTTGTCTATAAGTTTTGATGAGACTTTTTGGCAACGAGTTAAACAAAAGGTGTAATTTATAATGGTAGCCATCAGTGTAATGGATGGAAATTGTAAAACTCAAATGTTATGGCACTAATGCCTGAATTGATACTTGGCTCAAAGTCAACAATTTTCCCGTAATTCTGCCATCAAAACTCTATTTTCTGACAGAATGATGGTCAAACATTGTAAACAAACAAAAGGGGGTCAAAAGTCTACATTTTGTCAATATTTCCTCAGCTGTGTCCCCCCAACATTTTGCCTTTTACTTGTTTTACGAAATGTCAATTTACAAATGGTTCATGGATATTTCTACAGAAATTGAAGATGAATGGTCGAGTATTGTGAGGTGCATGCCATTGACCCATGGTATATTGTTACATGAAATGTGTAGAGTACTAAATATGAAATGTTACCATAGTACTTCCATAGAATCAAAAGTTGCTCTGATGTTCACATTATGTTATTTCATAAGACAAAGGTGACTCACTCTACAGTAAACAAAAATATTTAACTTTCACCTTCACTGATATAGAAAAGCATGAAAGTGGATTCTCATGTATGAGTGTCTGATGGACAGGTATACAAAACAATTCAGGTCTGGTTTGGCATTTCATGGACGCATATATAATTTGAATGTCTGAGAAGAGGATTAGCAATCAATTCTAGAGAATAGGATAAACCCAGAATTTGAACAAAACATGTACAAATGCTCACAGAAATATGTTTATTTTCACTAGTATTTGTAAATTGGGGCATGCTGAGTCTGTAGAACACATCACATCCTTTTCATTCCACAGTAGAACTCTTAGTGAGTACACTTTAAAAGGAGAATTGTCTGATCTGGGGAGAGCAATTAATGGGGCTTTGCCAAATGTCAAGCATGAGGATTGAATACGGTATCTCTGACAGTGGGGGAGGGCGATGTCAATATATTGATCAAATACCTCCATGACACGGAGGGGCTATGGGAGAGTTATCTGAATGCTGATATACTCCGTCAAAAGTCATCTAAAAGCAGTGTCCATCAAAAGAATCTATTTGTACATCCCTGTATATCTATCATTTTTATGACCGACTGTCTGTGTTCAACATGTCCAAGGGGTTTGATATGGTATGTTGCAACATTGACAATCTTTAAAAAGTCTCACTAGCATTGTCGTACTTGCTTATTTGTCCAACTGTTATGTGAAGATGGATTTGTTGTCTGACTTATTTGTTGTATCACTCCTGTCTAGTTGCTGTGATATAACAGGAGCTCCATCTTCAGATTGCAAGCAAATAACGCTGGCACGTTGAAAAATAGTGAAATAGGAAAATTTAAGTTAAATACATATATTTAAGTCAGTATCTCAAATTACTGTGACACAGAGAGATGTCAAATTCTGATAGCTATACTGTCAAGGTAGATTTGCATGTATTTTTCTGTTCAATTGCTAATGAAACAGTTGTGAAGTAGGAATTCACCTTTATTTCAGTTCTGATTTTGAAAGTTAGGATCCCTTTACTTTATTGAGGAAATCGCAATTAGGATCGCTTTAGTTTATTGATGAATTTGCGATGGATTAAAGTACTGTTGCTGAATTATTTAGCTTAGAATAATATCCTTTACAAATAAATTTTTGGTGGTTAAGGATCTCTGATAATTGGATTTGCCAATTTCCAGACAATCACAGAAGTTGATGTGAAAATAAAAATCTGCCATGGGTACCACACATTTTAAGGTTTTGAAGGCAATTCTGTATTTTCATTTAAACCCCCCCCCCCCCAAATAATGTATCATCACTCTTGCTAATATTCTCCCAATACCTATTTTCACTTCTCAATTATTCTTATTGTAAATTGATTGTTGATGATGGCAGAAGACATCCATGTCCTTTTTTATCATAACTGAAGCACTGACATCTATTCATGGTATGAAATATGGAAACATGTTCCTCAGTCCTTTTGTAAAACAAAATACTGCATGTGACAGTGTGTCTCTTATTTTGTGTCTTGGAAACACTCCAGCTGTTCTGAAATGCATCTGTTACAAAAATTCACAGATTGATGAATAAAGCATTACAATGGACCAATCACAGACAAGACGGTGAGACTGCTGTGGGTCAGCTGAGGACGACTTTTGACAACTCAAAATATGAAAAATACTCAGCCAAGAAGATCTGGATAAAACAGCATCCATCAAGCATAAAATACAGTATCTTTGAGTTGAAACTGTTAAAGGTCTGTTATCACTGGATGAGTTTATTCCTTTGTTTCTTTTTCAATGACATCTTCATCGTTTGTTTCATCAACTTTATGTTCTGTTTCATTCACAGTCACAGTTTCAGTTTCTCCCATGGCAACATTATCATCATCATCATCACCGGTAGTGTTTACATCCTCAACCGATGGCATCACACTAGACGTGACTTCACCAAGTGTTGGACTTGAACTCCGTCTGTGCTTCTTGCTACGTTCTCTTTCAAAGACTATGATCATTTCACAGTGTTTGGTATGAGGAAAGAGATCCACAGGAACAGCACACACTGGTTTGAAAGGCTCTCCTTTGATTCGATTTGATGTCGGCCTACAAAGACTGAACACAGAAATACTTGTAAATCTCATTCTATCCTTCACTGCAGTGTCAGTAAACTGCTAGCAAATATAGTGAGAGTCAAAAAGGCTAGGTGTACGGTAATGCTAGTAGTTCAGTCATTCTCTGTGATAGAAGGACAGCATACAGTATTTTGGTGATCTGCTTGGCTGATAAGTATCTAAACAGCCACAGCACTGTGATGACCATCAGTGTACCTATGTATTGATGTAGCTAACGTTTTTTGTGTTTTGACTCGCAGGTTTTTGAATTTGATGAAAATTCTGAAAACAATATCCCACTTGGCGAAGCTTTTCACAATGGGCAATCAGTCGAAATGGAGAAATGAGAGATAATTACTCAAGAAATTTGAGAGAGAGAGAGAGAGAGAGAGAGAGAGAGAGAGAGAGAGAGAGAGACTGCCAATCAAGCGTACCATGATTCAGTAAAGGTCAAAGGTTAGAAGGAGAAAACACTGAGCAAGTTTCCAAATGCATTTCCAGCATTAAACAATCCCTTTGAAATTTCAACCTTTCATGTCTCTACTGTTGTTAGATTTGATTTAGAATGATAGGAACGTACATCTGTCAATTACAGATGACAAGGATACTACTTACTCAGTAAAGTTATGTACAGCAGATCGCGGACTACATGAGACATACAGTAACTTGTTCAAAAACTGACAACCCCGTATTGCTCTGATCACTTTGTTATCTGCAAAACAAAAGAAATGCAATTCAAAATATGATCTGTAGGGTTGTTGCTTTGTTCTAACACTGTCTGATCAAAACGCCATCTTTGTAATGGCTCCGATTGCACATTTTCTGTGCAGTATGACTTTCAGTTTTTCTTATCTTATATCACTGACAATATTTTTTTTTATTTGATAACATTTATGCAGGCTGACAAGTCTATTTGCTGGGATAATTCAAGTATGATACTTGCATGTTAGATCTGAAATGGTTCATGGAAACAATTTTAATATCTGACATTGTCAAATGATGTCAATAGATTTATATATCCCTGCACTAAGTGTCTCCATAATAAAAACATCAAAGTTTGATCAGAAACATACGAGTGGCTAGACTCTTCTACCTTCAGTTGGTAATACATGTACTTGGTATGGCTTTTGCCTGTCCTGCTAATATGCTTATAACATTCAACTTGAGAAAGCTGGCACAGCCAGCCTGGTTCTGCTGTGCGTTTGCCATTGGACTGGTTAAGATACACCCTAAAGGGCACATTAGTGTAGTTCAAAGATCAGAAGCTGCACAATAAACTAGGAGTGATAGAGGGTCTAAAGTGTGGTTTGTTTAGGTTCCCTGTCATCTTTGTATTTGTTAACTCAGTCTAATCTTCCACTACAAAACATGCACCGTAGGAAATATGCAAAACTCACGTAATCCAGCTCTAGGCGGATCCAGAATTCCTACAACATCTGTACAACCAAATATATCATATATTGCCTTGTACAATATATCTTCAACTTTGCCACAGATGTACTTGACATTTTTAATACCTAGAATGAGAATAAAGTTGGTGACTAAAAGATGTGAACAGTTTCAGAAGATTTATGTGGTAAAAAAATACTTCCTGATAGATATTGATCCTAGTGTGTTATATGACCTTCACACTGAATTCACTAGCACAAATCATCAATAATTTAATTTTTTCTGTTGTCATTATTCTAAGTTAACAAAGTTGCCATGAAGACATATTTAAAATCACTTGGAAGAAATCTAAAGCCATTTTCAGCACATGCAAACATGTTTCTTTGTTCCATGTAATAGGGGATATTTTTTAGTCTTCTCTTACCATTCTGTTGTGCATTGTACTTAGCATCTTCTATGGCCTGTTCATTCATTTCAATTCCTATCACTTTTCTAACACCCTGGAAATATGAAAATAATAAAACATTCATACTATCAACATTTCACCCTAGTTTTGCTTATTTCTGTCTAACAATTGTCCAACATTACCCATAGTCTATAGACTGAACTCCGTGACAATAAACGAATAAACTCTAAGAATATTACTCAGATTTACAATGTAATTTGAGATTACAATGTCGTAAGAATTTTCCTCAACTTGAATTGACTGTTTGACAGTAACAAAGATAAAAAGGCCACAGAGAACAATACACTGGCGAGTGTGTAAATAAGATGAACACAAAAGGTACAATATTTACAGTTCGGGAATGACACCATAAAACACCGTCATGCTACAAAGATTTGCATAACAGCTATTTTGTATTAAAGCATTTTCACTGTAACTGATTTAATTATACCCCTGAATGGATTTACAGCACAGGTCAGAACTCAGACTGAAAGATCTGTTGCTTGAGGGCGCTCTCTACACTCCCCCTCAAACAACCGATCTTTCAGTCTGGTCAGAACTATTTCTTTGGATTTTCACAGGTCATCACAGACAGATTCCTTGATTGAAAACAAAAGTTTTGTTATTCCCGCACACAACATCAAAGATACATGCTGCTTGTTCTATCATTGTGTAAACTATTGACAATGAATGATAGTGTCCTCTGAAAATCAGTCTTCTGAAGACCCAATAAAGTGATCTGACAGCACATTTGTAAAAATGATGGACTGTGGAATACATGAAGGCCTAGAGAGTTACACATCTTAAGATTGTACTGGCTTGCGCACTATCATTTCCAGACTGGTTTGCTTGTCATTTGCACAAATACACACTATCAACTGCGCAAATCGTCCATCTTCCAGTGTAAAAATTTAAACTTAAATAATACCTGGTAATTAAATTCTGAGCTGTAAATTGTAAACAATGCCTGGTATTTGGTGACTTGGGTTTCTTCTAAAATTGTCAACATCTTTTAAATAAACGAAGATTAGATAAACACCAAGTACACTTTGTTTCTTGTTCAACCATATGATATTTATAAATAAGTTTTCATCAGGGCTAATTTAATCAATTAAAGTACCAGTATGTTATATTCTTGTTCTGTATGCTGTAAAGGGGCACATTCACATGAACAGACATCACTTTGTCTTCTTACAATTTCAGATTTGGTCAAAACACACATTCCACCGCTCAAAAATAATAGAACTTACTTTGTGTTGAAGAAAGTTCCATGACTGGTGTAAAAATGTTCTATAATAAGGTAGTATGCACCTCGAAACTGAAAGACTTCCACTTTTGCTCAAACCTTCCTCAATGAATCCTTCATACCATCAAAATCAAGAATAAAAGTCAGGGGTCACTGCGCAAATTTTGGCACTAGAGAAACAAATTACCCAAGATTTACTGGTATTTAAAATTCAAAATAGCTGCCATCTCTGTGTTACTCTATGGAGAAAAACAAAATTTCGATTTTCGAAAAACTAGGACGGTGCAGATTTTTCTTACACCAAGAGCTTTAAAATGATCCCCACAACTGGCAGATCAGAAAAGAATTTTAAAAGTTTGAGAGTCCAAATATCTGTCCCCAAGGCACATTCTACCTTAAAAATATTTTCTTCAACTTATTCTTCTTAAGTTATAGACATAAGTATTGATTATATTACCATGCCCTGTCCAATTGCATTGTAATTGGTCGAGACGCACCATGTGACTGCCCACAAATACACAGTAATTGTTTTGTTACGTGCCCGTGAATATGAATAATATCGTAAACATAGTAACTTTACAGCTAAAATGAAAATTGTGATTTGTACAAAGATCACAATAAATCACAAAATAAAATGGAGCACTTGTTGGCCAAATTTAGACACTATTTTTTGAAAAAAAATCTCTAGATTTGCAAAATTTTTACAGTGCACTAATCACAGACATGTTCTGGGGCCCCATTGTTGTAGCATGGGACTTTTTTGTAAATTTTAACCTTTTTTGGGGGTTTGTTGATAATATAATGGAAATAACAGACTCCATGCTGACCATTAACATTTATTTATGGGTGCAGGCGAGAGGAAAGCCAAAATTAACGGGTTCGGCAAGCCTTGCCCATGAATTTTTGGCTTTCCTCTTGCGCATAAATAAACATTAATGCTCAGCGCGTCTTCCGTTACAGTTATGTCTTAATCAAGAAATCTAACTGTGATAAACACTAACTCCATCATTGTAAGAAGTCTAAAAGATGCCTTTCTTCTTTTCGCAAAATACCTGATGTTTGTAAATCTCATTTCAGAGTTTCTGTGGAACAACAGAATTTGACAGCAGGAAACTTGAAATTCTGAAAACAAAATTGTTATGCAGCATATATCCATCAATGTGTGATAACTTGGGTTATGGCTGTTATCAAAGACAGTGGAACAGAAGGGAGTGGAATGGAAGTCATTCCGTTCCACTCCCTATGCCTATGACTGAGCTATGAAAATTGTGATAAGAACTGGAAGGAGAGACCTTTGCCAAGGATATTCCGATTGTGCCGGTACCACAGCAAATATCCAGTACTGTTGTTGTTTTCCCAGCTCCACTCAACTCTTGTATCGTACTATAGAGCAGTTCTGCAGCCTTTGTGTTTACTGCAAAAGCAAGGTGTAAAAAGATCATGACATTTTATCATGCAAGATGTTAATGAATATCCATGACACATTTACCAAATGTACAGCACTTTTCAACATTTGGTTATCTTTAAAAGGAAAAACTCTTTTTGCGCTGGACAAATTCATTCTGATGTTACTTTTAGATAATGGTTTGCATTTGGGTGATCAACCTATGCAGGACTTGCTACTATGCTATCATTAAATGTTGTCTGTAGAGGGCGCTCTTTCTTACAATTTGCAATGCTGAAGTCAAATGACAATCAGTGATAGTTTTACATAAGTACTGTTTAAGGTAAGTACTGTTCCTCTCTGAAAACTTGATGAAAATGTTGTTGCATCAAATATAGCAAGGGACAGACCAAAACATTTGTTGAACGATTTCAAAAATTTGTGTCTGAATAAAGACCTAAATAAGTAATGGAAGTCAGTCACTCTAAAACATTCCTGTAAAATTACATATAATGTCGTCTCACCTTGGAAGAAGGCATCGGGAGATATTCTAAACTTCATCTCCAGTAAACTTTCATAAATGAATGGTTCTCCAAACAATACTTCACAAGGCCCATCTACTTCATGGACACTTTTTTCACCAAGTCTAGAAAAAAATGCCCAGAAAATTTCTGAAGACTTACTCTTCAAAATTTGATAAACACTAACATTACTTGGAAGAAACGAACACAAGAATCAGCAGAGCACAGTCAATATAACATTGATATTTATCTGTATTTTGGATTTAATTTCAAATCTACTCAAAATTTAACACTCATTTCTTTAAGCCATTATTTATATACTGCAAACAATATCCAATCTAGTCACTGAAAATAAACTTTGCTGAATTGCAAAATGGTGTGTGTAGCAGAATCTTATCAAGTCATTCAGCATTTACATGTAAAATCGACTGTCTGTACTACAATCTATCAGACTTGACTCCCCAGTACAAGAAATAATCCCCAAAACTTTGATCCCCAACATCAAGGTAACAAAGCAGTATTAAAAAAGAAATCCCTTGTTTACGTTCAGTCAAAACTATAAAACCCTAGACATACCATGTACAGAGCCTACAATACAATTTGGCACGATGTAATTGCACCATACAGGTCTAAGGTTGTATAGTAAATACTAAACAACAGATTGGTTGGACATGTACAAACAGATGACATTATAGCTGTGATGTCACAGAAGTCGTACCTTTCCTTTTGAAGTTGCAGCAGCAATGAGCTTGGTCTGTGTTCCTTTCCATCACCATCATCAAAATACGATTTGAGAGATTTTTTCTCCTTGTCTATGTCTTCCTAAAAAGAAATCCCATCATGCATCACCTCTGTCATAGATAAATAACACTGATAATCGACAGCATCTGATGCACATCACAATATTTCATTTCCAAACCAAATATTAAATTCAAGGAAGAATATTGCTGTTAAAGGATGGGATAAGTTGTTGATGGTTTTTGTAACATTTCCATCAAATAGGATAGATGCCATATAGATATAAATAAATATGCCGGTTTAGATTTAAACCTCAACTTCAAACTTCAACTCAAAAATATTTAACAGCAAATACTGGTAAATGTGATTGACAATTAAAGGCAAATGTTAAGCAACTGAGCCATTAATAGTCAATTTCAACTGTCAACATTCAACAGTTATTTCCCAAATGCCTCATTTGTGTTGTCATGGAAGATACATAGAAAAGAATTATTCATAACTTTGTCACTGCAATAAACAGCTTTGAACTGATCAGAAAAATATAAAATATAAATCAATCTTTCCACTGACCTCTGTAAGGTCATTTGTGTTGATCAGCACGATGGCCATCACATGACCATTCAGTGATGTTCTCATGGTTACTTGTTTCCAACAGCCTTGATGGATATGATTATTGTATCCAGGATGAGACGACTGCTGTATGTAAGTCTGGATACATTTCACAACATCCTTCATAGACTCTGGTATGATGGTACACTGACTTGGCTCAACAACAGTGTCAAATCCCCCTGTCATGTGACAAAAATAGCTTGTCAGTATTTTGTGCTCTCTGTAATATCATAGAATTGCAAGAGTCAAGATAAATTTGTGCAACGTAATGTATATCATGACATATTTCCATGTCCGGTATACTGAACTAAATCTTACTATAGTTTTATATTTGTAACCATACTCAGAAGTTTACTTTTACACAGCAATATGTAAAGTTGAAGCAGCAAAGTGAACTGTATATTGTCAACTGATTCATTATAATCATTGGAAAATATCACTTTACCAAATACCCTTGGGTCTATGAACATAGTAACATTACATTGATACAAGAGAAATATGAATGTCACAGCTCAATGATTTGCGTACCATTTTTCTACATTCTATGGTTTGAAATATCTCTGCAATAAATTACATGTATGCTAAAACCTTCAAAAGCAAGAACTTGATGATATTGCATGTACTAGATTGCGTTGGAAAACTGCATATATTTTAAACTTGACATTGTCTGAGGATAATGGAAATATTCATCTTTAATTAGTTTGATTTATATTTAACACCTAAATTTCCAGTCATCGTGAAGCTAAACTCTCCAATGAATTTTTGGCTCACCTTTGTATCTTCCCATTTTAAAACCAACAGTTTTCTCTGTTGACGAAATTGAAATTTAAAAGAAGCATGTTAATAGCAATCATTAGTGAACAACTGTCACATAAACAATAAACAGAATTATGCATAACAAACATTAAATATTGTAGTATGGATAAATAAATGTGGATGTGATTAAAATTTTATCCAAACAATTTACTTCAATCCTAAACACGCTCATATTCATAGGATGATGTTGATAAACTGATTGTTCTAGCATGGGGTCGCTGAATTTAGTCTGGCTGGGTTACAGCTGTTTTGATTGGTCGAAAACTTACCTTGCCCATCTGGACTAACTCCAATAGAAAACTCTGATTTGTTCCTATAAGCATCTACCACAGGCTGGCCAGCAGAAAAACAAGAAAGACAACAAACATTAAAAGGTGACTTTCAATAATGTTAATGATAAAATCATAAGCTTTCAGTATATCAGAAATACTGACTGATCTACTAGGATATGAAGAAGGCTTGGATGAAATCCTTTGCACTTACCGAGGGTCGAATTGGCTCTAGTTTGCAGCACTGATATTTATGATGTTTTCTGTAAAAATAATTGCAAAGTCATCACAGTATTAGTAGCAAAATGGCAACGATTATACAGCGGAAAGTATGTAAGGGCCATTATCAAATCGTGTAGCAGCTTCTGTATTTCTCCATCAAAATTATCATCATTTTCAATATCAAGGATACTTTGTAAGTTATATCCATGGAACTGTCAAAACATCCTCTGAAAAAGCCAAGGAGTAAAACCTCAACCACCATCATAAGAGTAACACAAAAACTGGAGAATTTCAAACTTGTCAATGTGTAGTAGGGTTATTCCATTCCAGAATCTTAACTTACTTTTGTGTTCTGATATATGAAGTCATATTTGGACACTGCTTTTCAAGTCTTTTGGCCAGAAATCTTAAGAAATCTCTCATATCATCCTCCTTGATGTTCAGTTGTTCTTCATATGGTTTTTGCCACAATGGTGCCACTACATTGTTCAGCCTGTTTGAAAAGAAAATGAGAAGAAAGCAATTCCACTTTGTATCACTAGATGTGCTTGCTTTTATATACCCTGAACTTTGATTTGAAATTTCTATGTTTTTTCCATTTATCAAAGATTTCTATAAATTATCAATTTCACAACATAATTGAAAGGCTGTAAACACTGAACTATCATTCATCATAGACAGAAGAAGGAAACAAATTATAATTTACAAATTGGAAGAACTTGAAAATACTGGGTTGTACTGAATGTTTTTACTGTGTTTAAGGAGATAACCTTTGCCAACGTCTGTCAAATTAATGAATTGTAGATTACCTCACATGAAGAGGAATGCTATCATCCAAGATCATCTCAATTTCTTCTTCTTTCTTTGTTATCTTGTTCTTTGTTTCAGAATCACTGGATTCTGCTTTCCTCTTCTGAATATTTCTGATGAGAGGATCTTGTGATGGATTGGCTTTCTGCAGGTCAAAAATCTCAAATTTTCAGTGTTTGACAACCGTAGTAAATATGAGAACTGGGAATACTGGGAAATGGCAGTGATAGGGTTGAACTTTGTTTGTTATGTGCAATATATCAGAAAATTCAAACTGACTTGTTCAAGCCATGAGTAAGTGTAAATTTATTGCAATTCACTGAGGCCGCAAACAAGACTAAATTTGAACTTTCATGAAAACAGTAACACCTTTGGATGGCGCTACATGTTAACACATAAACAATAAAATTTGAAACAAATCAATGAAATCACAGTACCAACAGTATAAAATGGGTAAACAGATAATAAAGAAAATCATGGGTTTATGAAAAATATATTATTTAATTGCTGCCGTTTATAAACATGATATCGATTAAAGTTCCTAAATTATCAGTGTTTCTTCCAGGATGGCATCAACAAGGGGATTTTTCCCCTTTTCCAGAAAATTTAGGGAGATTTCACCAGTTCATGTGTTCTACTTGTATTTCCAAGGTGCGACTGGCTTCATTTCTTGGGGAGCTGGTCCCCCTTGACTAGGGGTCCCAACATGTCAACAGAGGGGGAATCCCCCATCCCCCTGTCTAGATGAAACACTGCATTACGCTTACCTACTTGATTGCATCCCGTCATTTGAAATAAAACTTTGGTACCTACAAAGTAATGATTGAAATGCTTTGTTTACCTTGGCTCTGAGTTGGCATTTCTTCCAGGTATGTCCATTGACTGCTTGCAAGGCAAATTCTCTGTCTTCTTCATTCCTGTGTTCAAATAACATGTATGGAGAAAATTTGAAGTGTTGTGAAAAAAGGAATACAACAAGAAGTAACTCTTCACAATAAAAAATACTTAAATTTGACACAATAGCAGTTAGGAGTTGAGGACAAGACGACATACTCCATGTCATTCATTTGTTTACAGGAAGGATGTCTTGGCTGCGTCAAAATAATGAAAGATTATTGTATTGTACTCTATACATGGACAGATATGGCAATATAGGGAGAAGGGCCTTGGGACAGACTAAAATGAGTTGATCTTTGGGATAAAATTGATACAATGAACATCTGAGCTGCAAGAACATAATGCTACTTTGTGTTACAGGTAATAAAGAACAGAAATATAACTCCAAAACAAAAAAATTATGGGCTTAGGTACCTGTGAACTGAAAACTGACATGTATTTCAGTAGCTGAAATATGTCAAGCAATTAGTATTCTTCTACATGAAAAATATATTAAAAATGTTCTATCACCTTGGAAAGTTAATCCTTGATTAGTTGAGTTTGATTAAGTGACTCATTTTGGCATTATTTTGTGCAGATTTGTACAGTATGACCATCCAAGATATGCAGGAGCATTTGTGCGTGTAAAGACATTATACTGACATAATTGATTTTTCCGTTTTGCATCACAGGGTACCCAGTAACCTGGTTGTTGTTGTTTTATGTATTGTTGTTTATGTTTATTGGTTTGTTGTTGTTGACCAACAAAATTCAACGAACATAACTATTGTTTTGTTGTTGTTTCAGACGTAATGTAGATGTCATAGTAACACTACAAGGACGCTATCATTTATTTGACCAAATTCAACTCTCTCCTGATGTACACTAAGTCTGAGAAGAGAGTTTCCTTTTGGAGAGAGTTGTTTTGGGTCAAATGATGATAGTGTCCTTGTAGTGTTTCTTGTGACATCTACATTACGTTAAACAACAACAACAGCATAAGTTATGTTCGTTGAATTATATTGGTCGTCAACAACAATAACAACAACATGACCAATATAAACATAAATGAAAATATATAAAACAACAACAATTCAGTTACTGGGTCCCCTATGTTTGCATAAGAGCTTCCACTTTGAGGAGAAAGGGGGTCTAACCTAAAATGAAGACATTACATTGGCCATGCATCAGCTTTTATTATCAACAATCCTTTACCAGTAACATTTTCTATTAAAGTGGTTAACCATGAGAAAATTACTTCAACATATATTTTGGTTGCAGAAATGTTGTGAATTTGTGAATGAGTGATATTCACATGGGTTCGTAGCTTGCTGCATGGAGACTGTAAAAATTTTTATCAGAATGATAAGTATTGAATTTTATGATGAAACATTGATTACCTGAATGTGACGAAGCAGTAGGTTGCACGATTGAAAATTTTTATTTTATTTGGTTTCAACTTGAGTTGATTGGTAAACATTTTTTTCAGTTGCTGTAAAAAGAATGAGACATCATGGAAAAGTTAAATGTGCAGTATCGCCATGGTATTATGCAATACATGATGTGAAATCTGTGGTTCTCTACACAGTATCTGAAGACAAGCCAAAGTCTGAGTGATTTTACAGAAGACAAATTGCAATGTTGAATAACTGCTGGTTGGTCTTTTCTGCTTTTGATATGGAAACAGATGGACTAGCTGTATTGATCAAATATACCGTTTTTCATTCAGCTTGCTACAATTTCTGCAGAGCTGAAACAACATGACCATATGTAATCTTAGCTTGAACTCTATCCTCAATTTTTTCCTCATACTTTGTAGAATAAATTGAAAAGTATGAAAACTGCTATATCTACGAGTAAATGGGGGTTTTTTTGAACGTGATCAGTATATTTATGTAATTTTTCCTATTCTGTAATATATATGGACGTGTAAAATAATAAATAAATAATAAAAATCATGGAGGTGTACTACCTTCATTGGTATACCAATTAAAGTTTGCAGTTCCAAAATATTTTTATTTGATAAGTAGCGAAAATTAATGAGAAGAATGACTTGTTTGACAAAGTATATGCTTCCTAATGCTATGTACACTAGTAATGGTTTGCCAATACTGTTGTCTTCAGTCTACAGGTCAGTAGCTGGTTGAATTTTACACCATCAGGTATAATGAGAGGTAGTAAGTACAACTGCATGTTTTTTCTATGTATACAACTTACAAGGCACAGAAGATGTACATAAGATAGCTGGACATTATCCCTCTAAAACCAATAGAAGAATCATGACTAACCCCATGGCCATAGTGTTTGGGCAAATTATTCACTTCAATTTTGTAAATTTCTGAAGTAAATTCTTGTCTCCTGGTGTAGGAATATGGATCAGTTTCCTCATTATCATCGTCACTGCCACACTTCTCATCTACATCAGCTTGCTTCTCAACTTCTCCTTCCATTGCTGGTTCATTTCCTTCTGCTCGAACTTTCATATCTCCTTGTACTGTCTGCTCGTCACTACTCTTGAGAGACGCTGAGCAGACATCACTTACTTCTGTTTCTACGGAAACCTCCTCATTGCCTTCAACTTCCATCTATGTGGTATAAACATCGAAATGGTATAAACATCGATGAGTGATGCCTATTAAAAGGGACATAAGCTGTAACTTGTGGCAAGTTTTTCAGTATTCTGCTTCTGTATATCAACTACCGTGTCTGACCCTAATCTGTTTGTCATGCTGAAATTTTGAGTATTCTTTTTTTCAACACAGCTTGTGTGTTTGTAGTGATCAATGCTTATTGTTTACAAATGAATTCTAGTCCGGACTTGAAAACAATTTTCAACAATAACAATGGAGATTATACTCATATAGGTTGTGTTGATATGCTAAATACTTGGCCTTAAATTACAGTTTAGGGATTAAATGCAGAAAGTGTAGGAAAACCACAAAACAAAACTTCTGAAAAAATAGCCAAAAGATACAGCTTTAATGGAGCTTTTGGTCGAGGTGTTAATGTGGCAACACACACCTTTACTGACAACGTACCTCTGCTCCGTAAACTGTAATGTGGCTCACAGTCCTTCCACAGTCCCTCTATACACAACCGGTGTTTGGAGGGACCGAGGGACTGTGTTTGGAGGGACCGAGGGACTGTGTGTGGCTGTAGAGTTCCCTTTGTTTCAATAATAAGCATGATAAACGAGCTATTGCAATTTGCATCTTCATCACAACACTGTACAATCACATTGCAGATTCACAGATTGCAGCGCAGTGCAATCTGTCACGTTTATTGATAATGTCACACCATGGAGGTCTTCCTACCTTCATGGTCACACACGGTCCGTGTGCCCCTCTTCCTGAGTAATGCGTGCTGTGGAAGGGCATGCGATAGATGGATACGACCAATATGTGCCATATTGTCGACACGTACCACCATGACCACAGGCGTGATGTTTTCTGGGTAGTTTCTATAAGTGTAGTTTATTCTACGTTTCGACGTTCTCTTCCGTAGCCTAATCAGTGATTAGGCTACGGAAGAGAACGTCGAAATGTAGAATAAACTACACTTATAGAAACTACCCAGAAAACATCACGCCTGTGACACGTACACTATCGATCTTGAAGGTACAGGCGATATCGACCGACCGTATGTCGAGACCTGAATTACGAAGTACGGGTGTTCGTAGAAGTTCACACCAAGTTAACATTTACGAAGCCCGGCCATGTCAGCACACGGAAACCGTGTGCAGCACGTCGAAAAAGGTCTAAACTATTAATTCATAAAACTGAAAATAACGGAGAAGGAAAATTATAACAGAAAAGCATTATCTACTAACCATATGCCTTTTGAAGAAGATGTTGATGCGAGTACACTCTCCCGTTACACAGACGAAGCCTTGCGATCATCGATCATGTGAATTGGGGACACGGGGTAAGTCTTGCACATGCATGGAGTCACCCCTGCCTCGTTTTGAAAATTGGGAAACCACCAACCTCCTAGCCTGGCAAAATTTAAAGGGAAAAGTCCTCTTTTGGGCAAAATGGACGCTCTTCTGAGAATGTATTCCGAGATATCGAATATAGAACCTTCTCATGTAGAAATTCATAAATTTTCTAGTGAAAATAAAACTGTCAAGGGTTAAGCACACCGTTCAAGAGGGCGAGATATTTCGTCATTACTTTCTCATTTAGACTGAGTTAAGGGTGCTTTATCAAGCGGGAAAGCCGCCATCGCGAAAGAGATATATTTCTACAGTCATTGGCAACTCTAAAGCTAGTTCGTCTTTCATCCGTCATCATCGAGATCATCATGGCAGAAGAGAAGGTAACAGTGGTTGACTCTCCTTTCCCTTTTGTTTCTTGGGTTATTTTAGGGTATTTTAAGGGATAAGATAGGTTTAAATTCAAAGTACATTTCATTCATTTGCCGGTAATTTCAGCATGATTCCCCATTGTATTACGAATGGATGACGCAGTCATTTTCTTCAGAGTGCAAATGTTCCGAAATCATGACAACACCGAAACGAACGAAGTTTAGTCCAAAATTAGCCCGTTTTGTGTTAAAGTTCGCCCGTTTCAAAGTTATCTAACGCGGCAACAACAGCTGTCCTGGAGCTGGAGGGTACATGGCAACACTGAGTCAGTTGTCATTTGACTTATAACCGCTAACCGGTTTGCTGTCACGTGGACTTCCTGTAGTTTCTAAAAATATACTACTCCCGACGATTGAACGTGGAATGCCGTGATTGCCAGCATGTCCCTGCCCCGTTGTATGAACATGCAGTCTTCCCCTTTTACTGTCTATGTGTAAACCCAGTGGACTGATTGGTCTTGCCATAGTACCATGGATGGAGGTAGAATGGGTCTCATTCTACCTCAGTGGTCCTACGCTGAGAAAAGAATTAAAGAAACTGAATCCATATATCCTGTAGAATCCAGCACTGTTGTAACAGTCACATTAATATATAGTTTCCATAAATTGATTTGAATTTTGGAAACGCCATGGCTCTCTGACCCTCAAACCAATCTGAATTCTGAAAAGCTCCTGTTGATAAAATGTAATTAGGAACTTCCAACAATAACAATATTCACTGTTGAATGGCAGTGGTTGAGTCATGTTACATGTTAGCTGTGACATGTAATGATCAAAGAGAGCACAAATACTGCGCTATTCAGGAGAGGAGTTTGTGTCCGGGATGGGGGTGGACAATGTTGGACCATGGAAGTAGAAGTGAGATGTTTTGATCAAACTTTTGATGAGGGCATGTGGTTGCACGATACCAAAGTACTGTGTCCTCCAGGGAGTTCCTAGTTTAGGTCAGGCACAAAGATTTTTAATTGTATATGGCATGGAGGGTTGCTCAAACCCTCACAGAGCACTCATGCAAGACTGAATCTCTGATTCTAGTTTTAGGTGCACATGTGTAATTTTGAGATGCAATAGATAACATGTCAGCTTTACCTGACTTACCTGGCTTCAAGCCATGAACTCATTAAAGACCACTCATTCACTGCACACATGTCACTGTCAAGGTGTTTGTATTCCTAATGCAAATTTTCCTTGAAAACATCAACTATTATATCAAATATTAGCTTCATTCAAGTTGACATTTTCCATTCTGCTCTCACGACCAAAAAACTTCATCCATCTTTGTGAAACACTTCCCTCAAATGATATCTTTTGCTAATTGTGTATCCTATCCCAGACCTTCTCAAACAGAACTGTATCTTTTCATTTGTCTACAGCGTGAAGATATACCCCCTAGCAGTCCTGATGTTCACTTTGAACCAGTTGTACGTCTTAATCCAGTTGAAACAAAGACTATGGAAGAAGATGAAGAGGAGATTTTTGCAATGTAAGTCATAAGTCGTGAAAAGCATTGTCTAATGGGGAAGGGAAGGCAAATTAACAATTTTCCTGCAAAAGCCCTGGTAATTGCATTGATTTTCAGGTGACCCAGAAGCTTGCCTTTGTGGGCCATGATGGTGGACCTACATATTCATAATGGCAAAGTGCAAGTCCAGTGTCACAGATCATGCAGAGATTTGGGCTCTTTGACGTGTTCAAACTGCCAAGCTCAGCACCAGCATTGCTGACCAGATCCAGATCTGTCCCTTTTAAACACCTTTACTACTGTACTCTGAATGAAGAGTCCAGAGAGAACTATATTGTGTGACTTTCTATCAATTTTATTTCAGGCGAGCCAAACTTTTCCGCTATGCAAATGAATTAGAGCCAGCAGAATGGAAAGAGCGTGGTACAGGCGATCTGAAAATCCTAAGGCATAGAAAAGATTTCCGAAAACTGCGTGTACTCATGAGAAGAGACAAAACACTCAAAGTCTGTGCAAATCACTACAGTAAGTGAATCACTTATGCTGTTGTTTGTGGTGATTGTTTTCTTTGACGACTTTTTGTGAAAAAAAGTTAAAGCATCAGTGTTTCCGTTAACGCAAAATCCTGCGTATTTTACGCAAAATTGTTCGGAAATACGCAAAAAAAATCATGACTGCGTAAACAAATACGCATTGAGAAATGCCGCCCAATGACACGACGTACTTGACCCGCACTACATTGCCTGAACGTGGTTCAATGCAGGACAAAGATAGAACATATGCACCTGCTTGCAAGTGACATTCATCATGATATTGCAACATTTTAGACTTTAGCAGACCGCAGCACTTTATGCAACATTGTATTTCATCAGCACAAAACGTCATGTCAATCAGTTCTGTACAGACAATGGCACTACAGATGCAAAAAATTCGAGAATCAATCGAGTCTACGTTGTTGGTAAACACAATACAGTTAATGGTCATTACGTCGCATGTTATTTGGAAAGTGTGTACGGGTGACCATTTAGACTCTGTCGGGTTGCATTCTTGAGAGGTCCCGCTGGACTTTGAACGGTATCTTTTTGTTGGCCCTTTGAAAACACTAATTTCGTAGTCAGAAGGTATTCTCTTTGAACATGAACCCATTGGGCTGCTCAACGATCATATACGGGACATGCATCACGGCATGGCAAGTGTTCAGCTACACCTTGAAGCCCCCCAGGTTGTTGTTTTTTGTTAACAGAGCATGCGCATTACAGGAAACCCCCAAGTTTTACAGAAAAGACTGCCCAGCTCACTTCAGATACTGATTCCTGCCGTACGCATTTTGAATACATTTTAGGCAAATAAAAACTCAGTTGCGTAAAATCGTACGCAAGTTTTCAAATTGTAACGGAAACGCTGAGCATTGCAGGTCAAGTTCAATCAAACTTGGCATTAAATCAACCTACCCTTATGTCTTAAGAGCACTGTGACACAGTATTACAATATATTGTACTGTCACCATCATGTCAAGTCAGTAATATCAGCTAATGTATCAGTTTATGTACATCATAGCAAGACAAATCTCTGAAATCTTGTCTATGTATGTTTGTAGGACTCTTTGTATGGTCAAGTCTGGAAAAATGTTACACAGGACAGTTACGCTTTACTAGTCTGAACCTACTTGGTAGTAACCTGACTGGAAAGGGTTTATAAACAGCATATTAAGAGTTGTGTGCCTCAGCTTTTCCAGCGTATGCCCTGTAAATGCCATCCGTATGCTCTGTAAATGCCATCCATATAATTGATAGTTTCCTTACACTCTTTGCATAATGTGTCTGATGACACCAAGGTGGCATGTTCATTCATTTACTGAGATGAAGGTGCCAACTGACCAAAGTTCAACTTGTTTTTGCAGTCACATCACAGATGGAGCTAGTACCAAATTGTGGCAGTGACAGAGCCTGGGTATGGAGTGTTTTAGCTGACTTTGCAGATGAAGAACCTAAAGCAGAAACTCTAGCAATTAGATTTGCAAATGCAGAAAGTAAGTTTAGCCATCTCACACCAATGTCCTCCGAACATTCAACTTTATCCTAGAGTACATCAGGGCTGAACCAGAAAGTGGATAAAGAATCATTTTATTAGTTTCTTCTGATAAACAGCAAACCTATCTCTGTTGAAGACTCTGAGATCTGTTTCATCAGTTTGTCATCTTAACCTATTGACATCCAATTGACAAAAGAAATCTTTAAATCGAGAAAAAGTCTAGACTGATGCAAAATATTATCCAGACACTGATAAATTGAAGAGTTCAGAAAGGTCACAATTCAGGACACAATGATCTTCATAAAGAATATTTGCAAAACACTTTGGGCGTTCCAAATTCATCTATCATCTTATTGTATGGGAAAACAAGTTTCTGCAACTGAATGCATAATGATTTTGGTTGAGAATGTCATTGTTAATACCAGGAACGTTTATTCCAAGCCAGCATGAGAAACATGTTATACTGTTTTCAAAATGATGACCCTTGAGACGGGCGGACTGAATGCCATCTGTACAACGGCTATAATACTGTTGATTGTCTCTTCTCTGATTGTTAATTTCCTTTCCAAACTTTAACAACAAGTTGTGATGTGCTGTCGGTAATCTCTGTTTATTGCCTTCTCTCCATCAGATGCACAGAAATTTAAAGCCAAATTTGATGAATGTCAACAAGCACTTCTAGAAAAAGGTGAGTTCTGAAATACACTTTTGTCAGTTGTTTATCTTGTACAAAAATGACTGATGTACTTAGTCTGGTTGTTTTAGGTTTTGACACAGTAATAATGTATCACAAGTTTACCATAAGATACCAAGAAGCCTTTCTGCTAGCCTTGCAAAAATGTCAACAAAGACATCTTGCTAATGTGGAGTTTGGAGGAAGGCTTACAGCTCTGCAACGTGTTAAACCACTGCCTTGAAATATTAACCGACAATGTAATATGACTGCTGGAAGATACCTAGGTGTTGCCATAATATAATAATTTGTACAAAAGCCATGAAAATATTGAGAGTGGCTCTACTAGGGCCTAATCATTACCATTCATAAAGTAATACATAAATATCCTTTGGAATGAGTGTCCCACATGCTAACGCATTGTTTCTATCCATAAGGAGAATTAGAAGCTACAAAATCATCCAAGGAAGAAGCCGATCAAGTTGCTGACAAATTAGGTGAAATGTCTGTCAAAGATGAAAAGAAGACAGAAGAAACATCAAAAGATAGTGAGGAAAAGAAAGAGGAAAAGAAGGAAGATGCTAAAGATGATAGTAAAGAAAAGAAAGAGGATAGCAAAGAAGAGACAAAAGACAGCACAGAAGAGAAAAAACAGGACTCATCATAGTAGTAAATTGTGCTGTCCAAATGACAGAGATAACACAGGTCTTGACGTTGCTATACCAAACTAGGTTAATGAGGCCCTACAATCTAATCACGTTTCACATTGCCCTAATTAGAATACTAGTTACAGCATAACTTCACTCATAAACTGGCTTTATGACGACAGCCTCTCTTTGGCAGTTTTGTTGAGTTTTTTGTTTACATAACCCTTTCATTTTGAAAAAAGTTCTGTCTCTGCTGGCCAGGTTGCAAGTGCAAAGCATCTTGTCAGAGTCTTTTGTGAAGACATTGTATCTCACTGTAGTATTGTAAAGAAAACTAGTGTCTAACAACTCCTCAGTGAGTCAATTGTCATGATGCAGCTTTAAGAAGAATTAAATTTACAGCAAAACAATACCCACTGAGCATATAAAGTATTTTTGGTTTTTCAATCGTTTTTAAGGCTGTATCATTGCCAACTAATCATTGCCCAGCACACTTCCCTGGTATGTTTACAGATTTGAAAAACTACCAAATCATCACCAAAATTATTTGATTATTTAATCCTGTGATCAACCTATGAATATATGCAGCTCCAATCTGATTGAAGTTGCATTGTCAACTGTTGAAAGGGAATAGTTTTGAACTGTTTCAGATTGATCAGAGCCATCTGTGTGTAAAGGACAACCGTTGCATTTATTTCTTTCATCAACTCTTCACATTTACATATGGTTTCCTTGTACTTATTTTCAAAGCTTCCATGGATAGAAGTACTGTAGATCCAGAAACCTGGCAACGTTCCTTGCTGTGTTTAAATCCCTACTTTTCCTATAAAATCTAAGTTCACAATGACTGCTATCAAACATCCTCTTATAACCTGTCAACCCCAATTCTTAGTCAACAGGTCCACAATCACCATTGATAACAACTAGTTTGGGCCAAACCATGGAATGGAAAGGTCATAGTGAAAAGGGACATGAATTGTTGAATGGAAGTGTTGGCAGCTGATTGCTTTATCAGAGAAAATTTGAAATGTTTTGATGCTGGAGTAGACCAATAGATTTGTCTCATTGCTGTGTGGGTTTGTTCAAGTCTTGTAAAACTACCAGCAATTAGACTTCACACTTTAAAGACTTCAAACTCTAACATAACATCACTAAACTCGTTTCTGTATATTTTACAGTTTTAACCCATATCCTGCCAAATTTGTAACCATCAGATCAAGTTGGTTAAAACCAGCAAGGTTTGTCATGCCCCGTATGTATCATTTTAACCCTTTGAATACTGTAGTTAATTTTTGTCACCTTTATAAATATAATCCTTTTATAAACTTGAAATTCCCTGAAAACATGATATACACAACTTTTACAGACATGACATGCTGTAACGGTAACGTACCACACCAAGTGGGTGAAAATATGTGTAGGGTCTGGCTCCATCCCGTGCTGTACTAAATTTGCTGATGTGGAAGTAACAGGCATGGCAGGATAAGGGTCAAATCACTGGAGTGTTCAGATATTTAGGGTTTTACAGATTTGTACAGATACAAGTATTTGATTATAGTAACTCATGACAATGACTAATCCACATGGATAATCTACCAAATATAACATGTTGTCTTGTAACTTTTTCAAGTTAGCAGTGTGGTTGCCTAAAAAAGCTGATTGATTTTGTTCAACAATTTGTCTAAGAATTTGAAGTCTGTCCATTCAAACTCATAACCAAAGTAAAAGGTACTGTTAAGTGCACAACTATGCTGTTTCCATGGTTACTGATTTGCAGTTGATGTGTACTTGATTAAACCCAGAAAATGAAGAAATTGTAGTAAATTTACCTTCAGTCCCGACAAAACTTGCCACTTAAAATTCATTGATAACTTGTATTTATTTAGCTGTCAACCTAAGAACAGCAGAAAACCTATCTCTTGTTGCAAGGTTAAATGCTGAACTACATGTCATGTCTTAATAACTACTGCATTTTTTGGTCCAGTCCATTATCTGGGAGGGGTGGTGTTCAAGGCTGCTTTAGTTTTTCTTCTCACAAGTTCATGCAGTAGTTAAGGCCTTCACTCTTCTCTGATGGATTTTACAACATTAAGAAAAAAGCATTTGCACTGATTTGTATTCAGCATATTGTGAAATGCCTTCTGTCATGCATAGATTATGTTTGACAATCTGTGGAAAGATTAGTTTCGTATTTTATAATTGGCGTCTTGTAAAATTGCCATTGTAATAAATTATATTTCAAAAAAGTGAACAAAATAAAACATTTCCTTTTCCTTTTACTGACAGAGTTGGACTTTTTTATTCCAGTCATGTCTACAAGTTACTAATCAGTCTTCAGGAAGACTGCATTAGTTTCATTGTAGACAGTCGTCTTTCTATGGTCTCTGTTTTTATTTAGCTGTGAGAACTTTGCAGTCACTGCTGTTATCTGAGAAAACTGACATTTCATAGATTACTTATTCAGATTTCATAGAGTGCTTGCCATATGAAAATATACCTAAGGCTGATTTTCTGATTGAAACTGGTCATCTGAACACTTGCACCCTGGCACATTCTTCATAATCCAGTAAGAAATAATTAGCAAGCAGTTCACTATGAAGGAGGATTTTTATGGTTGGTGAGTGGAGTTTGAAGAGGTGCTGTAGACTTGATGAGATTGCCATCCACTGAACCTGCATATTAGGATAGTAGTGACAATTACATGACTAAACACTACCACCTCACTGAGAAAAGATTGCAGATATCACATAACCACAGCTCTCAACCTGTCACAAAATTGATGCTAGGGTTGTCTGTTACCTGTATTAGTCACTGGGACATACGGCGCTACCATCGTTACAAATTGCAGCGCCTTTTGTTCTAGACTGGAAGATCCGTCGCTTGAGGGTGCCAGCGTCCTCGAGCAACAGATCTTTCAGTCTACTTTTGTTCTTAATTGCAAGCTGTACTTTTCAAAACAGACATTTTGCCAAGCGATGGTGCCAGACTTGTTCTCATCTACTTTTAAACTTGCTCAGAACACACATAAATCTCACATTTTCAGGAAATAAACGAAGAGGATCTTAATGTCAATTTTATCACGAGTAATGAAGTATTTGTGTTGCTTTAAGCCCAAACTTGACCTTTGTAAGTAACAGCAAAGTTTTAGGACTGCATTGTGCTTCTGACAGACAGGTTGGCAGAAATGAAAGGAAAAAACCTGGTAATGGCAATTGGTCTGTTCCACATTGGTAGCCAAAGATACTACTGTAATATCATGTTTTCAACGGTAGCATAAACTCTTCAGTTTTCTCACACCAAATGTGATGAAATCAGCATTTATAATGTAGTGTCATATGTAACTGACAGGAATCCAAAATGATCCATGAAGTGTGTCTTTGCAAACAACATTTCTATCTATTCACATTGCCTCTTCACAACACTTGGTTTATAAAAACGTGTAGCATGGTCTGCTAAACCAATCAGCATTGAGCAGTTAACTCAATTAGCTCCTCAGGCACGCATATCCACTTTATGCTTTACCACATGATTTATAGGCCTATTCCACCAAAGCTTTGGACGGAGAGTGACTCTCTGAATAGACCAGCTCGCAAATAGGAAGTTACCTCCTTGATTTACACACTGAGATCACAATTAACTGAAGCAAATTTCCGTGCACAGAACAACTTATTCTGTATCTTCAAATTCTGCCAGCATTGTTTTAGTGACCATGTCTGTCTGTCTAATATCCAACTTTGAATAATGAGAAAATCCTTCCACAGGAGAAATAGCAATTTCATAATTTTGTCAAATATTTTTGATAGCCGTACATAATATTTTCAATGAAATAAGCTGCAAATCTGTTGGCAAAAGAATGGATGATTTTTCTCCATGACTATGATATTTAGGAAATCTACATGTGGTATGATGAGAACCATCTCTGTTGCTGATGATTTTACTTTGAAAAGTGTACAATGTCCCACACCAACACATGTCAGCGTTTCATTCAATTCACTCTGAACTTTGATGATTTTGAAGTATGCTTTCAAAAAATAATGTTGAAATGAAATTTTAGAGTCTTCATTTGTTCAGAAATCAATAAAATTGGACGACCCTTTTCAAACAATATCTGAGTGCAGAAATCAATAAGAACCATGCGTGCTTGTAATGTTAAACATCCCTTGACAAGCAAGTGTCATACAATGACTATACAAGGTGGAACAATGTAACATTCAAACTATCATTACACATGATAGACTTCATGTACCTTTCACCATGTCTTTTATTTTCACATTTTATCTGCTTACGAATTAAATTTTTAAATTAAAATGTTCCTTTGACAACAAAACAATACATATGTGACATTTCTTCATTGTAACACACCTCATCCGCAGTCTGTGTTCTAATTCGCCAATTGTCAGTCACGTGGGATGCGTTCTTTTTGTGCTGATCCACGTAAACGACATCATCAGGCATCATTTGTCGGAACTGTTGCCTGCCAGGCATCAGTTCCGAAAAATGATGCCCGCTGACGTCAAAAAAACATTGGCGCATGCGCGAACTGGAATGTAAACAAAGATGCCGTCTGCGGACGAGCGAAACGATAGTCGAGAAATTTCTCGGTTTATCCTACTTTCGGAAGAAGGACTGAATGCTCTGGTTTCAAACAAGGACTCGAAACGAACGAAGACGATAATCAAAGGTGCATTGAACGTTTTGCAGAAGTATTGCGACCCTGTCGGTTTTTCTTGCTGAACCACTCCAACATATTACATCATATAGCTTACATGCGACAACTTTTGTGTATGGTACGTTCTTATGTATGACTACGGATGAGGTGTGTTACAAAACACATATTGACTGGCCATGAGGGCAACAGCATACGTCTTTAACCCCTCGGGCCTGTGAGTCACCCCCAAAAACAGACTGTTTCCCTCGGCCTACGGCCTCGGGAAACAGTCTGTTTTTGGGGGTGACTCACAGTCCCTTGGGGTACAGACGTATGCTGTTGCCCTCATGGCCAGTCAATATGTGTATACTGTTTTACAGTTCATAAATTGTCTTTGAATATTGATTGAAAGGTAGCAATTTGGGCTTACAACAGAAAGATAAATGTTCTTTGTCAAAAGTATCTTTCAAAAACTATTTCACTTCATAAGAATATTGAATGAAAGAGACCAGGATGTAAGACCTCTTAGGACACGCTAGTTGAGATCATCAGTTGCTGGGATGCGTATGGGTATACAATTGGACTCATCCTCATCATCAGAATCAGCCTCAGATGTCACTATTCCAAATTGTGTTCCATGGAATGATTGGTGAATCATGCATTTCAATCCAGCATGAGAAATGTACTCTACATTTTGCATCACTTTAGATTTTACTCAAAGCACTGTAGCCTTTATTCTTGTAATGTTGACAAAGTTCAGAAATTTAATGTCAGTTTACAACAATGCAGTTACAACAAAATGTTCTTAGCCATAAGATCAAATCCTGTGTGTGTTGTTTCTAAAAGTTACATTCAATATTAAGGTATAATATAATATCTAATCAACTTACATTTGGTTTCTTAAATCTACTGTATTATTAGCACTTTTATATCTCAATGAATAGTTGAAATTTTGACATATTTTTATTTGGCCTTCAAACACAGTGATCGTGATGAATGAGTTGCTGAGACACTAACACAGTCTCTGAATCAGAAATTGGACATTTCAAGCACTACAAGAAATGATTCATTCAAAATTTGTTTGATGTTCTGCTGAAGAAAACTTGGATATTCTGATATTTTCACAAACCACTTTCACAATGTTTTAGGTACATTTCACCATTTGTTATCATTGGGTTGAGTCACTTTATCATTATTTGTATCTGACCCTGACACTGACACTGAGTGGTGTCATTTTCAAGTCAGCTAGAAAACATGAAGCTGATTCTGAGGATTATCCAAATGTTACACCAGTGGGATGTGTGACCTCTTAGACCAGGTAGATTGAGGTCATCAGTTACTAGGATGTATGAACTTTTTATAGATGAACAACAGTCCCTCCACTAGAACACAGCACTCACATTGTAATGAAATAGTTTCAGAAAAAATTCCAGGCAAGTTTGTTTAATTCACACTTAACCCTTTCACCACCATGGTTTGTCCCAAATCCATTGTTTTCTATGGTAAAGTTGGACCTGTATACAGGGAACTGGGGTTTAAAGGGTTAAGGTTTGTATCAGTTATAAGAAATATAGCCGCTGAGTATATTTGGTGTTTTTTTTGTTAAAGGCCTGTGTTGGCGTCAGATTGTCTTGCAAGGAAATCTACTTACTAGATTACAATTTGAATGGAAAACAAAAGGCTATGATACTCCATATACCTCTCATAGACAGAACAAACTTATCCCAGGGATCAAGTCCTTGGCCTTTAAGGGTGGTACATAAGTTTCAACTGGTGAATGTTACCAGTTTCTCTTGGTGTATCAATGCAGTCATGTATTGGTACAGAAGAAAAGTAACGGGGTTCCTAAACCTCAACAAAATACTGACACAGGTACAGCATAAGTGAAAAGAAGAACATGAATTTTATGAAATGAAAGATAAAGGAGGAACAAAAGAACAATTTCTCATGCTTTGAGAGAGCCACTTTTCATTGTATGTATTTGACATTTTAACTTGATGATCCTCATAATCACATGAAAGAATAAAGATAAGATCTATTGTCAGACTAACATTACATCAGACCAAAACTAAACATGGATTATCTCACTTGATAATTAACTGACAACATCAAAATGAAAAATGAAATGCTCCCATTATGCTTCATATCATTAACCTTGCTGCAATACCAAATTTACATTCTGCACAGATTAGTACACATCTTACTTTCTAACTCAAAGTAGCTTTAGTTTTCTGCACATCAGAGCTCATCTTTGCTTTCTGTTGGCAATCTGAAAGAATTTAAGATATTCAATCTCTCTTTAAACTGCTCTTTCTTTTCTTCTTTGACTTTCTTGTCTTGCAATGTCTGCACTCGTGTTATTTCACTTTCAATAAATCCATTTCCCTTCTGTAAAACTTTTTTCATTGTTTTCATGTATATCTCTGCTCTGGCTTTTTTGTCTCCTGTCACCTGCTCTATTTCTTTTTCAATTTCACTGACCATCTTCTTTCTTTCACTGTCTTCACCAGTGGCCATGAACTTGGCTGCAATCTTATCATACTCTTCAATGCATCCCTGAAGTCCCACCCATAAACCACTTTGCACTTTAACAAATGATAATATATCATTTGCTTTGATGTCACCTTCATAATCAATTTCCTTCTCCTGTTCTTGGATGAATAATTTGTACTTTGGGAAATCAGACTCTTTCACACCAAACCTTTCTGCCAAATCACTGTTTTCTTTTTCTCCATATTCTGAAAAAGAAGTTAGGGATACGTTGTTATTCCAAGAAACAGTAGACAAAGGTCACACATTCTCTGGTGTACTAGCATTGCAATACAAGGTAAAACTGCTTGTTAACAGTACAGTAGATCAGCAGATGGAAAGCAGGGAACTTACTTGAGACACCCACTTCAGCAATCAACAAGTCATCCTGGCTAGATGCCATCGTGGCAAGACTTTTAAACTCATCTTGCTTTTCACCATATGGATAACTTTCATCAAATTTAACCAGCACAACTTTATGATTCTTTACAACCTGCAAATGAATGAGGAATGATAAAATGACACGTGGCATTTCAACTCAGTAGGAAATATTTCATTACCCCAGGAGATGGAGATGATTTATCACAAAAAAAGATTTACATCAAAGCCTGCTGGGTCTGGAATGAGTTTTAAAATGTCATATGGATCATTTATGATTATGAAATAACCACACCCAGCAACAGCTATACCATAGAGATTGGTGTGTACAACATGTATGCAAGTGAAATATGGAATGAATTGGTCAAAACTGAATGGTTTTTCCATTGTTAAGGTGGTTTATTGGTATCATACAAGAATACTGGAATTCTGGTATGAAATGTTAAAAAGTGATTTTCCTCTAACTGAGACCTTGGATGGGTTTCAACTGTGCTATATCACAAATATAGCACTGTTATTTTCTCATCTTGACCAATCAAATCACTGTATTTGTTCTTTCAACATATTGGTATGATGTAATATTGATTATATCAGACAAATTATTTAATGCTACTTTTATTGTATCTATCAAACACAAAGTCTACTTCCAGATCTTTCCTAAACATTTCAGTGATACTTTCCAGCTTGACTCTGCACAACTTTGTCACATGATTACTGATTTGTCTGAATATATTCTATTTGCTACAAAACTCATTACCCTAATCAGAGTCCATTCATTATTTCTGTTTATTGAACTGTTGAAAGGATTACTGCAATATGTGTCAACTCATAAAAATCCCTAGCAATATTACATCGTTTGTGGGTTGTGTCTGTGTGTGTACAAGTTGAGGATGAACAGATACATGTCTTCCATTTGCTACAGACTTAGACACACTGTCACTCCACTGGTCTATTAACTTCTAAAATTGGTATGTCACTTAATGAAAATAAGTCAGTGTGATAGCAATGCGGTCGTAAAAATCAAATTGTTCATTGGCTGATGGATAATGGTGATCTTATCATTGATAGGAATACAACATGCTAAGTTGAAATCACTGTTGGAGGCTTTATATGCAACGTGATACCTATGAATTGAACATTATAAATTCAGTTGTGAATGATGATTGCTGATCATGGTTGTCCATACTTCAAAGCATTGACTGGGCAGGTAATCAATTTTAAGAGCTGTATGATGTTTGCCTGGCTCAGTCTACCGGTATCTCTATGCTAAGAAATCAGCAGGTAGAGAAAGACCACTATAGCCTGTTGTGTTATATTAGTTTGTAGTCCATATATGGATACAACAGAAGAAGTTAACAGATGTTAGCTCCATAGTCATGGTGCCTGCAGTAAAAAGAAATCTGCAATTGAAATTTTTCATCTATATTTACTTCAACCAACCACTCCCTTGCCTCTTGCTCTCAGGTAAAGTGCTACAAAATAACATCTATGACAGACAGGCAACAAATTAAAAAGGATTGTTAAAAAAGCTTTGAGGTTCCAGTTTAAGTATTCTGAGAGTATCCTTTTTTTTTGAAGCTGGTTATGAAGTCTGAATATTTCAAGCGTGAGGGAAAAAGAGCGCTCATTAACACCTGTTCAAAAGAATGTTGAACTTTTATGTTCATCTGCATCCAAATGAGAAAGGAGCTTTTAAAACTTTGGAAACTGTCAACGGTCTAATCCATGCAAATTTCGTTATATTTGAGAAGCTTCAATCTGGTCATGGGTTTAAATTTTTGAAGCTGAAGGATATGTCAAGTCTGTCTATGCTTCATTCCCTCTACCATCAGATAAACACTCAATCTATCCTGACGTAGATGTATAAGTACAAACACTGAACAGTTAAGATGTTAATTATAGTTTTTCTAATGAAGGTATCATTTTGTACCTGATCCTTCCTATCGTTCATCATGTAAGTATGAAATTTGTCAAAGCAGACACCTCTCTATAGTATTTGGGATACAAGAATAATCTATAATCTAGGTGTAATTTTGTTGACTTTTTAATCCATAACATACATCCAAGTACTTGCATGGTCATAGTAAATGTCCTTCCAAGAAAGTTGGTAAAACTGTGTAAGAAGGTGAAAAAGTTTTTTTTTTCCAATGCAGTGTGTACACTGTTAAGTATTCAAGGAAATTTATTTTAAAGAGTTTACAAACATAGAGTTGTGTCGATATACCTCTCCCAGGAGCGTAGAGCATGGAGGTACAACCATGGAGGTACCAGAAGACCTCCATGGTACAACGTACAAGATTATCTGTATGTGTAGAATACACATGCAGATGGTTCTACAGCATAAAAACATGGCACGGCAATGAAATTTTACACTGTGAGCAAAGCTAAAACATCATTGCCCCCTGGTCTTCGCCTCAAACTATTATGCGTGTTGAACCAAGCTGCAACTTTGACCATCGGCGATCTGACGCGGATCAACCAATCACACGGGCCCACGTGGTAGCCGGTGCACTAGTACTACTAGTGGTATGTGATTTATCAGATGGTCATGCTATAGTGTGATACAACGTAGATGAGCACGTAGCTATCGTAAGTTTACTCTCAAAAATCTCAGTATAGAATGTTCTGTTTTTGACAAAACGATGAGTAATTTTGAATTAGCAGTATATGTTTGGCGAGTATACGATCAAATTCAAACAACACTTCCGGAATACAGAACGCAGCGTCCCTCAGCAATGGTTTGTGCGAGCCAGCAGACGATAATGCTAATTCATAGAAGGTATACTTTGCTTGCACGAAATTACAAAAACAAGATGAACGCGCGGGAAGGGAAAGAAAAGAGATAAATGGTGCGAAGATTTAGAAAAGTACAGACGCCTCTGCAGACATGGACATAAATCGCGGCATTGTGAATGGCAATCGAATCTTGACACGTATTATCAATATCATAGTGAAAAAAATAAATGAAATTTACCTTGTCAAATGTCAACGAGTCAAGAGGCACTGAGCCTTTCGTGGCTATAGACACCGTCTTCTCAAAAATAGCAAACGTTAGCAACAGACTGAAAACAGCGATTTTGTGATCCATCTTCTCTCTCAGATAGCGATCCGTATTCGGCACTGTACCTTTCACAGTTTCAGATCTGTTGTGTTCTTCACGATGATTTCTGCTACACTGAACCACCTAGCTTGATGGAAATTAGTAATAAAACTACGGTTTCACGCTGCGCGCTGCATGCAGTGCAGTCGACGCCCGGTCTCGACTTATGGGCGCTGTTTTTACGTACAAAGTTCCCGGAGAGGTGCCCAAGCTTTTGCCTGTAAAGTGTCTTCGTTAAAATTAAGAAAACCACAAGAAGGTGCAAGTCATCAAAGTCATATTTCAATGGTTTCTAAACTGTCATTTGTAAGAAGATTGTATTGAATATTGACAAAGCAGAAATTAGTACTTAGGGGCCTAGTAACAAAAAATGATGCGGAGAAACGATGACAGACTGTGTAATATTGTCAGCCTTGAAATCTCTAGCAATAAAAACAATGATCGATGCATGTCAACTGTTTTTATTCACAAAACAACTTATATTTAAAGCCTTCTATAGAGACAGTCTCCATTCATTACCTGTGACAGTTTATTGTTGCAAATGAATCAAAGATGAAGAAAGAAATGCCCCAAAAATACCCATTCAAAATATTTGCACAGCTTTATTCCAAATTTACTTTTTAAAATTGCGTATGACAAGATTAATATGCATCAACATGACAAATCTTAAATATCTAATCATGTATAAATGGGGATACAGACTGTTACTATAAATGGGTGAATACTCTTGAAAAGTGACAAGAAATTGAAACATTGTAACAAATTTACATAGAGATATTATTGCACACTATCCTCTTCTATCTTTTTCGATATTATCTATTTCCATGCCGGAAAAACAAAATGGTATCTTGGTCGATCGTCACCACAGGAGTATTTCTGAGTTATTTCAGGCTACATTAAAATGCCTACTGTTGCCAGTTATTCTGCTATTTCCATAGTCATATTGAAGAACAAAAATATCAGATATTGAGAAGCTGAGCAGCATTTTTCCTCTCTGTTATTTGTAATGATGACTGAGTAAATAGATACAACGAACTTTGCATTCGTGTTCAGAAATGAAGACTAGAATCCTACTCCGTCCGCTTGCCTCCGTATACCTCCGAACCACTAGGAGGCAAGCGGACGGAGTAGGACTAGGCTTCGTGTTCAGAAATGAAGAACTGATGATACGACCACACAAGAATCATTCAGGCAGCCCTCTATTGTCGTGACATAGAAATGTTTGCGACTGCCTTCATAAAATAAATTTTCAAGTCCGGCGCCATTTGTCAAAGAGTTTTACAGATAGAGTTTTACAGCCAAAAGCAATGTCATAGCTCAACCTTTTTCACATTTTGAAATGATTTTGAAAGTTAAAGTAATCGATATAAATCGTCAATAATGATTCTATTGTTGTTGACGTTTACTACATTCTAAATTAAACTAAATTAAAAACAGCAGCAGAATATTTAAAAAAAAATGAAAAAACTTCACAAACATTCTATAAATATCTGACTAGCTGTTGAAGATCAAAGCTCATCTTTAGCCTTTACCTCAACATTAAAAGAGTACAAGATATTCAATCGATCTTTGAATTTTTCCTTCATTTCTGGTTTCACTTTTTTGTCTTGTAACTTCTTCACCCGTTTAATTTCATCTTCAATAAAACTATCTCCCTTTTCTAGAACTTTTTTCATAGTTTTTGCATAAATCTCTGCCCTTGCCTTATCATCTCTTTGAACTTTGCAATTTCATTTTCAGCTTCTGCTATAATCTCCTTTCTTTCTTTCTCTTTGTTAGAAATCATAAACTTTCCAGCTAGCTTGTCAAGCACTTCGATGCATCCTCTAAGAGTGATCCACACACAGAGTGTTTCTTTGCGAAGTCAAGGAGTTCATTGGCATTGATATCACCTTCATAGTCAATTTCTTTGTCCTGTCCCTTGATGAACAACTTGTATTTGGGATAATCTGTCTCCTTTACACCAAATCTCCTTGCTATTTTTCTGTTCCTTCTGTTGAGATACCCTGAAGATAGTAGGAAAAAATGTTTCACCATAATCCGAATCATGCTTGAATTCATAAGGTAGAAAAAAGCATCACTTTCAAAGTGAAGTCCAAAGTTTTATTGTTTTCCACTCAATCAACTCATTTTTCAGAAAATTGGGTTTCAATCAGTGCAATGAAGTTTTAATAAGACGTATTGTAGAAACTTGTAGCCTGGTCTGTGTCACAAATGTGGCTGACATTTTCAGGGAATGATTGTTCAAAAGTTCAAAATTTCTTTTTTGTAACTCTCTCTCTGCTTGCTGGCATCCAACAAAATCAACTACCCCGGGTAGAGCTATTGCAATATTTGTAAACTTACGTGCAATTGGGACTTCGGCAACCAGAATGTCATCCAGATCGGCTGCCAATTCAGCAAGTTTTTTAAACTCTTCCTGAGCACCTCTTGGGGATGGAAACATTTCATCAAACTTTACCAAGCTGTTCAAGCTTTGAATTTTCGTACACCTGCAAATGAAAAAGAAACTGGTTAGAAATATCTGAATTGAAACACCCATTTAATGTATGAATAAATCGATGTCCATCTGTTCCTTTATTTACTTGCCATTCACTTTTCAAGCACTTTGCATTGGAACTTCAAACTACTTGCTTCAATAAAGGATGGACCAGTCACTAGGTAATTAAACCAGTATCTCAAAATGTACAACAAAAGAGCAACCAACCACTGAGGCTCAAATGTTGGAATTATTTGTAAAGCTAAATTTGAAGAATCATTACATGACGAGTGAAGCCAGTCTTTCTAAAAGTATAATCAAAACACACATCATGGAATATCTAATTTTGAAAAAGGGATGAGAACAATAATCAAGACATTTTGACTATTGCGTTATCATAGTGAAGAATAAGGACTTACCTTATCAAAGGTGAGTAAATCAAGTGGTACCGCTCCCTCTACATCCTGGCTAGAAGAGAACTGTATTAAGACTCCAAAAACGAGGAGCAGACGATAAACCAGTTTTTCGCACATCATCGTTATCTTCCTGTGATCTCGACTTCAAAAATCATTGCCGCACGAGCGCATGACAAAGTATTTTAAGTTCGGTTAGAATTCCATATTTGGAGGATGTTCGTCCCTCCCCACTAGTTGTCACCAATCTACACCTGCCACATTTGTTGCCATTTCTTTTATACCTATCATTAGCCACTGTAGCGGCAACACGCGAAACTGATATTTTGAGTAAATGCTCTTCCGCTTGCTTTTCAGGCTCCCCAAACTGGTAAGAAATTTACCAACATTTGCCGATTTTTTAGACAATGGAACGAGAGAATACCGTTTACTCTAATAACAAAGTAATGTTTCAACTATGTGCAAATAATGGGATGAATGGGATAGGAAACATTAATTTTCTCGATTTGCTAGGGAGTTGCGATACTTAAACTTCGACCAATGGCTGCACGTATTGTAAACTAACTTTGTGATCTAACGTTTGACATAACGTGTCCTATGATTGGTCAATCTGTTAAACATGGCGGTCTCTCTCTCAGTTGTGAAAACAAGGATCGTGTAGATGTTTTTTTAATTCCTGACCACTTCACAATCTTCCTTCACTGACGTGTGGACATAGGAAGCATATTGTTCTACATGAATAGAATAGAAATTGTGTCCTATTTGACTGGAATTCGAAGCTACTCCGATTGCTCGATGCTCAACGGCCGCGGCGACGGCGACTCACCTTGAGCTCCGTGCCGGAGCGTGTATGAACGGCAACTTGTGATCACCTGTGAACCGGTACATTCAAAATTACCATATAAGATATGGCGGCCGGGCTTTCTATGTGGGTTCGACCCGAACCGTTCAATTTTGGCGCTCTCCAAATCGCGCCCCATCCGAAATTATCGATGCATGTAAGTATACTTATTGGTAAATAGTGTACATTTCATCGCATTCATACATACCGGAGAAATCCGTTATCGTTACACCTACACAGTAACGGTTGAACGTTATTAAAGAAATAACAGCTTTATGTCAAACTTTATATGTCAAACCTTAAACTATTACATTTATCTTTTTGATTCATGTAAACAGGATTGTCTTTTATACGATACTTTTCCCCACATTATTTACAAGTGAATAGTCACTACAGTGAAAGTACCAGTCTCTCACAACACTTTCTGAATTGAACCTGTCAGACCCCACTGACTGCGAAATGCAATTGCAGTAGTGATACTGACACACGGGTAGTTACGAGAAAGAGGATATTCTCAGTGGCTGTCATGAAAGTGTTATTCCTACTTCAAATATATGACCACTACTACCACTGCTGCTACTATGACAATAATAAAGTTAAAAATGTACATTCTGTGAAGAAAAGTTCTACAATGATGTTTAGGAAATCAATTTTGGAGGTATTGAATGAATGAATTGATAAAGTTGCAAGCTGTATTTGAAGCGTTACTGTGATTCAGTTCTTATGTACAGTGTTCTACGAATCAATGCTGAAGGAGAGAGAAACTGATCGAAACACAAGGCATTTGTTGTATCTTAATTATGTAAATAAACTTTAAAGACAAGCCATGTATTCTGTATATTTCAGTATCTGAAGAAAGTGGCTGTTTATGCCAAGACTAAAAAGCAGTCTGGATATCCAAGAATGAGTTACAATACCTGGAAGTACATTGCATGTAATAAGATGGGTATGAAGGAGGAAGATGCATGGCTGTATGTATATTTTTATAGTTTCCAACTTCATTGATAAAACCTGGTACAGGAAAAGCTGACATGCACATGTACATTAATAGCAATACAAAAGTGTGTATTATTGAAATGCAAATGAGGTTAATTTTATGGACCATGGGTATTCTTATTTACATATTCAAATAATATTATAATTTTCACTTTTTCTGATATGTACAAATTGCTGAAGGTTATGGTTACAATCGAAAATTTCTCATAACCAAAGTGCAGTGACTCGTACTTAACATCCCGTAAATTTGTGTAACTGCTTGACAAATGCTCACAAAAAAAGAAAATCAGGAGAGAGCTTTACTTCTTTCAGTTAACATTGAAAAGCACACTGCCTACCAGTGTGAGTGATGGCAGCCATGCACTAGCTATCTTGATACTTTTAATACTGTGTAACAATTATACTGATTAGTCAGCCTCGTTGTTGTATATGACTCGCTCATCAGAGGTAATGAGATGTCATTGCATCTCTAGTTTTCAAAGATTTATCATCGAAATGCTCTTCTTTTCTGTGTATTACATCTACTGCTATTTAATTCACTGATATAAAAGAGAAATAAAATCATGGGTAGATAGACTATGATAGATTCAACACAGTGAAAAACAAAATTCAGAGACAACCCCAAAGTTATACTTAATTTTATTTTGCTTGTAGATACTTTGAAGGATTTGATCTGTTGTGTGAACATTCTGCTGAGGAAAGATTGCAACTTGCAGAAAAGTTTACGGATAGCAGATCACAAGAAGAAACAGGTAAAAATAACGTCACACACTCAAAATGTTTTTATCAAACAGAAATTTAGATAAAAGTCACCTCAAAGAAAATTATATTTTAAGTTTTTAGTCTCATCTGTAAAATTAAATCAGCAAAATTTAAAAAGTGATATTCGCCTTTGAGTTTGTGAAAAAACTTTTTCATTGGTTTTACTCTTTACGTTTGTGCCTCTCATGTCAATTTTCTGCAGTGTAATTTTGGCTTTAAGATGTGTAAAATATTGATTGTGCATCGTGAAAGATGAATTACGGATGGGACATTTCAGTCATGTCTTCTTCTCTGAGAATTTCAAAGCAATATTGTTTGTTATACAAGCTTCTCCAGCAAAATTTGTATTCTGTACATTACAAACAGTGGTCCAAATCTTTTGTGCGATATAACATTTCACTGAAACATGTGTTGTTAGGTTGTCACTTAGTTTAAAGTAATTATTCTCCTGCCATAAAACAAAATAATTCTGGATATATATAAACATGAATGGATTTACTTTTCAAACATGCATGTCCATATTGTGAACAGAATCTGCCAGTATGGTTTCTTGGTAGAGGAGCATATTGAGCATATGTTGACCATTTTTCATTATTTACATATCTTTTTATTGATCCTTATTTTACTCTGAGATTTACATTTGTCCAATCCATGACCCCTCCACTAATGTGGCTGGAGGGATTGTGATCAAACCAAGCAAATTTTATCCTAGAATTTTCCCATTCATACACTGACAGCATCTTTTGTTTGCAGAGAAAGTGAAAAGTCAACTGTCTGTGAGCACTCTTCAGTTCCTGTTGTACCTGTTTGTTCAGCAAATCTACAAAATATCTCTGAGAGTTTCACTGGTTGCATCTGGTGAAGAGTATCCTTTTCATTTAACTGAAATTCACATCTTTAGCATATCTTTAGGATTCCTCACTCTGTGTTTTCTTGTGTGTTTTGTGATTAGTTGCTAGAAAATATCTGGTGGACATTTCCCATTCCAAATGTGTTTGTACCAGGGTAGGAATGCATTTCATTGTTCTACATGAGACTTGCGTCATACCTGTAGATTCTTATTCATAAAGTCCTTGTCTTTTAAGGTAGACCAATTCACTAAATTTCCTGCAACTTAAATGAAATATTGTATTTGTATTTGTGTCATGTGTTAGCAAAACACAAATCAGGGAGTACATAAACTGTTGTGAACCAAATATGTACCTTGACCACCAATTCTCTAGATGGCCGATGAGGGCAAGGTCACCTGATATCGAGGGGAGGTCATCAGGTGTAGGTGCCAAGGTAATGTTTTGTCATAATGATTATATAGGGTTATATAAAGTCATGCACAGGCAAGGAGTATGTTTGTGGCATTAGAGGAGTCGCATACAACATGTCACATGTAGGAGCTTTAGTCCATGAATACCAGTAGCTGTATTTTGTACATTATCCTCAGTACCATATTGTTCAATATTGTACACATTTTTTCTCTGAAAATTAAATAGGAAATTTTCTCTCAATTTTGTCATTTTTAAAGAGTTTTTATAACATCAGGTTGTTTAACTACAAGGATGGTGATCCATGTCACAATTTAAAGTACAGTAGCCAACAAATAATTTTTATTCTGCCAAAAATGGAATGAAGGCTGTCATACACATGCGTAGAATATACTGGTATAAGTTGTAATCTGTTGGCAAAATTCGAAGTTGCCTGTCGCTCACTTTTTCACAGAATTAGGTATGCAGTAACAAATTTTTATTTTATGAAAATTATGCTAAGGCACACTTTTAGGTTTCTTTAAGCATTTTGTTATGAATAACTCTATGTAAAACTTGTGAAAATTTCAATAACACACAGCAAAATAAAAATATGGCTGTTTGCATGGGGGATTATAGGTCAAAGTTTAGTTACACATGTCACTTAACATGTGTATCCCCCCCCACGCACCCTTATTTGCATGGGAGATGTGTGTACAAAATAGCATATTGCAAGATTTTAACTGTATAGCATGCAGCAGTAGTACATACATTTCTTAACTTTGTCAAACATTTCAAGTCTTGCAGAAGAATTTCATTCAAAGTACAGTGGAAGGTTCACTTTAATGTCATATGGCATCCTAGATACAAATGAATGGAGTTATTCTGAGATAATGAGATAGTTTTTTGTAAAGAGATTGGTTCAACAAATGATATCTTTATTTTTATTTCAGAGCTTGGATGAGAATGCTCATTTGACATTTGTTTTGAATAATTTAAATGATATTCTGCAGTTACTTGTTGAAACAGGTATGCATGTTTTTTGTGATATGCTGGTCATTTTTATTTTTGCATTTTTCAATATCACATACCTATCATGGGCCATTTCAGCATGTTTCATTTTCAAGTAAATTGAACTTTATAAGTTTGTCAGTTTGTCAGCTGTTTTATTGACAAATGTCTGCCAACACCTTTTTGTTGTGATGATTTGCAACCAGTAAACAAGGAATGAAAGAATGCTTTGGATACTTTCTCTTAAATATAAAGAAGTAGGAAAATTTACAAGCATGTATTCACAGTCAGTTATCCTTGCTCATGTATGTGATGAAAATATTCACAAATCCTTTTCAATGTATCATCATAGGACTTAAGCTGTGCCAAACTATTACGTTTACTGAGTTGTAGTTTATGCAACAGATTTTGTGTGATTTTTTTGTCAGATTCGTATGCCGGTGCCAATGACATGTTGATCAGTATACCAGCTGTTGAAGCATTAGGATTTCTTATATCTGGCTCCTTGGACAGAAGCAGGTAAGTTTGATTTCCATATAGACTTGGTTTCTAAGCATGTGGCTGGAGGTGCTGATGCATCACTGATAAAAAAAGTTGTTTTCTAAGATGTGTATTGCTAAGGATTGAAAATGACAAAGGGAGACATTGTTTGAACGACCAATTAGCAGATATAATTTATAGTAGTTGACGTAGCTTTTAACATCTGATGGAGATAAAATTTATCATGTGGCCGTATTGCAAGCGTCCTTCTGTTCCACTCAGTGTGGTAGCACTGGTTTATTACTGTATTTCAATAAAGTTAATTGCAGGCTATTAAAATGGTCAATCATATGGTTAATGGGTACTACAAAATAAAATTGTGTACAGTAATTTATTTGGGAAGCAAGAATGGAGACTCATATCATAGAGAAGAATCATGATAGAGAAAAAGATAAATGTTTGTATGTGATAATGTTACTGAGCATTTTTCCTAAACAATTGCTGTAAACTGTTTTTATCTGGTTACTCAGGCAAGTTTACATCCATCGCTCATTTCAGTGGCTTTATTCCAGTAAGTTAGCGTACTCATTTTTCAACTACAGATAAGATACATTTGAATTTGATCGAGTGTCTGTTTTGCCTTGCAGAGCTCGACAAGTCTACATGCTGCTTATCATTAGAAAAGTAAACATTTGCAACAAAGTGAGTCTTTGATGTTAGATTATACAGCGCGCGCGGCGAACGTTTCCCATACACTGTCTAGTCTACAATCATGACAGTCGTTTCAGCATGCCACTCATGCACAACAAGCTTGACACCGCACTATAGCTATAGCACATCATCAAAGTTTTCTTTCAGCTATTTGTGTACTTTGATTTGGGAAATACAACTCGGACAAAACTCACTGGCATATTTTTCGAGTGTCGGATCTATATCTCGAGGAAAGTCCCAAACATCAACCGGACTGACTCTGGGCGTTTTATTATAGTAGAACATTGTATTTCTTCAGCAAGGTGAAGAATATTTTGAAGGCAGAGAGCTATCACAGTCCCTTCCATGCTAACCCGTTGCCGTGTATGATGCCGTCCGGGAAATTCAGTGCCAAAATACAGTGAATTATTTCAGAAACACTGGGTGTGTTATTCAATGGCACAAAATGTACCGTGCTGATTGAATTGCACTTGAATGTGCAAAATCAACACTTTTCTTCAAGTCTATTTTGTAGCTCAGAGAAGTGAGAGAGTTTCATTTAGCTGAGACAAAAGAGAAAGCGGGATTAAAGTTTCATGCAGGAGTGTTTAAGCATTTTCTGGTTGACAATATTCAGTGTCACTTGTATCGTGTCAAACTTGTTGATAGAGTAGACTGCACTGGCAATGCTACAGACTGCATGCTGAAGGAACTGTTGTCGTGATTGCTGACATCGAGAGGAGAAGAAAAGTTTTTTTGTAAAAATAATTTACTTGTTTCTTCATAAAGTTCCCAATTTAAAAGTAAACACCTAAAAGAAAACTGGTGATGTGCATGTAGTGCAGTGTTATGCTTGTTGTGAGTGACATGCTGAAACGACTGCAGTGATCGTGACGAGACAGTGTATGGGAAACGTTTGCTGCGCGCTGTAATCTAACACCAACCAAAGACGAAGACTCAATTTGTTGCAAATGTTTACTTTCTAATGATAAGCAACATGTAGACTCGTCGAGCTCTGCCAGGCAAACTGGACACTCGATCAAATTCCACTGTACTTGATCAGTGAAGAAAGATAGCCATTCAGCATTTTCCTGTTATAACCAATAATTCATTTTAATTTCCCATTGTTAGGTCTCTCAAGCAGCTTGTCGATATCGCTCTGATGCAACATGTACAATCAAAGAGTGGCTTTTCAAAAGTGAGTACTGATTTTAACTTCCCCAAACAATCTTTACTAAAAATAAACATCTCTTGTCAATTTATCTCAAATATAACCCTTTCGGATCTATTTTGAATCATGTAACATGTTTGCACCAGCTTCTGCAGAAATTTTGAAACTCCATCAAGTTGACTTTCATGTTAAAATGTGGACTTTCAAGAGATAAACTACCATGGCAACCTGAGAAGTAACCTTAGAAAAAATTGTACAAAAAAAATGTTGAGTTATCATGTATTCATATTTTCATACAACTGTTCACTTAGTGAGCGTGATTTTTCTCCTCTTCCTCTTCTTGATATTATTAGTCCCCACGGACCGTCCGGGGGGACTTATAGGTTTGGTCATGTCCGTGCGTGCGTGCGTGCGTCCGTCCGTCCGTCCGTTCACGCAGATATCTCTGAGATGCCTGAAGCGATTTCATTCAAACTTGATACAAGGATTACTTCATATGGCATACAGATGCACGTCAATTTGTTTTGTGATACGATCCAATATGGCCGCCAGGCGGCCATTTTATTACAATTTTTTCATATACAGAGCCATAACTCAGGCATGTTCCAACCGATTTTATTCAAAGTTGGTACAAGGACATTGACCAATGTCATACAGATGCACGTCAATTTGTTTTGTGATACGATCCAATATGGCCGCCAGGCGGCCATTTTATTACGATTTTTTCATGTACAGAGCCATTACTCAGGCATGTTTTGACCGATTTTATTCAGAGTTGGTACAAGGACATTGACCAATGTCATAGATATGCACGTCAATTTGTTTTGTGATACGATCCAATATGGCGCCAGGCGACCAATTTATTACGATTTTTTCATGTACAGAGCCATTACTCAGGCATGTTTTGACCGATTTTATTCAGAGTTGGTACAAGGACATTGACCAATGTCATAGATATGCATGTCAATTTGTTTTGTGATACGATCCAATATGGCCGCCAGGCGGCCATTTTATTACGATTTTTTCATGTACAGAGCCATTACTCAGGCATGTTTTGACCGATTTTATTCAGAGTTGGTACAAGGACATTGACCAATGTCATAGATATGCATGTCAATTTGTTTTGTGATACGATCCAATATGGCCGCCAGGCGGCCATTTTATTACGATTTTTTCATGTACAGAGCCATTACTCAGGCATGTTTTGACCGATTTTATTCAGAGTTGGTACAAGGACATTGACCAATGTCATAGATATGCATGTCAATTTGTTTTGTGATACGATCCAATATGGCCGCCAGGCGGCCATTTTATTACGATTTTTTCATGTACAGAGCCATAACTCAGGCACGTTTCAACGATTTTATTCAAAGTAGGTACAAGCTTATTGACAAATGTCATAGCTGTGCACGGCAATTTGTTTTGTGATACAATCCAAAATGGCCGCTGTGCAGCCATTTTATTACGATTTTACCTTCTCGTGTCTATTTATAGACAGAGAAGGTATTAGAGTTGAAAACCAATATGCTGCTGTCAAGAACTTCCGTCTGTCAAGACTTCCGTCTGTCAAGATCCGTTGACGTCATGCCATTGTGATGGGTCATATCATAAACTGGTGGGGGTGTTTCTGGCTCAGGTTGAGGTGTGGGAGAACGATTTTGAGCTGTGACAAAAATCAAAGGGACTTAGCGGCATAGCCACAGTGTTAAGCCTTTCTCCAAGGTTTCTTAGTTGACTACAATCTATTACAGACTACTGAGCTTACGTTAGGGGTACTCACTTTGTGTTTGCTCACTCTGTGAGCGCTAGTGTTTGGTACTGAGTTGCGTGGATATCCCCTCATGGCCTCACGTGATCTGGGCCTGTTGCATAATCTGCAGAGATGATCATATGCCTCCGAGTCTGTCAGCATTTTCCTTGCATTTTTTTCATTTAATTTTGCAAAATATCGGCGAGTACCTCAATATTTCAAGATAACCTTTCTTCCCAATCGTTTCCTGGAGTTTCAGAGCCATATGAACGAAAATGAGTGAAAGTTTTAGACAGGAAAATCGGACGTCGGCCATGTTCAATGTTTACAGTACAATCAGAAGTTTACGTGGAGGAATTAACCAACAAACACAGGAGTGTTCATGATGCCCGCCCTCTAGAGGCAGACCCTCCTATATGAAGTACCACATTTGATGCTGTGGAAAGCTTGACCACACAATGGAGCATTTAAACTTTTAGAAAATGACAAACTGAATAAGAAGGTATTCAGAAAATGTCAAATATTGAGGAAAAATGCGCAAATATTCAAAATAAACAGGTTAACTGATTGGTCAGCTATAAAAAACAATGAAAATGTTTATGATCAAAAGTTTTTGAGATGCGCACATTTTAACAAATACAGAAATTATTAACATTATAAATATAAGACCAAACTATTTTTTCAGGGATGGGACAGGTTGGAAATGAGGGGTGAGAGACAAAGGCACTCCTATTGCTGCATGTGGATGCAGCCACACCATTTCATTTACAGCATACTTATTCACTGTGTTGTGTTCAAGTTCCATATTGTACTGACTGTCATACAAGGATAACATAAGCAAATCAAATCAAATTAGAAAAGGATCAATGCTGTTGTGTGGATTTTGCTGAACATGGCTGATATTTCGCCCTATATATTTGGTATCCAGCAAAGGCATATTTTGATGTCAAGTCAAATTAACACTACATTGCTGACAATATATTTTACCGTTTCTGCATGAATTTTTCTTTTTTAAATTATAGTATATTAGTACTTCAAACAGATTAACAGTTATCGTGATGTCACCCCATAATTTTACATCACAAAGACTGTAATTCTGCCAATTTTTTTTGTTTTTCAGTCATTTTATAAATTTTGCACTGCACAAGATGATTGAACAAATTGCAATGTTTGAATTTGTAAACTCAAAGAATAAAAATCCTTTGGTCACAAATTAAATTATTTTTTGAAAAGAAATTTACTCTTAAACACTTTTAGCATATATTCTTTACACGGTCATGTATTTCAAGGAAAATATGCCTATTAAAAACTGTAATTTCTTCACTTTCAATTTTTTTTCAATACTATGACAATTATCAGCAATGAGGTTATACAAACACAAGACCAGATAAGCGTTTTTCATCATTTTCAACAGGACTCTTTGGAAAATCCATTAAAAACAGTTAAAAGTGACTGGAAATGATCACTTGGTATACATTTAATTTACAGATGCCAGGTTGTGTATTTCACATGCACTCAGGTCAGTAGGGAAGTGCGTCATTACTATTTTGGACTGTTAATTCTTATTTCTGAATTGTTTAACTTTTTTCCACATTGAACTATCTTTAGGCAGTTTATACTGTAGCTTAGAATTTTTTTGATTGATGTATTTAATCATCTTTTGGGTTCTTTGGGTCCATATCCCACCTCATGCCCCTACATCATCAACTATTTACCAACAACTCCATGCCAACAACCAATTACCTGACCTGGCCACACATTAGAGAAGGTACAGCGTCATTGACGGTATTTTTTCATGTACAGAGCCATAACTCAGGCATATCTCAACTGATTTTATTCAAAGTTGGTACAAGGACATTGACCTATGTCATACATATGCACGTCAATTTGTTTTGTAGATACGATCCAATATGGCCGCCAGGCGGCCATTTTATTACGATTTTTTCATGTACAGAGCCATTTCTCAGGCATATCCGCATGTTTTGACCAATTTTATTCAAAGTTGGTACAAGGACATCGACCAATGTCATAGCTATGCACATCAATTTGTTTTGTGATGCGATCCAATATGGCCGCTGTGCGACCATTTGTTACGATTTTTTCATGTCCTGAACCATAACTCAGACATGTATCAAGCGAATTCATTCAAAAGTATTTTTATCACAGACCTAATGAAGAGGACTCTATCCTCTTTGAGGACCTGTAATCAAAATACTGATTAACAAGTGGGGACTGTGTCATCAACGATGACTTGTTTCCTGTATTTTTATCGCCATATTGCTTTCCATAGATTTTGCAGTATTTTGGTGTGATGACTGTGAGTGTTCATACTTTCTTTTACAGATATCACAGACATTTTCATTTAGAACATTTGGATCCTGGTTGAGATCAAACCTTGGAAACAATCCCTATGGTTTATCAGCTTGTATCACATCAGGTAGAAGACTGTCATGGCCAACATCAGGTATTGCTGAAATCAACCAATCATGAATAGCCACATGGTCTACTCGCTGACACAATGAATATCTTGAGGGGGGAAATCACAGTTCTGTTGTTTTCTACACTAGGCTAAGGGGTCTCTAAGAATAAGCATACCTGTGCTGGGATAGTAGTGATAGGGAGAACAAGTTGGGTCAATTTAGAAACAAGAGAGAAACAGCTGAAATATTTAAAATGGTATTGGCAAAGCTTAGTTAAATCACAAACAAGCAATTGAAAGAGTGACGTGTGGGTAAATCTTTGAAAAGTGAGTGGCAAAAAATTGGACAAAGCGGCCGACTGCAAAGAGATATTGGAGGATTGAAGTTACTTACAAAATGATGCAATCAGCTGGCAGTTTGCATAGCATATGTTGGTGTGGCAGTAAACTGTAGACTGAAGTAGTGACTGCTGTTTACTGTAGAATGAAATCTGATAAATGGCTGTCGAGGTCTGTAAGCAGTGACTGTACTTGTAGTGGTTACACTCTGTAGAACTGACTGGTATTTTGGCTCAAGCTCACAATTGAAACCTTCTCATGGAAAATTATCTACTGCAACTGTATGCAGATTAGGGTTTGTTCACTCACAAGGTGCAGTGCATATCTAACATGCAAATTACTTAATCAGTATCTAAATTTGTGCTTGTATCATCTCTATGGTCAATAATCTCTTCTCAGAAAAATTCACAAAGTCAATCCTGAGATGTTGGCATTGATAAGTTATGTATGTTGTACATGTACAGGTGGTGAGACCAGTGAGAGAGAAGACAGTGGAAGCAAGAGAGGCAGGATAGCCACCAACGCACAGTATGCGCCCTCTGGGTGAGATCTATAGTCTATGAATATTCATGATTACCATATGTGCCCTCTGAGTTAGGTTTATATCATATGAATATTCATGAATTGCAGATCAATATTGATCTGTATGTATGGTTTATGCTGAGCGTAGAATTAAAGTTGCAGTCTATGATATCTAGCAGCTAGACCTTTGGATATGCTTATATTATTATGCAAGATTATTGATAGGTTTTAGTGATATGGCTCTGTCTATGCACAGAGTGCTTTAGAAATTAGATAAGATAATCATAGATTTTACTCTGAACGCTACCTGTATGTATTTCCTAATTATGACAATTCTCATTGTCAAAATTATTAAAATATTCAGCAGCAGATACAGATTTTGTTCTGTGCAGTGTTACTAGCTGAAAATGATTACAAATGTCCTGGAAGAATTACTAGCATTCAAGATTAAATTCCAACTCCATGCTTGAACGGACACAGTTTTGTACAAACTCAGCAAAGATAAATTTTAAAAGAAAAATTCGTTACTGCATACCTAATACCTAATGATGGTATCTTTGTCTTGCAGGTGTAAAATTGTTATTATCTCACAAGTGTGCAAACAGACTCTGGCAAAGGTGAGTGCATATGTTATCTTTCATCAGATCATCACCCTAACATACCATTGCCATAGCAACAACCCTAAGATACTCACTATCAAGCTACTGCTCAGGCATGTTGAGATGTTTCAATTTCACAGTCGCTAATCATAAAATCTTTTTACGATATTTCTCTCCAGAGTTCTAAGACTCTTGAAGACGCTGCAGTCAAGATTCACCGATGTCATTTTGCATATATCTATCTTCTGTCACCACTCAGGTAGGCCTGGCCAACTTTTGTACAAACAGTTTGAATGTGAATGAGGAAGAATATAAAGTCAACAAAATTAGAAATTACAGAATTGGACTCATTTTTCAATCCTGATATATCTCCCACAACCTGGATAATGTATTGTGTTGTCCTGGAAGATTGCTTTCCAAATACATCGTATGTTTTGTTTTTCACTTTCAGATCTGTAAATATTGAAAAATGTCGCCATTCCACTATAGTGCTTGGTGCCGTCCAAACTACAGTACATGTCAATGCTTGTGAAGACGTAACGTTGATCACACCATGTAGGAGACTATCTGTCAAGTGAGTTCATTTCAACCTGTTACAACCTGTTAAAGTTGTTATCATCAAGTTCTTTTGCTCCAACCACTAGGACAGTAATTGTACCAATTGACAGTAATTCCATCAATTGACAGTAATTCCATCAATTGACAGTAATTCCACCTGTTGAAATCTTCTGAACCATTGACATTGACTTTAGATTTGTAGTCAACCTGTAGAGTTTATTGATACTTTATTTACTTCCAATGGAAAGATAAGGTCAGATGCAATTTGTCAGGTGTTCCAGAGGTACTGATTCCACTAAAAGTATCATTCAGAAGATTTTTCAGGAAATTTTCCACATCCCTTTGGCATTTGTGAACTTGGAAGTTGTGTGCTGATGTACAACATGTACTCATCATAGATTACTGATTCCACACCTCAAAGATGATACTTTATTGAGCCATCGGAAGTCATCAAGACAACCATTGCACTATTGCAACCCAGATTATCAGATATTGAATGAATTAGATTAATCCAGGTTCTCTTTTCAACCTCTACAGTGCATCAACATTGTGTACATTTCATCTGTTGACTTCAACAAGACCATTGATACTTGGAGGTAATGACACAATAACGCTGGCTCCATACCATACCTTCTATGCTGTACTGGAAGAACACATGGCAAAGGCTGGAATTGCTGCCACACCAAATTTATGGGATCAGCCATTATGCCTTGGTGAGTTTACAGTCATGTGTGATGTGAGTTAGGTTTAATCTAATTTATCGCAAGATACTGCATATGACAAGTTTGTTAAGATATCCAGTATCAACTCCAGTTCATCAACTCTGAATTGTCACAGAAATCAATCACCTCATTTAATCATGAACCGGGGTATATGATAAGTTTTAGCATTTGTAGTATAGACTACAGTTGGTCAGAATACATATCCATTTGTATCATTATGCATATAACAGATGGGTTAAGAGTATATTACACCAGTATATTTTACCCAGTCTCTTGGCTCATTTATTTCAGGTCCAGACCACCAAGTAGGTAGACCAGTATGGGAATTAATGCCTACCAAGGAATTCTTTACCTTTGTTATACCATACACTATGGAAGGACTTACTAGGGTGAGTATTGAAGCCATCACACATCTCAAACAACATTACAATCTTGGATGCTTCCTCCCAAAGTTCATACTTCATAGCTCACAGCATAATTTACTGGAGTGTTAACTTACTGTAGTTGTGTTAAATTTACACATGAAGTAATGTTTAGGCACTTCAGGTCCCAGGCAACCTATCAAAAACTTAGTGCAAGCATAGTGTCCATTTCTTGAAATTTAAAAAATGAACCAGTTATAATCCTAAAAGTGTCAAATGTGATTCTCAGTGTCCGTTATATGTCTAAACCTGCTTGTACATGTTTTCAATCAAATAAAGAAATATCATTGTTCTGTCTGCATCACAGCGTAGAAGACATTCAATGAAACATTGATTGACACACATACTAATATGTCTGTTGATAACTCATAAGGATACAGGTTTACTCTACAATGCAAGTTTTATTCTACAGTTAGTTCATATGTAATATCTGAATTCATTGAAATCTTTCAATCAAATGATGAGATGAAGTATTGCGAAGAAGCCAAATTAAGTTTTCAAATTTCTGTGACAGGAAACACCAGGTGGATTACCCACCAAGTATGAGAGAGCTCTGTCTCAAAGAGAGAGAAGCATACAATCTTGGCAGAAAACTGTCAAAGAGGCAGGACTGACATCAGAACAGAGAAAGGAGTTCCAGTCACTGGTTGAAGCAAAATTCCAGGTAAATATTTCCATCTTCTGTTTGACTTTGAAGGTGTGATTGTTTTTGTAAAGTGACTTTGATGAGTCAAACAGCAAAATACTTAGACATCTATACCAAACAGATTGATCAAAGTCTTACAGGCAACACAATGCAAGAAAAAAAAGAAAGGTGATCAGAGTTGGAGTACAGAAACAAAGTGAAGGGGGAATATGACAAAACATACCGGTATGGTTAGATAGAGAGTTAAGCATAGACAGGCAGAACAATCTGATGAAATGAAAGAGTCCTGCTAAGCCAAGCTACTCAAACAGGCCATCAGAACAGCTCAAGACTGTAGTTCCATATACGGATAGTGAATCCTTATTGTTGTGCAACACCATGCAGTACATACATAAGTGAGATTTTAAGTACCAGTCTGGTAACTTTCAACACAACAGGCATTGCTGTGGTGATCACATTTGCTCACTGGGAACTTTTAGCTTTATCCGATGTTGACACAACTAATAGTTAAGTAGGAAGACGGTAAGCTGAAGTATAAGCCATGCGAGTTGGACAGTGTTTTGTGGTGACTGATGCATTGCTTTATTCATATCTTTACAGGCCTGGCTAGCAGAGAGTGGTCACAAGAGAGAATTGGATGGACTTGTAACACCATCACCCAGCAAATCCTCATGATCTTGGAGTTGAGATGATCATAGCATATTGGAGACAGTTATTGATATGGCATTATTCATGATGGGTGTGACACAACTCATGTGTGTCTCTGAACTTCTAACCAAGCATACAGTCAGTCTGAGGTTATGTAGGGTACTTCTCATGTACATCAGAAAGACTGACACTCACAATAAGCAATGGACTGAAGCTTTCAATGCAGTTGTTTACAAATTTGTCTCAGTCAGTTTTCCTGTGTTTTTTCCATCTTTGTTACAACACTGAGAATATGTTAGATGATTTCAATATTGACAATATGTTGAGTTTGAGCATCTATGCCCCATGTTATTCCATACACATTGTATATGCATTTCTGCAGGGTCCTACTAATTACTGCCCGTGACTGCCCGTAGCTGCCCGAGGACTGCCCGAGAACTGCCCGAGGAGCAAGTAGGCCAAATTTCGCCAATTTTAACACTAAGCCAATAGCTTGAACTTATATTATGCCTGGCTAACCAAAAATATCATTGATTTAGTGTTATCTTTAGCGGCTTTAGAACCCGAAAGACGCCGGGCTTTCGACGAGAAAGACGTCCCCAACTTGATTGTAAGATCATACCATTCAGTGTAAGGGGTGGTAGGCTATCAAGCTGTACGCACTCGGCGAGGTTCTTGTACCACCCCTCGGACTAAATGGTATGATCTCACTATCAAGCTGGCGGATGTCCTTCGAGCCGGCCGTCTTCAGAGTTCCAAAACCGCCGGAGAAAACATCAGGTTTACGCCAAATCAATGATATTTTTGGTTGGCTGGGCATGATATAAATTGAACCTATTGGCCTAGTGTTAAAATTGGCGGAATTTGGCCCACTTTTTCCTCGGGCAGTGCTCGGGCAGTTCTCGGGCAGTCCTCAGGCAGCCACGGGCAGTCACGGGCAGTAATTAGTAGGACCGTTTCTGCATCCCAGTACAGGGTTGACAGTGTATTTCACCCAAATCCATTTCAACAACATGTCAAATTCCTATTTGAAATGCAAAGTTTTATCTGAACAACTCGAGGTATCTGTTTACGTGTGACAATGACAATCGTACATGCTAAGAAGTTGCATGTATGCTTGATTTCAGAATAGTATTAGTGAAGTCATCAATGACATGTACTTAAAAAGGATTCAGAACCATGCTGCGACTAAAGTTTGTCCTTAATTCCTTGGTTCTGAGTTCAAGACATCGAGCTATATGTAATGACAAAACAGCATGATTTAGTGCATCAGGTGGGTGCAGTTCTTGAAGTAGGGCATAATTTTTGATTTGCATACACGGCTTGATGCTGAGATGTACAATTGTTTCTGCAATTGTAGTCTAGATTTGAAATTGTAATGTAGATTTGATACCTGTAGAAACAGGGTTGCCATACCACACAGTGCATGACATAAGCTGAAGAGTGTGTAGGTAGCAAGAAGAGACAGGAACTGTGTACAGTACTCTATAGGTAGTGATGAACCTCTAACCAAACTTTACAATGTCTGTATGGTGATGAGACTTATTTTCAACCACAGATTTGACATTATCATTATTCAATAATGCTATGAGATTACCGCTACTTGTGATTAATGGGCCTCACATACGTACCCCTAAATTAAGCAGTTTACAGGTCCACCCTACCTGTAAATACAATGAGGACGTACCAAGGGTAAGTTATGACTGGGTTAGTAGGTCCTCTTGTAGTTCCAAATGTCGTATAGTCTACTGATGAACCAGCCCTGCAAAGACGTTTATAAAAGTCACCAGTGTCTGCCAAGAACAAGACTTGGAAGCATGCTGGCATGGAATGTGACAATGTCTCGTACTTAAAAATTGATATCAACATGTACTTATACAGCTACTTCTGCACTGCAGCTGATTTGCTAATTTTTTCCTTGTGTTGTTTCATTGTTTGTGATTTTGTTACAATTCTTATGTGTACTACTGGTACTGAAAAAGTAGCATATGCTGAGACTTCATTGACTTTTGAACGGTTTCATGGAAACAGCGAAATGAGATCAACACAGCATTGTACCAATATGAATCTGGTTCAGAGACTTGATACATACCTGTAATTTTCATTTTCTTAGACAAGGCAGGGATCCATTTCTAGAACCTTACATTCACATTCATAGAGTAGATGGTTCTATTGATTTCTGTGCCCTTACTGAGAGTATCCCTAGGTGTATAATAATTTGCAAGATGGCAAAGTTTGTCACATTCCAAGATCTTGCTAGAGGAATATTTTATAAACATATTCTTAAATGCTGCACTCTTTTCTTACAATTTTGATGTCATGCTTTTCCCGGTCATCCTGGCATTGAAGCTTGTCAACATGTTCTGACTTTTATCACAATGTCAGACGAATTCAGAATGGACAATCTGCACAGAATCACAGCATGTACAAATACATCTTTAATGAAATTGAATTTGTTTGTTAGAAATAACAAAGGGAATGTAAAATATCATATAGAATTGAATGTTTAAATCCATTCTGAATATTTCAAATAATATTTACCTGTACTATGTCAGGCACAAATTACCCTGATTGTAATTTTTGTCTTCAAAATTTACTTTGCTAAAGGTGATTAACCTAATTGACGATTTATTTCTTATTATTTACACTATTTGATTATTTCTTATATAAATACAGTAAATTATTTACAAATCTGAAATAGAAGAAAATTCTATGAAATTTGCACCTGATGCTTTGTGATTTATGTAAATCTGTCTATAGTTTCAAGTATCTGTACTTTTTGTGTACTGAATATTTTATAGTGACTGTTTATCCTTTTTCTAAGACAAATAGTATCACTGTGAGCTGTAATAAATGGTATTTTTGTGAAATATGTGGTTCATCATTTGTTTTAAACTGACTTTGCAAATTTTGCATCTTGTTGCTGTACAAATGAAGCCAGAGAAATTTTTACAAGAAACACCAACATCCATGGTTTTATTGAGTTTCAACGTAACAGGTCCTTACTGGGATATATCACCCAGGCTCTGATGATAGTATGTCCTCCAGTAGGAATACATCATGTTTATATCTAATTACAATTGAACAGAAAGGATCATTCAAGGCCCACATACAAAACCACAAACACAAACTTTATCATACTATTAGTTCAATCTGTTACCAAGACAACCAGACGTCCAAATTTAAAATGACCGTTATTCAAATGAATTTAAAAATTTACAAAAATCAATCACAATAACACTCACATCATCATTTGCATGAATGGAATAAAGGCACATAAATTTCAATACTTGTCACTTTTATTTTTATCAAAATCCTATTTAGGTGCCATACAACATGTACTTTGCCATGCATCAATGTAGTGTTACTAAAATGCTACACATTTCTAAAATACACCTGTTTTGGAAATGGATGCTTTGAAAGCATAGTATATACAAAATCATCATAGATTGTAAGGTAGATAGCTGGCACACATTTTGATCAGTTCATCCAGAATTCCCTGCAAACAGGTCTACACAATCACCATCCATGAATTGTTTTGGGGCTTTCCCATGGTGCCTGGGTAAGACTTGTTGAAATTGCTATAATTATCTGAAGTTTCTCGCTTGAACATGATCATTACACAGATGTAGAAACACACTATTGCACAGCAGGCTCACATTTATTGTAACATACACATAGATGTGTACATTATCATATCATGTGAACATCAAAATTGTGATGTTTTGAAACACTGATATTTTTATTCTGTTCCAGAAGTGTTTTCTATTGTTGTATCCTTCAAGCTGGGTTTAGACAACTGTTTCTCAATATATGTTCATTGTATATTTAAGCAATAAAGCGCACACAGCAATGGTATACCACTTTATTTTGACCGGTCCACTTCATATATGCACTCACTATCGATCGTGCATATATGTCCTGAACTGGTCAAAATCTCGTGGTTTACCATCGCTGGGGGTGCTTTATTGCTTAAATAGACCCTAAAAACAGATTATATACAGATTTCACATGATCCATATCCATCTTGGATGAGTACTTGATCCCAATATAGTAAATCTGTTAATGTAACACTATGTATTGTACAATATATGTGAGTCTGCTGTGGATGACTTGTATTTTCTACAGTAGTCTGGTCATCTTGTCTTAGTTGAACTTCAATGACTGCAATTTAAAGTTAAATTGAAAACATAATCATTGTCTACACACTGCAAGCTGTGATGATTTGCCATGGATTGTGATATACTGCTCAGGAAAACCTGTGAAACAATACAAACTTGTAACAACTGGCAATCTCCATATAACAACAAAATGTATATGCTTATCTTGTCTTGGGCATTGATAATTGCACCGTGTTGTGACCTTTCGTAATTTCATAAAAAGCGTAACTAAACTGTACTGTAATATGGAGGAAAGAAACACCATGTCACTTACATGATTATGTTTGGTTTCTGCAGTTTAGTGTTATGTCCCTTAAATCAAAAATGGTTTCTACCATGTCATCCAAAATTATTCACTTGTACCACCGTCCCTCCACCCACCGGACCGGTGGGTGGAGGGACGGTGCTTGTACCAAAATAAAATATTTGACTACAGCCCTTCTCCTCTTGTGAGATGCAACTTCGGTGAGGCACAGTAATATTAGAGCTTGCATTAAAATGAAGAGCCACAGAATGTTTGAGACAAGGACGTGTAGTTTTGCTGTGGAAATGTTAATCTCCTGTACAGCATGGCTCTATGGTAGGTATTCTTTCTTGACCATTTCTGTTTCTCTCAGTAAAAACACAACTGAAGCACAGATTGCTTACAGAAAATAAAGTCAATAGTCTTATGGTCTTATTATATAAAACCAGAGTGACTTCATTCAGAAAGCACTAGACAGGAAGCAAAACAGTATTGCTGAAACAATATTAATTTTTCTGTCAGGAACAGAAAAAAATATGGTAGTTATCCTATGGTTTTACATGGACCTGCATAAATTTGTTGTCATTATGTAGACCCAGTATAACTGACACTTTGAAAAATGTATTGGTTTGACTTGGTGGATCATATGGGCTTTAACTTGTTACGTGCGAATCTACTACCATTAGTGCTCAGTGTTTGCTGTAACACAATGCTTGCATAACCAATATACCTATAATCAATATATGCACATCGGTTTCCCAGTCTCAAGGTTTGCATATATCATACTGTTTAATTTGTATTCAGCTGAGATGTTTGAGAGATACTTTTTTCTTGTTTCACACCTTTGATGAGCTAAACTCACAAATCGCTGACCTCTTGCAAAAATTAATCCCTTCCATGAAACTCCGTCCATCTTGAGGACCTGTTTTTTAATATAAGTGACATACAATTATACAAACCAAATAGACAAATTTACATTTACTACAAACTTCATTGCATTTTCTTTAAAATATTTCTGATTCCTGAGATATTAAACAATTCAACACTTCAAAAGTTTTTAAAAAATATCACATCTTGATGTAAGGATATTGTCTAGGTGTAATATAGTGTTCCATTCTCAGCAAAGACAATTCTACCATTTTTGTAGGATGGGCTGTTGCTGAAGAAAAACATAGGATATCTCAGGATATAGCAACAAAACCTCAATGAAGCAAAATACATTATCAGCGACATCTTGAAAGAAAATAAACTGCACTTATTTTTCACATATTGAATATTTCTGAAAACCCTAAATTCTAATTATTATGCATGATCTCAAGGGCCATTCTGTTTTTGTTTGTTGGCAAACTGGTTTTAAACTGGATTATAATTCTATGGAATAGATGATTCTGAGGAATGGACAAGAAGATATACAGCCTTTACATGCTCACGTAAGGGTTTAAATGAAGTCAAAGTGTGTTTCTGTTATAATCAGCCTGAAGAAAGCTGGGTTTTTTTATCCAGCTAGTTGTAACAATGAAAGAACACAGGACATAATTACTGATAGCAGAAACCTGCCAGTGGATGGATCTTTATAAGTTATCAGATCTGATGTATTTTGTAAAATGTTCCTGTATGTCTGGTGACTTATGAAACTGTTTTCTGTCAAAAAACTTGACAGCAAAGAAGTAACAAAGCAAAGGAGAATACAGGTTTTCAGACAATGACTTTGTTTTTAAACCAGATCATCACAAAGACAGACAACATCATCAGATAAAGGCAATGAAAAAGCCTGGGTTACACCATCATACATTTAGTAAGAAATCGAACACAACATCAAATCAGAAGATTGTCAGTCTTGCATTATTTCACAAACCTCTGTGATATCTACAGAGAAAAATTTGTAGTACAATGTGCATCACCATATGTAATACTTATTGTATGATCTTATGCAGAAGTGCCATGCTTTGATGTAAGAAAAACTGAAAAGCTACATATTTTGTTGAAAAATTCTGTCATCTTGATCTCAAACTTAAGGTAAAAATGATCAAAACAATTTTCAGGAAAATATTTTCAGCTGCCAAATACAATAAACATTGCTCATCTTGTATATGTGTATAAAAGAGGATAAAATATTTTAACAGTAGTCTATGGTACCATCTACCACTCTGATGCATTCATTGAATATTGCAACTTTGAAAATTTTATTACAAAAAAAGTAAGACCAAGCAAAATAAAAATAACAGCCAAACAGAGAAGAGGGCTACAACTAATAGTTTGTTAAAACACTATGGCATAGAAAGGGTACTACAACTATTGTAAATGATCAAAGTTGTAAAACAAGGCAAAGATATGAAAATGGAAGACAAAGTAACTGGGATGACAAATCTATCTTGCTTTCAGCAAAAACATTTCATTCTAAAACAACATAATTCACAACAACAGAAGAATTGAGGGCTTATATCTTTTAACAATTCTCAGTCAAAAAGCCATGATTTTCAATTCTGAGAACTTATAACTCAAGCAAAAGCTTGATAAATCTTTGACTTCATCAACAGACATAGATTAATTCCTTAACCATGTAAATGGACAGCCTTAACCCCTGTACATTATAGACCCTGTCCGGCCTGTAACTGTCCATGCAATGGTTGACAGTACTACAATTGTTACAGACAATGTGGCTATTTGTAAGAAATCTTTCTTTCCCATAATGCAAGTGTTTGGGAATTATGGTCACATGTTTCTACTTTATCCTCCCTTAACTGGAAAGTGACATCAGTTGAAAAGAAAGCTGTAAGTAATGTTCAAAACAAAACATAGGTACCTCTTTAGACTCTGGATAGATATCTTGGCAGATGACTGATCAGCTCTATATGCAAATAGATATATACTTGTAGTTGCAGAGGTGTTGTTCACAGTATTAACATCATTGGCCACTGAACTGTGACAAGGTGGACAAAATGCACCCAGTGTACAAGTAGGAAATGAGTTGAAGGAAAAGTCTCGAGTTTGTTTCAGATGTTAATGTTCCCTGTCGTACTTTGTTTCAGATATTGATATTCCCTGTCGTACTTTGTTTCAGATATTGATGTTCCCTGTTGTACTGTCTGTTTCAACTGCATCAATAATATGCGGATCGTGATTAACGACTCTTGCGTCTTCTACTTCCAGTCCTGGAAGAAACAAAGGTTACTCACTTACCTTCCAGTCTACAAGTCAATAAATTTGTTTTGAAAATACTAGATAACTATAAGTTTTATGATTTTGTCCACTATTTCTGTTCATATATGTGTGCTTACATATTTTGTTACTCTGTAATTCAGCGTTAAAGGAAACTTACAACAGTGATTAACAATACAAATTGTTCCTAAATTTGAAAGTGACAAATTTCAAAAGATTTAATGTTATGTCATAATTTTCTAAAAGTATTTATCTTCTTGAGAAGTCCTTATACAACAGAGGGAAAGTATAGCAACTTTCTCAGTTTCATTGTAGCTTTCTGTTTATCAAACAGTTCCATATTAGGACTCATTGACTCATTTATGAAGAAACATGGGATGAAGAAAATAGCAAGCTGTAGCAGAAATTCTCTCTTTCAAAATCTGGAACATATTTACCCCCGTTACATGAGAAATAAAGTTAGTAAAGTTATAATTAGGGTTTAGGTCAATGCTACTTTTAAATTATTGTGGTTGGAAGATATGATTAAACAAATGTTATAAATCACAAATCTTGAAAATGTACCGAAAGAAAGTTAGAGAAAAATGATGATCAAGGTGACATTACACTATGGTTCCCAAATTTAATCATTAATATGTCATGTGATAACTAAATCCTTTACATCATCAGCAAATAGGCTGACAGAACAATTCCTGTGTGAGGGCGCTCTTTCCTTTTATTCACAGTTAGTCAGCATGGTTTCACAAAGCTCATGACTTTTATTTTAGTTAGTTTAGTTAATGGTGAAAGAGTACAAAACAGGAAGTCGATTTGGCAGATCAAACATCACTTGGCAATTTATCACATTGATAACACAGTGGCTGTCTATCAGATATAGGAGAGCTATGGGTCATTCAGTAGCTTAGCAGGTGATACAGTGTAATACAGACTGACCACATTTGCAATTTGGGAATTTGTGAAATATCAATTCAAGTTTTGCACTCATTGAAAACAAAAAATGTAGCGATAGTTTATTTTCAGAACAAATTATTTTCTTCAAAATGAAAACTTCAAAGTTCAGGGGTGTTTATCTTTTCCTTTTCCTGTCACAATGTTATACCAACAAAAGAAATAAAATTTTGCATCTTCTCTAATTTTAGCAGAATTGCAAAACAAAGTGATCATGACATGTTGCAGGGAAAGACAGAGCATTTCAATTTATTACAAGATTATGACTGACACTGTCAGACTTTTAGTAATGTAATTCAGCAATCAATTCATGTTTGTAAATTTGATAGGAAAAAAATTTACATTTCCCTATTTAAACCACTGTACTGTCAAAAGACCAAGTCCAAAATTACTTTTTGTCTGGCAAAATGACTCTTAGCCTGTTAGTTGCATGTGTAAGTGACAAATGGTTTCTCAATTTCATTGTTAATAATGTATCAATAAATATTTCAACAGTATTACAGAAATTACAAGTGAGTTTTCTAGTATTCAGTTGACGAGAGATAGATAAAAACCATGTGCCTATGAAAGACTTCTAAATAAGATATTTTTCTGTAGCACAACTCATGACAATGATAGTTTGTAACAGGAACTCTGGAGGCAAATGTCAGGACTGGGATATTAAAAGCATAGAATGGGTTGATACAAGAATGCTACGACGACAACAACTATGAATGGGTCAATGAAACAACTATGGCATATGACATAAAACACTATGAAAGTCATAAAATTCTGTGATGCATTTCTGAGCAGCTAACCTTTATTGGAAGGTATTTCTAGCCTGAAAAATGATAAGAAATATGGAGTGTGTGAAATTGGAATGACCAAATTTTTAGTTTTCAAATACCATTAGATTAGCCCATCCACAAAACCCATCACCACACATCATTGTAATGATAGGTGCTACCAAAATCGCCCACTTTATATGACCCTTGGTTGGTCACTGTGCCGTGAATGGTGTAGTTCAATGAAAACATTCATCATGACAAAAAAACACTAAGAGAGGTTTACTACATCAACCTTATTTATTGCCGTTGCTTGGTTTAAACTCCACTGTTATCAATTGTTTGGTTGGACCAGAGTGTGAAAGCAGGGTGTGAGTGGATTTATGTTCATCAGCATGTTATAAGCCATAGACAGCCATTGTCTGTGGATAAGCACAAACAATATAACTGGATACATGATGTTCAAGTTTGTAGACCAAGATGTCATAGCGTAAAAAATTCTGGTATGAAAAATGCATGGCTAACATTTGCCAAATAGCAGCCATATGGAGCAGTGTATGCAGATTGCAAATTTTTACATATATGTATACATCCATTTGTTGAAACGACTGCGGGATGCAATTAAAATTGTTCATGCTTTCAACTCTTAAGCATTCTTGCTCAGGTTGTGTAATAGTGGTATTAGTGATTTATGAATATCAGAAACATTGCTGATCTTTCCTCAAACACTTATCTTGATGTTCTAAAGAGAATCAAAATGAAGAGATACTAGTAGGCTTTTACCAGCTTATCATCCTTGATAAAAACATTACTTTCATTGCAACTACATTAATATGTGTACAACATTCACAGATACCCTGTACACTAAGAGTATCATTACTACTTTCTTCCTGTGATGTTCAATCAAGTACTTATTCACTAATTTTATTAACAATGTCAGGCTACGATCAGATTCTATTGACAAACAGATATGATGATGACAGAGTAGTGCAGAATGAAGATATTGGGGACAGACATTTCCACTTTCATGTAAGATGCCACTTTTGAAATTTCATTCGTAATTTCTACTGTATCCAATGCAGCAGTGAAAGTGAAGATATCTATACCAGCATTTTGGTGTCATACTTCAAGCATTCTAGTAGTCTGTTTCAAATTACACATTCCATACAATAATATACATATGTTATATTTTCACCCCCATTTCCTGTACAATGGTCAAACCCTACAGCTGATAACAATGGATGATACCAAAGAAGCAGACGTAATAGGTAAGGATGGAAGAAATAGGACTTACAAGATTAAGAAAAGAAGACAGGAGAGAGTAGAAAGATACAGATACCTGTTGTATTCTTCAAGACATAGTGCAAGCTTGTTCAGTGAAATGCAATCACTACACTGATGATCTACTACTTTGTGAATGTTGCTTGTTTCAAATATGTCAGCCAGCTGATGATTGAGATGAAGGAATTCATAGTGAATGTGATCCAAATACCGGTATGAAACATCCCAAAACATACCGGTGCATGATACATTATGGAAAGTATGGAAATTTTTTTATTGAATTTACTTATATAAGCTCTGCAATGATCTGCCATGGAACTGGCAAACAATCTGTATATGAGTTCATGCAGGGATTCTGTTGTGAAACTTTCTGATTGAAATTCACATACTAAGTACCAACACTGAATGCGCTTTATACAAATCAATTACAGTTGATAAAGAATAGAACAGACCATCAAATTTTCAAAAAAACATCATTTTCATGGGACAAACATTGCAATATTAATTCAATGATGACAATTCAAGAAACTGATGTTTTTATCTCCATGGTAACATGACAGAACTGATGAACCAAACAGTTGCAGGCACCACCATTTTTCAGCAACAGCAAAGAGATCTGCATGAGTTTTGCATGAATTAACACCAACGCTTCCAATGGATGGATTGGAATTTGATGCAAAAGCTGACAATCGCGCTTTACCCAGGCAATGAAGCTGATGACACTGGGTTTACAAATCAATGTCCAATGACCAGGCACATTCGCATAAAGGTAGCTTATGTTTGACATTACAGACGTGATAAATGCAGACCTCAATCAACATATCTGGCATCACAATGTCACAAAGTAGTACAAACCTTTTCTTAAAATCATCAGCGTAGGATGGCGAATTACTGAACAAGAGAGAAGCATCTTCAGTGTCAGAATACTCTACAAACATCTCATTGATTTCTCTACCTTTAGCTTCATTCTCAGCTTTCTTCTTGTCTTCCTCCACGTAGAACGAAACAATAAGGTAAGAAGCACCTCCAAGGATGGCTACAAAACAGTTCAAGTAGAGTGCATATTGTAAAGATGTAAATTGAGCAAAGATGTTGGTTTTGTCGCCACGTATACCATCAGCAATCTGTGAAATGATATCAAGGGAAAGATTTAAAATGTGAGACTGATATGGAAAAAAATGACAAAGTATGAATATTTGTTTTATTTACAATGTCAATGAGACAGTAGCACATGTAAGGGTTCACACAAATACTTTAAAATGGCCCTTTCTATGTTGTTAACTTCTAATAATCACTACTTCAGGTTACTTTGCAATGCTCATTGCATTGCATTCAACACAATCCTCATACCAGTGATATATTTCCTATCACTTCACAGATAACTGACATTATGAGTTGATCATGTCATGGTTGACAACTCCCAATGGCAACATGACAGAACTGATGAACCAAACATGAGCCTAAAACTCAAACAAACCTGGAAAATAGAGGTCTGGAAAATTACTGACAATGTGAATCCTATGTTTTCCATCTAGATTTTGTTTTTCAGAGACAACAAGTCCTCATGTGGAGATGTATGTACATGAATGAGCAGCAATTGGAACTTGTAAAATTCTTGTAAGTACAGTTAATCTGAAATTCAATATTCAATTTCAACAGAACTTCACCTATAAAAGCCGATTATCATAAACCTATGCAAATGTAAAAGAAAACAACGCTCTGATCGGACATGCCGTGTTTGGTCCAAGAATCACATAATTTTGCAATGTTTCAGGCTTTCATTGTCATTGAACCTTGCATATGATGTCTGTGAAAATATAGCGACTAAACTTGAGTTGAAAGAAAACTGAAAAGCGTTCCTTTTTTCTGTCAGAAAACACGTATGTTTCAAAATGTGTTCCCTGTACAACCATTCAACCCCTCTTTGCATATGTCAAGAAAGTGCCCATCATGATTATTTAAATTTATCTTGCGGTCAATGCAATGCTGTGACAATTCAAAAACTCCCGCCCAGTGTATGCAAATGGCTGCATCATCAGTAATCCCCTATTGTGTGCCCACGGTCCTGTAACTTCCCGTTTAATAACTGCTCATATTTCACCAATATGACACAGACTATGGTTTTCTATTGTGACACTATGTTTATCATTTGAACGATACTCAAACACTATATAGTTCCACTACTCAAACACTGAGGTTTCACTTCCTGAATCGTTAGCTTTACGGACGTTACAACAACTGGATACAGTATAAAAAGCTTCATTAGCTGGTATCTCCACTGAGAAACAAACAAAAAAGGTGAAATATTGAAGTCAGACAGGGAAGGTAGTTCTTTGTCTTACCTGACCTACAATATAGGGACTAGTAGCATCGCCTAGTGTGTGTGAAAGTAACATCTGAAATGCATTTGCTGTGGACCGTCGTGTTGGTATCACAACATACTGTAATGTATAAGACATGCCATTTTTTAGATATCACGTTTTCACATGTTTCAAAGAATTACAAACATGCTGACTCTTTACCATTTCAATACCTTCTTGCATCAATAATGAACAGCATATGACTTTATGGTTTAGTGAGATTAATTCTAAAACATAATTTCAGTACCCTGAGATTGCAGTGAAGTGGAGCAGCTATCGCCTCATTGTGATTGGTATTTCTAAATTACTAAAAATTCTCCATCCAAATCTTTTGACTGTCAGTGGATTGCCTTTGTTTTGACTCGTCAAGAATATCCAAATAAGAAAAAAATACAACATTGATGGCATTTCAAAGAGCACACTATGTTTATGAAAAGTGTTTACAAGACATTTAATTTGTCAATTGAAGACTGCTGACCCAATATCCAACAAGTAGATAACGCCTTCTCATATTGGCAGGTGTGTGACAGTTACTGTATGTGTTTCATGGAAATGCTCATAAATTATGAATGGCGATACTTGAATAGGTCAAAGGTCACCTGAGAAATAGAATACACACACCCATTCACATTCTCCAAAGGTTACATCGGAAACACAGTTCTTACCAGGAGTATATCTGCAGTAACAGCCCAATTCAAGCTGAGAAACGTCTCTCCAAAAAATATAAGAATCTGAAAAACAACGGTACACAGGACAATTGAACAATTATTCTCGGAGGTCTTTTACATAGTTGGTATACTGGTTGAAGTTGGGGGTTTGAGGCGAGATTTAAAGATCTTATCTGCAATTAGAGAGCAGTCAGGGAAGAGAATTTAAAATATCTGTGTATTATCATCTATCGTGTCATACAAACAGGTTTGATTACCATGACATCATATGGTATTCATAATTATTTCTTCTGTCTTTCATTGAAAATATGCAAGCTAACAACAAATTGTGAACAGACTGTGTCAAATAAAGCTTAATGATCTAGTGCCTGGGAAAATGACATTTTTTATTCAGTGGTTTCAGTTCTCTATTTTTAAATAGACCCTAAAATAGAGGGATGGCAACTGTGGTCTTTTTTTACCGATACATCATCTGGGTTATGTTAATCAAATAATGGAATTATCTTATCACCTTGGCTGGCTTGATCTGCTACATGTGTATGTCAGACTAGGACCAAGCCTAACAAGTCAGTATGTTGAAATGCTGATATCTTTATCATGCGTGCTTATACTGTGCAAAGTTTTCTCTGGTTTTGTAGATAACTCTGACGATACTCTAAAAATCTTTTGCAAGTACAAGCAGTACGTAACAAAAAAAATTACTCAACTGCCACGTTTTGTACAAAACTAAAACATTAGTCGGCTAGGATAGTTCCATCAACACCAACATAAACAATACCTGACCAACTTCACAACACACAGGGCTCGAAATTAGCGGTAGTCCCGCGTCCACAGACTACCAACTTTTCCCTGGGGCTACCAAAACCCATGAAATGGTAGCCCACACGGACTACCAAAGCCTGGGACATGAAATTGCTTAGCGGGCGACATGATGTTGATCGCTGTGAGATGACCGACGCTCATACAGTCTACTAAGCTTGACACAGAAAAGCCAAACTATGACTTTGTTATGCAAGTTAAAAGGCGATAGTGCAGTCTAATTTGTTGAGACAAACTTTCAAGAAAATATCATTATCTGAACTGATGTACTTGGATGACAGGCTTTGGAAATAATGGCCTATGAAAATTCATTTTCATAGTTATTTAATCAAAAGGTATCAATCACAATTAAACACAAAATTATTCAAACTAAAGAAAAAGCTGTCGGGCCATCCACAAATTACGCTTTCCGAAATGTACGAGATCATCCCATGAAAGTGTACTATGGTGGAGAAATATAGCCAAAATTGCCACGAAAGTATTGGGAACATGACTGTACCAAGTCTCATCCTGAAATTCATAGCCAATCTATTTTAAGCCATGCTATGTTTACACGTGCTAAGTGAAAAGTCGTTGTCATGACGAACATCAAAATTTGCATTGAAGCTCTGCGTAAGTGTGAATTGGTCCTCAAACTTTGAGGCGTCACCCTTGTCCACTGCACATGCTATACCGTTCTCCTAAGGTTATGATCTGCAGGTATTGATGTCGAAAGACTAGAAAATTCACTTCCTGGATAGAATCATGCAAAATGAATATTTCATTGTCTAGAGATAAATAAAAATATCCTTTACAAAAAACCTTCATTCATGCATGGGCTACCAAACCTTGTCACTGGGCTACCAACTTTAGAAAATGGTAGCCCAATTGGACTACCAGGGAAAAAAGTTAATTTCGAGCCCTGACACATAAAATGTTTAGGGTCTATGATTTTTATGATCTTTTTTAAAGATTAGGTCAGGGAGTGATGTGTCCATAAAGCATATCTACTATGCACATTTATTTTCAAAGATTTACTGCCATGCTATAGAATAATGCTATCACAAAGTGCAGTGAATTCGTGTCTTTTTAATCTCCTGCGTTGACTGCAGGATTTTGTGGATAAGCAACTAACAACCCATGAAAAGCATTGCATTGGTAACTACTTCACTTCTATCACTTTGACATGTAGCTTGGTTCCTCATGGCCTGGAAAGGACATTGATCAAAACGTTGACAATTTTTGTACTCCCACACCATGTACTGGATTAGTTCAAGAAATATTTATGAAAACTTCAAGGCATCTTGTTCAAACTGAGAGATGCCAATGTTTCAAACTACTGAAAAGTGTATCCATGTTCATGAACATTCTTAAATTTAATTAAGTACTCCTGCTTCACACAATGTCCAAAAACATTGGAAAAAGCTACATTTTAACTATCACACATAAACCCTGCTATTTGAAAACTACAAAGAAGTCAAGACAGCTGTTAGTCAATGCTATTTCAGTATTGCTGAAAATAACACTTGGACATCACAGAAACATCCATCTTGGTTTGGAAAGATTTGTGAGACCACATCTACCATGTATGAAAAGCTAACATATTTTAGACCAAAAAAACCAGTTTGAACTTCAGCAATGACAAATTGGCTATGAGGACTTTCAAACAGACTTGTCATGATAGCAAACACAATTATCAATGGTCTATAAAAGCACAGACAGTAGAAGCAAGAAGCCTTGTCAAAGGGATCCGAGAAGTTTTTGAGTGCATTGAAAATAATTGTCTGTCGGAAAGGTACTGACAACATGATCCAGATATAGATTTGTAATACACTTATTTTGAGGTTTGCATAGATAATTCCAATGTAATCGTGAAGATGGATATTAGAATGACATGGATTGTTTTCAGTCTATTAAGGATAGTTGACAATTATGTTTCACCCGCAGAAACTAATGCAGATAGATTACCTTAGAGAAATTAATTAACCAATCACAGAAGATAAAAATTATTAGAAATCTGTGTAGTTTAAAACATGGGTAAGCATCTGGTCCAAATAGGATACCAGGTAAATTTTATCAATATTCCGCAAATTGAATTTTACCACTTCTGGGTGAGCTTTTCAATTACATCTTTGAATTTGAAATTTCTCCACTGGATGGTCCAGAGCTATTGTCATTCCTCTTTGAAAGAAAGGCTCTAGGGATTATTTGCATAACTATAGGGGTATCTCTTTGTTGGCCAAATTTTCACTTCCGTCCTAAATGAAAGACTTACTTAATGGTTGGAATTAATGGATATTATATCTGATTGTCAGGGCAGATTCCATAAGGGACATAGTACTGTTGACAACATATTTGTATTATATGCCATAATCCAAAAATATTGAGTGTCAGCTGGGGAAATTTTACTGCTATATTTCAACTTTTCTAAAGCATTTGATTAGATAAATCATACTTTGTTTACCCAGTGGCATTTGCCAAGGCTGTGCTTTATTTTCCTTCTTCATTGAAGAATTGAATGGTAAGTTGAGGAATGCAGGTCAGATGGGTATAAAGTTAACACAAGAAATGTATGATATATTTTGTCAATTTTATGCAGATGATATTATTCTGTTTGCAGATTCAGTCGGAAACTTATAAAACCTAATAGGTGTTTTTGCTCAATGTTGTAAAAAATGTGGCACATGAAAAGTGAATTTAAGCAAAACCGAAAATGTTATTTTTCATGAAGGAAGTAGTAAGTCTAGTCCAGATAAATGGTACCTCAGTGATTGAAACGTTGTAACATATTGTAAATACATTAATTTGTTATTATTTTCAAGAAATACCTGATCAAAAGCGGTGGTAAACTTTGCAGATCAGGGTAGCAAAGCTATGAAAATTATTTCTGTAGCTTCATATAGAGTTGGTAATTTCCTATTGAACTGTCATTTTAAACTGTTTGATTCTATGGTTCTTGCTATTTTATGCCAGGATGCTGAAATCTGGGCATTTTGTTTTTTTTATGTTCTTGAATTGGTATAAGGAGAAATTGTTTTTTTTTTCAGTTATTTGCATACCAAGCAATGCAACTACCTGGTTGTGAAACTGTAATTGGGGAATATGGTTAATTACATTCGCTACAACATTACATGTAGAATGTTATTTGAAATACTTAGGGACTGTCTGCTGAAACAAGCATGTATCTCATATTGATTAAGCTCAGTAATTTGAGTAGATATACCATGGCAATGTCTTTGATAAACATATATTTCCATATGGTTTTGGATATGATTGGTTATTTCAAGAAGAGATACTTTATTTATGTCGAGTTTTTCACTTGAGTGTCAGATGCATGTAAACAACCATGGCAATTCAGTATTACACAACAACCAAAACTGCACAATTATTTATGTTTCAACAGATTATTGGAACCAGAACATACTTTCAAGCCTTTGCTCTGTTTTGATAATCTACATCGCCATTAGCAATAGAAGAAGGCAGACTAACAATATTGATTTAATAAATAGAGTTAATACACTCTGTAACTTAGGATAAGTGGAAGATGAATATAATTGTCCTTTCTATAGAAACTATGACAATAGTACGGCATCTGTGCTCACTTATTGCTAGAACCAACTGGCCAGACAATCATCTCAACAGCAAGTTCACAGTGTATGGCAATATGCACACTGAACCAACAGCAGTTTTTTCACACCAATGGATACATATATATTTGATTTCACTGTCAGCTCTCATTGTCATGACTACATGATGGTAAGTTATATGCTACATCAAATCTGTGCAGAAAAAGGTATAGTCTTACTTACCCATGAAATGATATGGTGTTTATGGGCCAGAGTAATTACAAAATAAAGAAATGGTGAACATCCGATGAGACCAATGCCACAGACTAGAGGGTCTGCCCTTGGATTGTACTTCTTCCAGCGTCTGGCAATCTCTGCTCCAAGTGCAACTCCCAGAATACCAGTTACCACAGTGATACCTCCAAAGATCAATGCGGTACTAGTAAAGTAAAAAGTGGAAACTTAGAAACTCACAACTAATCTTTATCAATCAAAATTACAGTTTATATTAACAAATAGGATAAAAGAGGTCCAAAGTATTGGTTAGACCTGAGATCCAATCAAGTTTTCTTTTACAAGTTTTAATACACTTCCTTTTTTAACTCAACCATTTGTCAAAATGTTGAACAACTCCTTCTAAATATTACTATCACCTGGTCATGATGATACTGCATTGAATAAAAGTTATTTCATTTAACCTTCCATGAATATTCACAGATGATACTCTTCAGGATTCTTTCTGCTTGGTCTTTTTATATTCATACAGTATTCTGACACATCCTCATTCTTTAGATATTGAACATTGCTATAGTAACAATTTGACATATTAATGATGAAAAAGTAAAGACTGTGTGAATCAAATTGATAATTTTGTTGATATTAAAATAATTACTTGTGATAATGCAATGAAATTTTAATTTGTTAAGAGTTTTCCACATATAACTATGAAAATTATGCATATAGAGATCCATGTCTTGAATTCATAAGAACTAGTATTTCTACTGACCTTGATCCGTCTCTACCACTCAATGTATAAGCATCTTCAATGTAGGTTGGTGCCCACCATGATAGACATCCTGCCACCCAAGCCACACCAACAAAGCCAAATGTTGACCAAATGTAGCTTGGACTGAAAAACAAAATCGTCAGTTTTTGTAAATATTCACAGTGTACCAGGCAATACAGTATTCATTGGCAGTTTGTTGAAATACAAGACAAAAATCATATTTTTTACTGACTTTACAGACTGAGCATACACAAATGTTAACTCTTTTCACTTCAGGTCATTTAAAATCAGCAAAAAATCACAGTGCTTAGAGGAAAAATCTAAACACACATTGCTGTGACAGACACTATCACAGTCTCTTCATGTCAGTAACAGACACTCTGTTTATGTAAGTTTTAGCAAATCAAATCTCTGAAAATCATATTTCTATATCATTTTATGGTCTTCAAATTGCCAAGTCTGTTCACACATGTTGTAAAGACATGTTACACTTTATTATTTTAATCTGGTAACTGCAGATGACCCAGGCAGGAAGTGGGTAAACTATGAGGTGGAATACTCAAACTGGTATAACACTTTCCTCTCAAAACTGAAGGCTATCTGAAGCTTACAGACTGTCTTAGACTGGTCGGTTTTTCAATCTTATTCACTGATAAACATTTGACAGGAACAAATTAACAAAACAAGAAAAGATTGGACTCAGAAAAAAAGACATTGTATCAAACTCCCATTATGATTTCTTTATGTATTAAAGCAACCTCAACTGACCATTTATTGAGAAAAGCCGATGAGGGCCCAACTTGCAAAACAATGAAGTTTACTTACGTTTTAACAGGGCACGCAAATCTTCACCATAACTTGTCGCCCTTACTCGACTGTGATCATCAGATGCACCTCTCTTTGGTTCTTTTACAAGTATTAAGATGAGGAATATTGCAATGACACCGAATACTGGTGTGACTCGCAGTCCCCATTGCCATGCCCCTAAAGCTTGTCCAACATAGGTACCTATGATATATCCTAACCCACTGTTAAATAAACAAATAAACAGAAAAAAATACCATGTTAGCATTCAACACTGGATTTGATGACAAAAGTAGACATTGTGTGAATTTGAAGTGAGAGTTTCCTCTAAGGTACTTGATCAACAGAAAACCAAATGTATACACAGCCTTATTTTCATTTATGTACAATAGAGATGGCTATGTTTCCGCCTTTGCTTGTTCTTTAATGTTTTTGTTAGCTGCCAGTCAACTCATTACATCTGACCCACTGCCATAGGAGATCATGTTCATATCTCACACACCTGCCAGAACAGCCCACCAATCAGAATAATTGTTACGGATTGTGCATTGTATTTAAAAATACAACCTGATTGGCTCTTCCAAAGAAACAAACAAAGGTGGAAACATCACCATTACTACGTGTAAATTTTTACAGCTTGAGTGCAAGATTGAGTGAACAGTAAAAGTGGGTTATTCCTTGGGCTGGTATAATTTTTAGTGTGTGCTCGTGAGACAATAAACGTTTCAGTTTAAGTTACTTCTTCAAAAGTCTCCGCAGTCCATAGAACCACATCATAAGAATATATTCCACTGTACCAGGTCGACAATACTCCTTGACTAGCTGATTAATCAAAGAACACTTTCAGCTCAGAAAAGATACATCCATATGAAAATTAACAAACTGAGAATTGCATAAAATATTTCACTATCAGAGGAGATATACTGCAAAATACAGGATTAGGTTTCTAAATGTTTAACCACAGTGATTTAGCCCAATTCCCTTGGTTCTAAATGATCAACATCGCCCTGCACACCGGAGAACAGGGGAAGAGTTAAGACATTTGCATGACACAAAAAGCAATAGATGTCCTGTGTAGATCGGTTACTGAGTTCAAATGATTTTAAGAAATTACATTTACTTTTAAGGTCTTACCTTCCCACTGGTATGGCAAAGTAAAACACTGCTAACATTCTGGTTCTCATTCCTTTACTGAATAAATCAGCAATTATCGTTGGTGCTATGGTAGAATAACTAGCTTCTCCTACACCTACAAGTCCACGTAAAACAAAAAATGCTGGTGCCCACTGTGTGAAAATGCAACAGACGAGACGAGAATATCATAAAGCACTCAACATAACTCATTCCAGATAACATTTAAATTCTATCATTAATGTGTGAAAACAAGGAATTGTCTAATACTGAAAGTTTTGAAGAGACTAACTTTCAAAAACTATACGTTCAAGAATGATGACAAATGTACAACCATAGCATCAATGTTCATTCAAAAAATGCACATTAGCCTCTGGTCCTTGACAGCTGGTAAACATGATAATTTCATGTGATTTTAACGTGATTTTTCATTTTTTGTCCTTCAACGCCACATGTTTGGTTTTGAAACTATACCAAAACAACTCTTTTCCTTGACAGACAGATAAATGCTTTATATTCCTCTTAAGAATTGCAGGCAAATGAAGCAGCTGCACATTGAATGATCAATCTAATAAATTTAGGTATATCATATCATGAATGGGATGGCCTACGTGTCAAGCTATGCTGCAAATGTTGTGAATATACATTCACTATGAAGGGAATACAATGAACACAGGTCTTGAATTCATGTGTGAGATGATTACAGCGAATGGAGAAACGGAAGAACAGTAGGCCACAATGAATAAGTTAACAAATCAATATGATAGCAGGGGTGCCATTACTTCAGAAGGCTATGGAATACACCTCTCTAAGAAAAAGTAGTTGCTTTGAAAATTATATTGGGTCAACTGTTTTTTGGGTGAGGCTTCCTTGGCCTTAACATGATGATGACCAGAACATCACATGCCAGGGATCAGTTCTATGTACAAGATATAGCAACAAATAAATTCTTAAAATAAAGGTACAAAACTGACAAAAAGTTTCTGTTATTGGGAGCCAAATTCTTGGAAAAAATGTAAAATTACAAGGCTGTACTTACATGTGCTGGTACCAAAGACCCAAGGACAGTGAAACAGGACCACAAAAATATACCGACACTCATAATTATTTTTCTGTTATACCTATCCCCTAGGTAACCAAATAGAGGTGCTGCTATCATATACATGATAATGAAAACAGTTTGTAAAAGACCGCCTTCTGCATCATTCAGTGAGTAGTATTGTTGAATTTTTTTCAGATTCCCTGTAAGAAATGGAAATTGAATTTGACATGAAATGAGAAGTGGTTGGTTTCTGCTCCTGGTTTCAGAGCTTTTGGAGTATTCTACAAAGGAAGTAGGCAAGACTTGAAGAATATTGCACCCATGATAACTGACATCAATTAGAGGGGTATGTTTGTAAGAGCACACCATTTATGGCACCCTCAGACAAGCCCCACTTTGTACTATAAGAAAGATGCAGTCCCATGTTTTTCAAGTATGTCATGCATGGACTGTTAACCCACCTGGGATAACTTTTTCTCTGGAAAGAAACAGCTATTAAACAATGCAGTATGCTTTCTCTTCTCTGAATACTTTGAAGTTTCAGAAAATATACCATGTAGGTTGCGATGATGATCCATCAATTTTACATGACTGTGATTGAGGCTTCCTCAAATGGTTACAGTAAGAATCCCTGAGATATTTCTCTGAGCTTTCTACTGCAACATAAACATTTTTGACCTCTAACGGAACCCAGGTGGCACTGTGGTGTATTTTTGTGTTCAGAAATGGAAAACAAAACTAACTGACATATTATCTTTTGTTGCCATGCGATATTTAAAGCTGATTGGTAAAATAAATATTTAAATTATGTTATTGCGGTTACATGCCATAACTTAAAGGCACCCTTCTCAATCCCAGGTTCTCATATTAGCAAATGTATCAACAGCCCATTAACAGTTTGTCATTCTTTTGTTTCCAATTGAATATTTCATCAAGTAAATAATATTTATATTAGAAAATATCTGATAACTGAGTGGGGGGCTTTAAAGACCATTTGTAATTTTAGTTTACATCTAGGGCATGAACTAAAATGTTGACATCAAATAAAAATTATTCTAAATATATTCGAGAGGGTGTATAAGAAGACGTAGGCTCATATGTACATTATCATAATGTTAGTGGGCATGCATCTACACAAACTGTCTATCATTGAACTCAAGTAAATACAACGATTAAAAAATTAAAACATATTATTAATGCAAAAGGTTTTATCGGATGTGAAGGAAAATCATATGATATCGCTCATCTCTTCAGTTTTTTGCTTTATTGTAAGAGTTCCCTGTAGTACAGTGCACCGACGTAACGTCCTTGCACTGTGTCATGCGATAACGTCCATGTATATTGTCATGCGATATATGACGTAATTTCAAAACCTGACATAGTCACATGATTATTTTACAACTGTATTACTTTCCTATCGCCTCATGTTTGGTATTTTAGAGAGCTTCATTGACTCACCTGCTACAGTAAATCTGTCCATGTAATTTAATAGATTTACATAAAATAGAATACCGACAGTGATATATCCTCTTTTGCCGGGTTCTTCGGGCCCACTGTTTGCAGCAAGGGATGATCCCTCTTCAGTCGGGGTTTCAAGTTCTGTGGGCTTGGGCAGTGCATCGTCGCGGTTCAAGAGCACCTCCGTTTCGCTCCCGTAGGGATCCGTGGGTGATTCGTCCGTAATAGTTCCGGACATGCTGTCAACGTTAACTTGGTCGGTACTTCGATCAAAGTGGATACTCATCTAGCCAACTGGTACCCGAGCTTTGGGTAATTGACAGGGAGGAAGCAAAAGTCGTCTACTACCCAACGATGGTCGCCATGTTGATTTCCATAACCTTTGACTGCAACTCACATGACCTGGGGATATTCTACTTTTCTGAGAGGGAGAGACTTTAGTGTTATGGGATGGTGAGTGAATGCTTCACTTTAATGTGACAATATTATGTTACCTGGCCCATCAGCATGTAGCAGGTTTCAGTGGACATACTTAACGTTGAACCGTTTTATATGTAATATTTATTCTGAATCAAAACAATGTAACCGCCGCAAAATCTGCTCCGTGAGTGACCCAACGTTGGCCAAACAGTCCCGTATTTGATAACTTCACGCATGACCAAGGCGCACTTTCTCAACGGCATCCAGGAAATACCTTTCTACGCATACACAGCACAGTCCATCCGATGAATTTTCCTATATCAGAACAATTCTGTCACTTGTTTTGTCGCTCTCACACAGCTCATCGTCATCTGTTTGCGTAAGTTGGGCTAAGGTATACGATCGTTTGATTCAGATTTCTTGTGATGCCAATCGTCTCGGGGTATATATGCGATCACAGTCCCTCTATCCAGTATCCACTGTGATCAGAGGGACTGTGATCCGATATCATGTACATGATATACTCCCGATATACTGCAGGTATAGCTGCAGATATGTGTACACACAGGCATTCGACTCAATGCAAGCAATGCAAAACGTCACTGAGACAACCAGTATTGTAAGAAAACTTACGGTTTGCTAGCATTGAGTCGAATACCTGTGGATTATGTGTAGTGGGCGTATAACATACCAGGTAGCATAGTGGGAGAACAATACTTGTGCGTGCCATAAAACAGACCATATAATCACAGTCCCTCTATAGAGGATAGAGGGACTGTGATATAATACAGACTGGTATACATACATCAGATAATAAATATCAAAAGAAAATGAAAGTGGTGATACAATGTGAACATTGACAGTATACTGTGTGCAAGTTCAAGTTTCATACTTAGTCACAGTGTTAACATTTCATACCTTTGTGTATTCTTGTTCGCACACAATGAAGTAGGAAAGGCAATATCACAAAGTAAGTTTTCTTCACATACACATACACTCAAACTAAAAAATTAAAATCTTCCATTTGCAATATTACATCTGTTCTCCCATTCTTAAGATACTGAAATGAGAACAAAGTTGATTGATTTCATTAACTGGCGCGGTCTTTCTGATATCTAATGAAAGGCTAAGAAATGTATGTTACTGAGGAATAAAGATTTTTCATCAGAATTATAAGGGTCACTGTATAACAACTGTGAGTTTTGTTGAGTCAGAGACACATCCCTTGGTAGCAGATTAGAGTCACAGAGATATAGGGATACATCCTATGGTAGCAGACCAGAGTCACAGAGACATCCTTTGGTAGCAGACAAGTTTGGTAGCAGACAAGAGTCACAGAGGTACAGAGATACACCTCTCGGTAGCAGATAAAACTTGGTTATAGTTTTGACATTTCCTTCTTAAGTTAATAAACCAGAAATGAGAAAACATAAGTTTTATCAATAAACAAAAAAGTGCATGTTTGGTTTATGGTTTGGTTTGTCAAGTGACACATATTATTACTTTGTACTTTTGTACTTGAGGCAATTTGTGTTATCATCTATCTATTATACAACCGCGGCAAAGCAAGTGCATAGATAACTGATTGTAATACAAACAGAAACTACAATAGCAACAAGTACTGGAAAACCTTAAAGTATAGAAGCGGCATCTTTATTTTACTGATAAAGAGCTAATAAACCACGGGGTGCTTGGTTTAGATATGAGAAGTCTCCTTGCTGAACGTAAATATAAGAAATCAACTTGGCATGGACTTCCTGAAGACAGTACCATTTAACGCCACCCTGCTGAGATTTCTTACTGACAGAGACAAAGCTGACGATAAACAAGGCGAAGTTAGACTACATATTAATTACTATTAGTGTTGTATTACAATCAGTTACCTATGCACTTGCTTTGCCGCGGTTGTATGTATATATAAAATTCTGAGAGAATGTATCATATAACTATCTATGTTATTTCTTTTCTCTCAGGTCAAGTCGTATGACAGCGTAACATCATGTCAGATGAAATGGATTCATCAAATGGAAGAGGTGATTCATCAACTGATGAAGAAGATGCTAAGATGGCAAGTGACCTTGAACTTGACCCAGATCAACCTGATACTGCCAGCTCTGCTCCATATCCGTGGCTAGTGACTGATGTTGAGAAGAGCAGTTTGCAAGAGATGAAAGAATTTTTAAGTCGTGTCAGAAGTGATGAGACTTTCTTCCATTACCAGATGAGTCACTGTTTTGTGACTGTAATTGAGTGGATTAAAGTCCATTCCCAGTCAGATGAGATGAGTCAAGTGTCTAGCTTGTTAGAACTGATTGACTTCACCTGTGTACCAGCCGATGTTGTAGTCAAGGGCTTCCAAGCGTTGATGGATCTGTGTACTGATGGAAATTCTATCAAGTTGATGTTGGATGTGATGGTATACCATGCTTCCAAACACAACCAGCCACTTGCACATGCACACAGGCAAGTGCAGTCCCATCTACAAGAAAGGTTTGTGATTGTTGGTGGCATGGTTTTGACAGATCGTAGCTTTCAAAGTGATGTCAGCTGTTTCAATACCACTACAAAAAGATTCACCAAACTGACTGACGTCCCTGAGCCATCCTTTGGCCATGGTATGACTGTTCTTAATAACTTCCTGTACATAGCAGGAGGTTGTAACTACCAAACAGTGGACCAGCCTCAAATTGTCAGGGAAGTACATCGTTATGATGTCATGACCGGCAAATGGCTGTTTGCTTCACCTTTGCTTGAGAAAAGGTGTCTCTTCACATTAGATGCTATTGATGGGAGGTTGTATGCTGTTGGTGGGAGGAGTCCTAGAGCTTGGCATTGGCAACAACAAACACCCTCCGATATTCTGTCAAATACTGTTGAATGTTACAACCCTGAGACAAATCAATGGAGCTATGTTACACCAGCAAATACACCTCTAATGCTACATGCCAGTGCAGTTTATGGAAACAAACTTTTCATATCTGGAGGAGCTGAAGAAGCCGGCAGGAATAGAATTCCAGTCTTCTTCCTAAGGCAACAAGTACTGGGAATTTCTGACATGAGCTGCTACAATCCTGGAACCAAGACATGGGAAACTTTGACACCAATGCCACATGGGGAAAGATCAGGACATGCCATGTGTACTTTTGGAGATTCAATTTATGTTATCGGGGGTTCTGACAGTGATCGAAATTTCATCACAAAAGTTGAATGTTACAAGCCTGACACAGATACCTGGATGTCACCAGTAACAGATATACCAACTAAAATAACCTTGAATGGTACTGCTGTCAATAATGATAAAATCTATGTATTTGGTGGATTAAAGATGACAACACCAGAAGGACATGGTGAGCCTATCTTTACAAGCAATTCAAATGTGAGATGTTACAGCCCATCACAAAATATGTGGGAAGATTTAGTCCAAATAGACAGTCTTCTAACTCCAAGTGGATGTTTCCTGAAAGTGCCCCAGTCAGTCTTTCACACAGGTACAGTAAATGTATTCCCAGCAAGTTGTATATATGTGTGTGTCTGTGTGTGTCTCTGTGTGTTTCTGGTTTTGTGTGTGTGTGAAAAACTGTTCAGGAAAGTTGGTATATCAATGCTCTGAAAGAAACTAAAAAAAATGAAAAAATTGGCAGTAGTGTACCAGCTCATACTTGATGTGCCTTAGTTAAAAACACAAATGCAAGACTGTGTGATGTAGTAATTAATATCCTTAGAAGATAGTGATTATTCACAATGATATAGTGCTGTACATATATTCTTTCAACATTTATCTTTTCGCTAAGATTGATCATTTTCAAGCTAGTCACACATGATACAACAGACCATATGATCTAGCTTCTGTGGTTGCCATTGGATGTTTGAGTTGACGTTATAGTGTTGTTCTTCTTTACCGATGTCAGGAATCAATACATCAGACACACACCAGAGATTGGATTCCATAGTACAATGGCCACCAGTGTCCACCTCCATCTGTCATCAACCACCACCATCTGGCCAACTTACTGAGGAGAACCCTTCAATGAAAAAGTTTTGTGAAAACATCATGGTCAGTTTGAGGAAACTGTTCAGATCAAGTGTTGACAGTGATGTTGTGATTGTAGTTGGCAAAGAAAGGCTTCCTGCGCACCGAGCAGTTCTTGCAGCATTCAGTGACTACTTCAGAGCCATGTTCACAGGAGGAATGTTGGAAAGCACAAACAAGAAACAGGAAGTAGAGCTGCAAGGCATTGATGTAGAGGGACTGAAAGCTGTGCTGCAGTTCATTTACTCAGCTGAAATGACTTTGAATCATAATAACTTTGGGAGTATTCTTACTGCTGCAAGCTACCTCCAAGCGACAGCCCTGCTTGACTTCTGTATCGAATTCCTGAAAGATGAACTCCATGAAGATAACTTTCTAGAACTGGTCACTATGACAACCACCTACGGCTTACTTGAAAGGTTCACCAGTTATGAAAAGGTCATCGACCTCTTCTTTCACATGGCAACAGAAAGTGAGAAATGTTCAAGAGTGCATTCACTGACTGTTGAACAGTTGCTCCTTTTCTTGCAGAGCAAGTTTTTGATGAGTTACAAAGCATTGGATGTGTTCCAAACTGTCAGGGATTGGGTTGAACACAACCAAGATGTCAAAACAGAAGATGTAAGAAGACTTCTCAAGTATGTATCAAATGAAAGCATCAATAAGATCAAGATTACTTGTTTTGTATAGAGTATAATTTACATGTATCTTAAGTTGCTGCAGTTGTCTGGTGGAAAAATTTGGAAGCTCTGGCCATAAAAGTGCAGCTATGTTGATGTTATACATCTAGATATCATGCGTGAAAATACATTGTTTGTAAACAAGAAAGTTGTGTGGTTGTAGTTTTGATGACAGCCTCCTTTTAATATTGTAAGTGGCATACAGTTGTAACCTCAAGATGAATCAATTTCAAACAATATCCCCGAGTAATGCTGTGTTTTGACGGCTCAGGGAATCAAATACTTGTCACACTAGGTTACCACATTATTCACTTTTCATGGCCATTTTTTCTTCCTACAGTTGTGTACCTTTCAGTTTGCTCAGCTGTGAAGAGCTATTACAACATGTCCAGTCATCTGACTTTATGATGAAGGACACTGAGCATGCTCAGAAACTACTACTATCAGCTATCCGGTACCATGCCGTGCCTTATTACCAACATGCATTGCAGTCAGAGTGTCAAGATAAGTTACATACAGAAGAGGTCCTTCTTACAACAGGTAACAGAAAATTAGGTATTTTTGAGTTAATCACAAAAGTAATGACATTCAAGAATATGTATACAAATGAAAAGTTTTCCTTGTCACTGATAACCTGCCACACTCAGCCTGCCACATAGCTGCGTTAATATTTCATGTAGCACTGCTGTGCATTTTCAGGTCTAAGTTTTACCAGTCTGATAACACTGGAAGTATAATTTTGCTTCTCTTTATTTCTCAGGAGGAATGCAGGGGAAAGATACCAATATACAGTACATGAGTTATTTTGACAGAGTTACTGGTAAATGGCACAATCTCTGCGAGATGCCCATTGAGAGATTGGCATATGGAGTGACTGTGCTTGACAACTTTGTTTACATTGCCGGTGGAGAGAACCATAATGACTCAGACATGGACCCTAGTGGATGTCAGTTTACCACGTCAACGGTCTATCGTTATGATGTCAGACTTGACTGTTGGCACATCATGGCTTCCATGCAAGATCCAAGGACTGATTTCTTCTTTGCAGCCTTGGACAGACGATTGTATGCGGTTGGTGGTAGGAACAGTAGATTCATGGCCGGTATTAACTCTGTGGAATGTTACAACCCACAAACTAATTCTTGGTCATATGTGTCTTCCTTGCCATCATCACTATTCGCAATGGCTGGAACTACATTCAGAGGAAAACTCTATGTCAGTGGTGGATGTTATTTTCATCAAGATCTCATGTACTCTAATGCCCTTCTCAGCTATGACCCCAAAGCTGACCTTTGGACTGAGGCATGTGCTATGTCACCAGTATGTCCTGTATCTTGGCATAGCATGGTGGCCATGAATGACAAGATTTACGTGGTTGGTGGCCAGCAATTGCCACTTGAGACATATGAAAGCATGTGCTCCTATGAACTGAAATGTTACGACCCAAAGACTGACCGCTGGACAAAATGCAAGGCCATTCCAACAGAAGAAGGAGATGACCCTACAGCAGTCATAGCAGGTTACAGGAGTGTTTCCAAAGATGGGAAAATCTACTGCATCCATGGTGTGCTCACTGAAGAAACATTCATCGTCAGAAGACAAGTGAAATGTTATGACAGTGAAAGGGACGTTTGGGAAGAAGGGCCTGAAATGCCACAAGATGGATATCAGTCTTTAGTCACAGTACGGTTGCCAAGTTACATGTTGAAGAAGAAGAGAGAAGAAATGCAGATGTTGTCAGGTCAGAATTGTTTTGATATTCTGTGGCACACACAAACATCTTGAGTATCTCTGACTCACTGATGTTGTACTAGATCCCCAATAGTTTAGCATCATTCTGAATTGAAGCTTTCTAAACATTAGTAGAGACAATATTTTCAGATGATAGACTGTACAACCCCTGCTTGTATAATGATAGTCCAAACGTTGTCAATCATGTTATGATCATTTTCAAAATATGGTCAATAATGATGGTCATTTAAACATGATCATTACACACATTTGTTACAATTGTCACAAAAGTCCAAATGGAGTCAATGATGATCAAATATTTATGATCATATCACAGTCATGAGATATTCCTTATAACAGTTCATATTCAAAACATTGTTAATGATGCCAGCACGCATTTACAGTATCACTCTCCCTCTCGGTGTTCAGTACTACGCTATATATGCCCTTTAAAACATTATGCAAACAAAGTCAATTCACACTCATGCCATTTGCCTTGCAAAGTTCAAAAACAAAGTATCATGCATTTGCAAAGCTCAGAACCATCATTGACAATGAATCAAATATACTCCATATAAATTTCAGTTTCAGATAGATCAGAGACAGACCTGCAGGAAAATTCAGAGAACATTTGTGAAGCTGATCATGGGGTTGATACAGACAGAAGATTAGTCAATACCCATCATGCAATGCAACTTTTGGAAGGTCTGCATGGACTCCATTCTGATGGTCTTCTGTGTGATGTCACCATGGCAACTGCATCAACAAGCATACCCGTTCACAATATACTGTTGACTCTCCTAAGCAATGTGCAAAGCTTGGATCAATTCCAAAAGGGTAACAAAATACATCAAATTTGAATGTTTGCTTGTCTGTTGGCAACATTATGTATCAAGAGATAGATAGTCTATGAATTCGAAGAAAACAGATTACTTTATATTTGTTTTGAGGTGTGAATCAAGTTTTGTAGATTCAAAACAAATCAAATCTGCTCCTTGTTTATATTCAGTGCCACTTAGATTGCTAGAGTCATATCTCTCCATGTCTGTAGTACACAGAAGGCACTCTCTTAGACGGCATGTATGTTGAAATAAGAGTGGCTGGTTTTAGATAAATTGATTTGAAAAAAAATTAAGTCGTTGAAGCTAAAAGAAACACAATGTTGGGTAGCTGAGGTCAATGCTAATGCAGGAAGGAAGTATTGAATCATTGTGTCAAATCATAGACCAGAAAATACAATGGTCTATGGTCAAATGTATAAATGGTGCAGGACAGACATTCATTGTATTTTTACCAGTATTGCTGCAAAATGTTTGCAAAGTAAACTTAATAGAGGACGTGGGATTCTCATAGATAATTTTAGAAAATTATGTTATTTCTGTGATGGATTAATTATCCAAAGGTATTGGTACTTTTCAAATACATTTTACTTCCAGTTTAATAGCTTCATTCTGTACAGTTTATAAACCCAGTATTTTTAATCCATTTGTATTCTTTCAGCTTCTGAAGATGAGGACACAGCTGAAGAAGTAATGACACCATTGAAAGTTGAAAGTCAAATTGAAGTTTATGAGTTGGCAGAGCCGTACCTTAATGTTTTTGTCAATCTACTGTACACTGGAAAACTACCAGCTTCTTTCCAGAAAGTTGGTTTGAATGAGATCAAAGCAGCTGCTAAGAAACTGAATCTTCAGGTTCTTTTTGATACGGTGATGGATGAGTCTGAATTACCATAATCTGTTGATACGGTGATGGATCAGTTTGAATGACCATAATCTATGGATATGGTTACACAGTAATGGATGAGTCTGAATGACCATAATCTGTTGATACGGTGATGGATCAGTTTGAATGACCATAATCTATGGATATGGTTACACAGTAATGGATGAGTCTGAATGACCATAATCTATGGATATGGTTACACAGTAATGGATGAGTCTGAATGACCATAATCTGTGGATACGGTGATGGATCAGTTTGAATGACCATAATCTATGGATATGGTTACACAGTAATGGATGAGTCTGAATGACCATAATCTGTTGATACGGTGATGGATCAGTTTGAATGACCATAATCTATGGATATGGTTACACAGTAATGGATGAGTCTGAATGACCATAATCTATGGATATGGTTACACAGTAATGGATGAGTCTGAATGACCATAATCTGTTGATACGGCGATGGATCAGTTTGAATGACCATAATCTATGGATATGGTTACACAGTAATGGATCAGTTTGAATGACCATAATCTATGGATATGGTTACACAGTAATGGATGAGTCTGAATGACCATAATCTATGGATATGGTTACACAGTAATGGATGAGTCTGAATGACCATAATCTGTGGAAAGGGGCAATGTTGGCTCTGTGTTGACAATTATCTTCATCGTGTGACCAGTTGGCTGTAAAAGTCTTACAGGTTATTTAATCATTTTGGGTTATAGCAGTTAAACTAGAAGCAAGTAGAAAGGATGACAGTTGTTTGAATATCAGCTGTTACCAGTGGCTAGTAGAATGAAACCCTGACAACTGAACTGTAGATAAATCTGTGTAGTCCCTTGCACTGCATTATGATCAAAATAGCTGGTTCAGAGAGCATTAGGAGAAATATCTGAATCAGTTTCCTACAAGTGTGTTGGATTGTTAGGTTGTTGTAGCAACTACTATTGAGTATAGCTATGTAATCACAGTGTTGCAAAACACTGAAGAGTTTTTCTTGAAGTCACATGTCAGGTACTACGGTACTAGACAGTGGTTTGGTCAGTTTTACGTGTAACATTTTGAGAATCAACATTTACTGTAAGTACAGTGAATTGGAATATTATACAGGTATAGATAAAATGACTAACAATCAAATATGGTATGAATATATGAAATTTGGCAATACAGTAATCATTATTTTATTCTTGTCAACAAGACTTTATGTTTGAAAGAGAAATGATTTACAGATGCTAACAGGAACTCAATTGAAAAACAAAAATTGAGTAAAACTCAGTCAAATTAATTATACATAGTAAAATTGACATTTTATGATCTTTGGTAAGACTGTCACTGGAGAGGGCAAGACAATGTTAATTTAATGTGTTGTCAGAAAAATTTTTTAGATAAGAGTTCATGTAGGGGAATGCTTATATGTATACAAGCAAATTGCGTATCAGTATTGTACCTTTGTAATTCAAAAACTAGCGATCTTGCCAACTTCATCTGATTGACTTAGAAAATTATCTGTAATTCTGTTATGTGCAGTTTTGCTCTGTTGTAAGATTTAACAACATAATGATCAACATGTTTTCTGTAAGAAAGTGAAGTTTCCTTCAAAATTCAGTTACTGTATAAAATACTATTTATAATGATATCGTACCGGGATGTTGTACAGACTCTGTGGATTTAATCTGTGCAAGTATTTTACAAATAACAAACAGGATGCTCACAAGATTATCATTCATACAGAGAATTTTTATGGAACATTTGATTTCAAGGTCACAATTGATATAAGATTTGAAAAAGATGTACCCTGAGCATGGATGGGCAAAGCTGATATGTGCATATTTTCCTCTAGCCACCAGATAGAGTTTGTGCCAGTATTTACTTCAAATCATACGTACATGATTGATCCTGACACAAATATCATTAGCCCTTTGTCGGTATAAATTTCATGTCAAGCCCATTGTTTGTCATCAGAAGTACTTCCTATAGAAAACTGTAATGTTGTGTTTAGGTAGCTGTACATGATATTGACTCTGACATCTACTTTTTGTAGGAAGAGCTTCTGTTGTGATGGTGTGTTTTAATACTCATTTTGTGATGTGTGTACCATATTCCAGAAATGATGTATAAACACTGTTCTGTGCAGTATACCTTAAACAATGACAAAAGACTTTGTTTCCTGGGCAAAGTATTGCTTAACCGTTTTTTGCTTTGTGTACATTTTGAAAGAAATAAAGTTTGAAGGTAGCTGATGTAGAAGAAATGCTCAAAGTACATCTGATGCCAGTGCAGCAGAACTTAATATAGCGCCCTCACAGTTAATGTTCGGTGCATCAGCCCAGTCTTCTAATCCCTTCTTTTTTGCATTGTCACTGTAGCAGTTTTCAGACCTTGAGAATAATGTCTAAACCCAGTAGAATTATCACCAAAGAGTTCCAATTCCAGGCTAAACTTACTGAATGAGTGTATCAGTATTAGAAAAGATATCAACAGCTTACTACAACCCTTTTCAGAATTAGAGCGCGAAGCTACTGCAGTGAACTGCAATAAAACTGCTTACACTAATTAGTTTCAGCTGTAGCCGTGGCCACTTTGGTGTTGAACAAGGCTACTTGATAAAGACCAAAAAGTCTGCTTGTACAAAGGCAAAACTAGCTCTATCTGAGGCTCGAGTTGTAAATGAGAGAATACGATTGGCACCCTGTGTTCAAGATTAAGATACAATGTAACATTACCATGCACTGGTCCATGTACAAATCTTTTTTATTTCAACTTCCCCAGACAAACTGTCTGCATGGGACATACAATGTTGTGGACTTTGCCAGCGGGCTACAGCTGAAACTAATTAGTGTGAGCAGTTTTATTGCAGTTCACTGCAGTGGCTTCGCGCTCTAATTCTGAAAAGGGTTGTAAGTATCTTCACTGTTCAAAGAGTGGCTGATAAGTAATGCCATATAACATACAAAATGTGTGTGGAAATGTCTGTTCATTGGCAAGTACCTTTGCAGAATCCTTTCCTTATGGAATGCATATGACATGGAAATTCTGCTGAATGAAGTCTTTGGGATTTCATTCCTTGCTTGAACTATTTCAAGTCAATTACCAGGTTTTCCTTAGCAATCACTTTTTTATATCATAGATGTTTTACTATCCTTTGTCATACATACAGAAAGCTCTCAATCTTCATTCTTTCAAAATGAAATCTAAGACAGATGGTTTGTGAGATGCTTATGAAGTTAATTTTATCATGGTATGGTGATAGATTTTGGTTAACTGAAATTTTTCTGCATTGCAAGTCTGTAAGGAAAAGACACCATTCAAACTCTCATGTTCAACTTTCCTTCATCACAAGAAATGGCTGGAAAATGATCAAAACACATTGTTAATGAAATAAATACTCAGACTTGTCTTTTGGTTTCCATTTTATATTTACTCAATACATCGAACATTCTCACTGATTAAAAAAACACATTGTGAAGAATTGATCCCAAACATGAGGGTTTTCAAAAGATCATTCTGAGTTGTTCATATGATGATTAGCTTCCTAAGTTTACAATATAACATGTGAACTGACCAATCAGCTTCAAACATGACAACTCATTTGCATATAACTGCCTGATCTGGTGTCAATCTACAGCTGATAACACACAACGTCATTTCCTTCAACCTTGCATAGTCAAAGTGAATATCCACTGTTTTGAAAATGCTGTTAATTGAGAAAGAATAAAATTAAGTAGATGACATCGGTAGGGGAAGGATAACTCTAAATCTACTATGCAAATATTTTGTCATCTTTGAAGCCTTGTCGGACAAGATCCATATACATATATCATTGTCAGAAGTCATAAGGTGTGCTAGCATAATACTAATCAAACTTTTCACAGATGTTCAAAGTTTCCGAATTATCCAAATTTACAAAGGTGATATGGTTCAATTAATATTAAATTGATAAGTTGCTTGAGACAGTAATTGCATTTCTGATGTTCCAGTCTCTGAGTTACATAAGTACATGTTCAACAGACACGGTGCAAGTCAAGTATGAACTTGAACCCATCTCACATTTCCAGTATCCAATCAGTGGCCATGCACTGGTACACTACAACCACACAGCTTTATATCAGACTATTTCTACATTCATATCTGCTGGTGTTGTTACAGATATGTTGGTAATATCTTGCACTAAACTATCAGCTCTGAGCACAGGTCTTTTGGCATCTGTGTAGACCTGATGGTGGCCACCATGGGCCAGCTGGCACCAGTGTACCTGATGGTGGCCACCATGGGCCAGTTGGTATCAGTACATGCTCCATGTTGCCATCTCAGGCGTGATACAGATACAGATGTCAGCCTGATGACATAATGGTACCAACCTGATGGGATTGATGATGTTAAGAGACACCTAAGTGTGTTGACATACCGGTAGTACTAATGGTACTGGAACAGGCCTGCTGGTATAAATGCCACTGTGCTGGCACACACCTGATGGCATTAACGTAGATATAATGGTAACTGATCAGCTGACACAGCTCTGATGTCCCTGACATAATGCAATAACATCAATAATGCGTACATATTCCTTTCAATTTGAAATTTTACCATGTCTTGGACCAAAATTAACTCTAGCCACAACAATAAATAAAGTTTAAGACAAAAAAGAGCACTTACATTAAAATGTTATAAAAAAGGAAATGTCGATGAAGGGCCTTGGTGATACTTGTATCAGAAATATTTGGAACAATAGTAATAGATATATTTGAGTTCTTTGAATTTTATTGCAGTTAGGTTTTATGGTGGGGAAAGTTCATGAAAAGTTGTTTCTAAACGTACCAGTCTCTTGAGCGAAGTACATTTCTATCTACAAATCATAGCTATCTACTTCACTTGCCTATTATAATATCAATGTTCTATTGCTACTTTCTAGTTTGAACACTTGCATGTACAATGTTATTGACGCACAAGCTGCAGATGGGACCATACTACATAGAGGAAACTAACACAAAGCTTTCAGCGCTCATCTTACAACACTGACACCTGGTCTGTAAATTGCGTCACTGGTACAGCAAAGTAATTGGTTTGACAAGGTCCATCTGGGCTGAGTAATATACATGCAACAGCATAAACAGAACAATGCTGTCAAAAGGTTACAAAAGACACATCTATTGTGGGTTTTCAAATTAACTGACAGATTAAAAATGTATAGACTTTAATACACAAATACATCCAATTTTTCATACGCATACAAAGAATGGTTCATGTAAAGATTACGTGTGACAACATACATACATAGAATTATAAACAGCTGGCAAACACAGTATGCTCATTATGGAAATTTTATAATTATTTCAAAAGTAAATGAATTTTGACACAACTTTGTACAATTCAGTTCATTACAATACAATAAGGTACAATATCATGTGAACTAAAATCAGACTACACGCTATTAAAAGTGGCTGTAAAGTTTTTCAGAAAATGATTTAGTGGTGAGAACTCAGTAATGTCGTTCTTAAGTAATGTCATCCTACCCTTGTCCCTGTAGAATGGTCTTGCCCGATCATAACACTGACGGGATTAAACCAACAGAGGGCTGAAATGATCTTTTGATTGCTTTTTAATAAACAGTGATGTTACTTACGTCTCAAAACAATGTTTCTTTATGGAAAACCTGGCCGTAAGAAGACAAAAATTAACAATAATTGATGATTGTAATGGAATGTCATCAATGATAACAGGCTGTGTTTCCGCTGACTCCATGACAACAGGCAGTCACTCAGTAGTTATGAGTAAAACTAATCAGTAACTGAGTAAGTGACAGTACTCCATGTACACAGTCATTGATAAGTGACAGTACTCCATGTACACAGTCATTGATAAGTGACAATACTCCATGTACACAGTCATTGAGTACTCCATGTAGTCATTGATGGTAAGTGACAACAGTACTTTAACAATAAATAAATGAAAAACATCTTTTAAACTGAGAACATAATCCAAAAACAAATTAAATGCTGAATTTTGGTGATTACTTGTAGTGAGGCAAATTAATGGTAAAGAAGTTTGATGACTAAAGAAAGTATTGGAATAATGATTAGTACAGAAACTGAGTCTGTAAATGATTTCACCGCCATTTTGCATTCAACAACAGTGCTAAATGAAAGGAGTGATTTCTATAGTGTTGATAGAAGTATTTACTTACTGAGCTTAAAGAAGCCAGCAGAGAGGCAGTGTGTCACTGGTCAGCTGATGAACAGTGAGTTGATTAGAAGGTACTTGCATTTGATACAGCAATTCAATGACACTACAATGACATCACTTATAGTCAATACTTCACTGATAACTGTCATTGATTGGCTCTACCTGAAACAATTAACGGATTGTAACTTGTTGAGGCTACTCTGAAAATGTGATGAAAGTAGCCATCAACAAAGCAATCCATATTAAAATGAGAAGTACAAAACCACAAATCAAACACATTAAATCACATAAAGAGAACGATGACATTTCTTAAATATTGGTCTTTCTTCACTCAACGGAGGCACTGTGAGAACAAGACACTGAAACAGAGTTCATCAACCAAGATATTGTAAAATGATCACTCAATTGATTGCAACTTTTCATTTAATCTTCTGTGTGAGGTCTGTCACTATGGCGGCTGTATACAATTGTTGTCGAGGTGTTGAGACTGTGCGAGCCACATTCACCTTTTTACTTTGCCAAGTATGAACGATTTATTGACCTGTTGTTGTTGCGACGAGTCAAAACCTATAATGAAGATTATGAGCAGTCAATGATATCACTAAAGATTATTCAAAAATGAACAACATATTTAAGACAACAATAGCCACTCCAATGATGTGCAGAATGACACTTGATTATTATTTTAAAAATGTACAAAAATCAACTTGCCTTCAGAAGCAATCACAATAAATTTACATTTGAGCTGAGCTGTATAACATTTTGAACAATTTTTCATAATTAATACCAATGGTCACACTAACATATGCTTAAATTCACTCCTGTAAATCAATAAAACAATTGAAATGTTGTACACTTACTAAAAATATGTCATAAAATTCTAAGCTAATATCCACACTATATTAACAGGACAAAGATAAACACTAAATATCAGTATTGCACTTACAAAGCTTGACCTACTGGCATGAGAATCACTAATATATTCACAATAAATGCTGTCTTTGAAATCAACGTAGGGTAAATGAAAATTGTCACTGACTTTCCACCTTCAACTATTTTTCGATAAACTATATTATCTTAATTTGATATAACAAGGGCCTATTTAACAATAGAAAATTCTGGGATTGAACCAATGTTTGATGATGTGCGGGTAAGATAAAGAGGACAAAAACATGATGTCATTCATGATCAAATGAAATGCTACTTCCATCAAAAATTTCTAATGGCTGTCAATTCATTAATCAGAGATTTACATATATTACCTCTATCTTATTTGCATTGGCATTTATCATTTCTTGAATTAATTATCGACACCTGCTTTTTATCTACTCTTGCTGAAGGCTAATTTTTTCCACTTTGAATTTTTTTAAAAGCTTTAAATTTCTTCAAGAGTGACTACAAGCCACTATATTTTACAATTTGACAGCAGTGGTGATGATTTGTAAATAAGTGACTTGTAGTCTTGTCATTCCAAAATATAAATGAAAGTGCAGGAAATCTGTCATTGTTTATCTGACAGCTGTATTGAATAATTGATGGACTTATTTTTACTCATTGGATAAGTTCCTACATGCTCCTTTCAGGTTCAAGTCACAAAAACTAATGATAGACAAGCACTTTGTGGTTGAATTTTGACAGATTCTTTGACAATATGTCAGATTATCACTCAATGACAGAAACTTTGACTGACTGAGTGTGAATGAGTTGTTATTAAATAGCTCAATCATTTCATCAACCTCATTATCAGTTTTCATCAACCACTGCCATTTTATAAATAATTGACAGTTGTTATTTAATTGGTTAATGACAATTGACTGACTTATTTTCATTTATACACGTCACATCATAATTCATTGACTGACGTCTGTCATTTAAGTAACCTGCAATGATTATCCACTCGATGATGTAACCGACAACTGAAAGTCAGATTTACTCCTTGCAATGCTTGTAATTGTGATCTGAGAACCAAACTTTGGGTGATTTCCAACAACTTTTAGTGGCAATAAACTGTAGAAAACATGCCTAATATTGCTAATTTGCAGTGATGCAATTGGTTGTGCGTTTAACTAAAATGTCTGCTGCTAAAATGTTTACTTTGACCATAATATTTGACATTGAGAAAATTCCAAAAGTTTTACAATTCAACAAAATTTGGTGCAACTGAAATGTCAGAAACATTTCATATGCTAGACATTGCTACAGCAGGGATTATACCCCAGTCACTTCAGAAATTTCTTTTGACCTCCTTTTTAACCACAGCCAATCATATGCAGCGAAAACACCACATACAAGTTGTTCATTTAATAGATGAGGACAACATCACCATTTTTGTATTTTTGGTCTTTAGGTGAGTGGCACTTATTTCATTGCAAAAACAAGCCATTATTACCTGAAGTAACCCTGATGGAACTAGTGTGGCATTTATGAACTGTCGATTTAACACAAATTGATTCTTCTCATCTGTTCGTACAACAACAACCCAGCAATCATACGGTAAACCTCAAAGTCTTGGGTTTCACCGTTATATAATGCCAACACGTTGATGCCCTTCTGGAGAAAACAGTGATTCAGTTTGACAACATTCATTATTAGATAAAAGAAAATGTACATCAGTTGCCATGCCGATATGCAGGTGCCAGTAATATTACTTTTTAGCAGAATGCATTATTTTTCAGTCAGTGATAGCTGTAGAATTCGTTGAAGCTCTTCTTCTTCTTGTTGTCTTCTCTTTTCTTCCTCTTTTTGTTCCTTCTCTGACAGTTCAATGGCCAGTTTCAGTTGGTCTTCTAACTCATTGGTGGTCCGTGCTCCCATACTCTGTGTTGGTGGAGTGGGTAGTGGTCTCTGGGCCATGACTGGAATAGCTGAACCATCGCCACTATTGCCAGTCACGTCTCGGTCACCAGGTTCCTGTGACAGTCGTAAGCTTTCTTGGATTGCCCTGATCAAAGAAAATACACCTTGATGTCACATGATCAGAGTATTTACAGAACTTATGAATCATACACAGACTACCAGTATGTACAAACAGAATTTTTTTGCAATGCGTTATACAGAAGGCTGGATACTTCATAAAACCAAACATTGTTATTGAAATGTCAATTAGGTGTTGCCTATAGCATTCTCAGTGTACGGTGCTGGCAAGCAAACAGGACGATACAATTATTTAATCTTTGTCTGTACACCACATAAAAAAGTAATAAGTTGAAATTCCAATTCTCTCCATCTTAAAAGACAGATTAGAAGTCTTAGATATCAAGTCTTGTAGTGGCAAAGCTCTGCACACAGTCAGTATCAAAACCTGCTAATTACAGGCTTGCATAGCTGAATGCATGACAAAGCAAAGCTATTTCTACAGACAGTAATTGTGTAATACTTTCTCACCTTTGTAACATCCTGTCTTCATGAGCTCTTGCAGTTCCTGGTCGACTGTTATTTAAGGCTTCCCAGACTGTAACCTATTGACAAATAATAATGGGCAAAATTTAGCTAACGTTTAAAGGTATCAAATTTTTGATGAAACACCTCTTGATAAATTAGCAGCACAAAAACACTACAACACTCTTGAACTATTTGGAAAAATCTTGCCAATGGTCAGATTCTACTTCTCCTCATAAAATTGTTTGACTCTGTCATTCAGCTTCAAATGGTTTGATATTGCAAACCCTCTGTCATCATTCTTGGATAGGTAAGGTCATGGTCACTTCGTCCTTTGTAACGAGATGCAAATTATGTTTTACAGAAGTCCAATTTTACTAATGAATACAACAGAACTTGTCTACACTTTGGTAATCTTCTCCTTGATCCATGAAGGCACGTACACAGACAGTAGTATCTGATACTAAGAATTACCCACAATTCTCCTTGATTTGTTCCATTAAAGATTGCTAGTCAAATAATTTTTCTATTCTACATATTAAAAATAAATGTGAAACATTTTAACAACTATTTAATTATATCTAATATCAGAACATTTTGATATTACATAAGGAGTTTCAAATTATGAGTATAACCATGAAAGTCATGGTCTAACAATATTGCAAATGCTACAAAAATGCTATCTCCTGTCTTCAAATAGGAATTGAGAAGAATTGTGTGCTTAAGTATGTTTTCAAAATTTCCAAAACTAATCTATAAATTTGTCGACACACGAAAGACATACTAGACTCAATTGAGGAATTACTGACAAAACAAATCAGAGTGGGTCATGGGATACATGCAATCAGTATGCACAGTGTAAATCTGGTGGATCATGGCATGGGCTATATCTAGTGTACCTAATACAAATCAGAATGGATCATGGGATATATCCAGTGTGCCTAATACAAATCAGAATGGATCATGGGATATATCAAGTGTGCCTAGTACAAATCAGAATGGATCATGGGATATATCAAGTGTGCCTAGTACAAATCAGAATGAATCATGGGATATATCCAGTGTAACTAATATCAGAATGGATCATGGGATATATCCAGTGTGCCTAGTACAAATCAGAATGAATCATGGGATATATCCAGTGTACCTAATACAAATCAGAATGGATCATGGGATATATCCAGTGTGCCTAGTACAAATCAGAATGAATCATGGATCTATCGGGCATGTGTAGCAGAGATCAAAATGGATCATAGTACGTGTAGATATCCAGTGTCAAGAGTACACCTCAGAATGCATCATGGGATACATCCAGTATGCATACTGCAAATGAAAATGGCTCATGGGATACATCCGCTGTGCATACCAGTATGTGATATCAGAACATAAACACAAGCATGACGCTTACAAATACAGGTGCTACAATACGAGCACTCATAAACACAACCATTTGATACAAATACACAGACACTAACACAAACAGAGTAGCTGCATCACCTGATCATCCTCTGTACCGGCATCAAGTAGACTCTGTTGAATTGCAAACTGCAACAAATCATCATCCTCATCACGCATGATTGGTTCCCGATATCCGTCACCAAGACGATCATAACTTGCTGTGGTTCAAAGCAGGATGCATCCACAGCACAGAGAATGCGTGGTAGTGTTGCTTCTGACGTTGTCTCACCATTGCTTTCTGAACCATTCTCATGTAGGCTGATCACTCCAACAACTGACTCATTACTTGCATTTAAGTTGCCAAATGTAATTCGTGCATTGAGAATATGAAACAGCGGAATTTCTGGAGATAAAGACAGAAAATGCTAAAAATCAAACTAAAATCCTCCTTGAAATCTTTTTAATTTACAAGATATACAACTGTATATGAAAACAAATTGTAACTCTATTGTTTTCTACAGCATAGTCAGATCTCATAAGAAAGTGAAATGTGAACATTTTGACTCAAAATATAGCACAAATATCAAGAACCTTCACACCTTTTCATCATTTGCTGTGTTTAATCACTTAAACTTTATGCTTTGTAAGGAAAGTTTTGATAAATAAAGTTAAGATGGAAAAATTTCCATCCCAGGATGTGAACATTTAAGTATTACCATTTTTAACCCCTTGTGCAAAACTTATTTGCATGAAAAAAGTGTGACTAAAAGGTGACTTTGAATCAACAGCTGTTTAATCTGGACAAATCGAGATCTGGACTTGAGTTTATTCTATAACTAGAACAAAAGCTTAATGCATGAAATGATCTCTCTGAGCTCTACATAGTGATGTCATCATCTTTATTTGATACCTGTGTTGTCTCATTAAAGAATTTTGGATAAAATGATACTTACCTATTTTCACCGGAAACCCAGCCGGTAATTGCAATGTTATAAAGTCCCTTAATTTAGCAAAGTGAGCGTTACTTATAGCCATTAAGTCAATAATTGGTAGAACTTGTTCTTGTAGAGAGAGGGGATGTGCCTCACACAACCAGAGATTGGCCTTGAACTTCTGTACCTTGGTACTGACTTCTTTGGGGCGTCCTATGTCTCTATCACCAAGTTCAAAATCAGGGTTGAAGTACTCCTCTGGTTTGATGGCAGTGGGGTTGGTTGGGTCAGAACTTTTGGATACGTTACCCTGCAAGGTTAAGCAAAGAGGTCAGGACTGAAGTGTGTATGTCTAATGATGACCAATTGAAACATCAACCCATTGTCTGTTTGAAGAAAATAAAGCTTACAAGCTTACCCGTAGTTATCATGTATTTTATTATTGGTAATTAATTTATAGGTGTAAAACAAACTACCCACTGCAAATATCACCAGGATTCCTACTGCTTTCTGATAATAAATTTATTCTTCATCAATCTTCATATATTCATAATTTCACTTACATAATTCTGTTTCAATAGCACAGACAGTATTGCAAACAGCTGTGGGTACACTTTTAACCCAACACTGATGGAAGTCAGTGAATGGTATTACAACAGCCAAGCACTGTAACCTTCCATTTTCAGTTTGCATCTAATTTCTGCCTTGTTCTAAAAATACCACTACTTTGCTAAAATGAGTCACCATGTATGAGTCTCACGTATCCAGGTCATTTACATAATCTGACATACTTCTTTGACAAATTGTTTGTGGAGTGACCGTGGCATGGCTGTATGTAGACAATTGTAATCAGGACTGAAGTCTGTAACTCATGCTATCTACAATCAAATCAAGTTGAATAATTGATATGTTGCCCACATTGAATTGGCAACCATCAGTTAAAGTACTGATGGTGATAACATAAAAACTTACCGCAGACGCAGCTTGGTGTTGCTCAGCCATACCAAGAAACGATTGCAGTGGATTGTGGTTCTTGAAAGTATCTGTGCATTGGGAAAACAGTAGATTACCCTGTCAGCCATTTTAATGCACAGAAACGACTCTGGTCAAAAAAGTAATCATTTTCTGTGCTTTTTCTCACTCTGCTAGCCTCCTAATGCCTTCTTTGGGACTGACTAGATAGATCTACAAGTCATCCATCATCTCAAACTATCATTAAATCATGAGTGTAACCATAGTAACAGGAGTCAACCTGCTGGCACATGAAGTAAACTGGGTCAGTACTGAGAATGTACATGGATTTCCACAGTCATGGAATTCAAATTAATATGTAAGAGACAGCAGGTTAGTACAAATAAATCAATTTCTTCAAAATTCTGTCATTACGTGTCCAATCTTTATGAATATTCATCAAAGCTGTCAATAGGTATCTCAGTTTGTGATCTGACATACAAGTAGCTATCCTTTGTTCTCAGTTCACATCACCTGCAATCGTCTTTGCTCTCTTCAACCGAGTATTTTACATTCCATACAAATCAAGTGAAATCATACAATGGTTTTGAGATGAATTTAAAGAGAGACACAGATATTCTGAAGTGTTTTAGTGACAAATATTTTCCTTCCTGATCCAATGATGCATTTCCTTCATTACATCAGGAAAGCAACGGAGTTAAAATGTGTATGGTTGTTTCCTGAGAGTGCAAAAATTGGCATGTAGTACAAATTGGGGATTATGTCTCTTTATTGAGTCGGCCATCAGATAAATGCATTGCTAAATGGGTTCTTGTGATCAACTAGCCATTCATCATTCAATCAGTGACTAGCTTAACTTGGCATCAATAAAACGGTACAATCAACATTATTTGATTTGCTACAGCAATTTATGTTGTCCGATGGAGAATTGGGATTACCTCTATCACACAATAATGCAGAACAGTACGAGCTGCAGTCATTACAGACACTTCATTTGAGGATAACTCACAAAGTACAATATACTAGTAACAGTTGCGTGACAACACAGAAACAATTTCTGCATTTGAAAATCACCAGAGAGTCTGTACATTGTAAATGCTACAACTGTCCATATTCAATGTTGCAATATTTTCACTGGTGAGAAGTAATATACCTGCTGTGAATTTACAGTATCGGCTGATTTTCTTGAAGTAGAACTTTGAGTAGCTAATGCTACTATGGATCACTGTTGAGCCCCTGCATCAAGACCTCAAATTCCTGTTCAGTTACTGCAAGTCCAGTGTGGCACTTTGACAAAAACTACTTTCAGTTAAAATCTCTGAGAAATGGATGTCAGTTCTGAAGGTTATCGAGTTCTAGATGACTGATGTATGAATATTCATCATTAAGATTGAATTTGCATACTTGAACAATATTCAGTAATACAATTTGCATGACTGAATACTATTTTGTTGCAATTCAAATCTTGGATGGGACAGGTGACAAAACAAATTTGTGTCAAACATCCAGAATTTGTAGATCAATACAGAAAAACAAAGATTAGTTCTGACTCGTTCACAAAACACTTTCCATTTCTCACACAGCAGTGTTACCTTTTGTTCTTTCTTTGTCTTCTTCAGTTAGATGTTCCAGTCGTTGCTTAGTAACCAATTCCACATTGGAGGCACCGAATACCTTACACTCATACCCATTTACACTTTCCACTTTGTCACTTCTCCATCCCCAGATGCCACTTTTATTTCTGAAAAACGAAGATTACAAACAATTGAAAAAAAAGAATTTACCTGTTCATAATCATCACTGCACTGTTTTCACACTATTACCACTTCTATTACAATTACTATTACTGAGAATGCTGCATTTTATCTAAGATGTCAGGATTTTTTTCCGGTTGTGGTAGAGTTTTCAGACATGAAGAGCTGTTCTTGTACATGTACATCTAATGACAGTTGTAATGTGTCTGGAAATTTACAGACAACACTTTGAAGAGAAGCAATAGTTGCTATGCCATACAATATTAAGCACAGAGACATCATGTCATGAATGAAATAGAAAGCTAGAGTTACTGAAAAAATACATCAAGATGGAAACTATAACCAAAGTCTACTGCAATTGAAAGAGTACTTCATTTGCATCATGAAGAGTTCTTTGACTATCTTCAAACAGAATTTCTAAATGAACATACTTCGTTAAAGTTGAAAACTATAAAAATGTCATATTTATCCTACATAAATGCCAATTTATTTGTTCATTTATGAAGAACTCATTTAGATGTCCTATTATCTAATGCACATGTCAACTTTTATCCAAAATTAATGACTCTGAGGTGCTTTTTGACGTATTTGATAGATAATGACATGGTTAATTCAGTAAATATATCGTAGTCTGTGAAGACTTGCACATTTCTTATTGATTGATTCATACTCATCAAAAAGCTAACAAACTTGTGTCTTATAACATTACAATTTAGGATCATTCTAAAATTTCATGGAACAACAAACTTTCGAAACAAATGAGCTTGTGAGATGTATTCAATTTATAGAAAATGATGATTAATCCAGCACATTTGAGAATGAAACATTTTGAGGTCAAATGCACAGCATGGTGCAAGCACTGTCACCACAGCCATAGGCCCATACCCTTGTTCATCATACCTGCAACATTGCTTAAACTTTTAGTGATAAAATAGCATGACAGGGATAACACTCACTGAATGAACATGATAAAGTCTTGATAATATTACAGAAGGTAACCTGACTTCAACTGAGTAAATTCTTTCAATTTAACATTGCTGGGGCTACAGAGTTTGCCCAACCATTACTCTGTATGTAACATTGCATATGATCTTCATTGGCTGTTGTTCAACAATAAATCAAATTTAAAATTCTTTGTATTATTTTCAAAGTTCTCTGTAGTCGCGTACCATTGTATCTTGGTGCACTCTTGATTAGATGTTGTACCATTCACACCTTATGATCATACTCTAATGGGGAAATTAAGTTACATCAGTTCATTGATCACACAGCTTACTATGGGGATAGGCTGCTTTTCAATTTGTGCAATTCTTTACCGTCACACATTCCTGCACTTAAGTCACTCAATAATTTTTAAAGTTGGGTTAAAAATTTACCTTTTTAAGTCATTTTAAACATGAGTTTTATATTCTGATCTATTTAACCATTCCATGATTTTTATACGTTGTTACTTTTATTGTACATTTTTTATTGATGTCATTTTTCACTTTATTTAATGTAAAGCCCATTGGAATATTTAAAGTATGTAATGTGCTATATAAGAAATAAAGATTATGATGATTATGATTATTATTTTGATAAAGTTTGAGCTATTTCTGTCTTTAAGCTTTCAATAAATTGCATGACATAAACATCTTGACAGCAAATACATGACATACACCTATTGCAGCATGTGTTCATAGGTTATCTAGGTGCAATAGCTGTGAACCGTTGCAACAAAAATGCAGTAAAACTCTCAAAATATCAGACAAAAGACATAAAATTGCAGTCTGGGTGCAAAACTGCTTCTAAACCATTTTTTAATAATGAATGTTGTAACCTGGCAATTGAAAGAGGTTTAATTACACAAAAATTGGAGATTAAAAAGTTGGGAATTACTAAACCTGAAAATCATCTCTGAGCAAAAGATTTTACCTGGGAAATCTGCTACTGAGTGAAAACTACATGATGAAGAGAACATACCAATGATCAGAAACACTTGTATCACAGAGAGATAATTCTACAAGACTTACCTGGTGAATGCAATTTTGCCGGTATCAATGTAAGTGCACACTACAGGTGCTGTCAGTCTAGAAGCTACTGTGGATTCCCGTGGCATCATCAGGGTCAAGTCAAAATCTGGACGTAGCTGTAATTTCTCCACAAACACTTGACACCTATCATGGTCTACTTCCATAAATGATGCTGTGTTTTCACCATCTAAGCACAAAATGAAATTTTAATGTGAATAAAATATTCCGAGTCAAACCTACTTACTGTACTAAAACAAGATTTTGCTGGACACCACATTTGCATTTGTGGTGGATACGAAATACAGACTTGGCAATTTTCACTTACATTTTCTCTTAATGCACAGCTACCTACCGTTAGACACCGTTCCAGCTCATTCTATTCCTCTTTGGATGGCTAATTCTTGATTGGCATTGCTTACCATAAATCATAAGTGTACATTTCCCTTGAGCAATGTAAAATATTCAGTGAAACTATAGATTTGTTACATATTGATAAATCAAATCTCAACCATTTCGTTGTATATTCCTTTTCAAAAATTCATCATTATTAATATACTACAAGAAATAACATTGATGATATTGCAGATGTTATGAATCATGGGATGGAAAAATTCTGTAATATTTAAGAGGCTCAGAAAACATTCCATGGAAATTCTAAATTACAAATTCAACAGAATTCTACACGAACAGTTGACAATAAGTTTACGATGACTCACCTTCCCCTTTGAAAATGTAACTCCTGTTACCACGCTGCCATGTCATCTGATCAAAACCTAGCAGCGTGGTATCAACTCTTACATTAGCACCACTTTTATAAACCCTGTATACATCACTGGGGCACATCCTGGACACAAGAGGAACTGTGGAAACAGAAACAAACAAACAAACACATTAGCTTCCTACTGGTGCAACTAGTAAAAGATTTTCTTTTATTCAAATCTTCTCGATGGCACTTTTTACAGTCTTGAACTTTGCAACTGTTCCTGACAAAGATAACAATGAAATGATGATGAAATATTTGTCAAAATTTTGAAGCAGGGCACAATTTCAGATTACTTTAGAGTGATTCTGAAGACTACCATTGCATGCTTGCAAGCTTCAAGGCCCTTGAATTTATGCTGCTCTCTATATACTTCCTGGTATCTCTTACTGTATTTAAATTTATGTGCTTCAAAAGTTTTGGTAGATCTTTTTTTGAGATTTGGCGGAAATTAAAACATGAAATTGCAAAGTGAACACTTGCTAACACTGTCAACAGGATATTTCAAACTGAAGTATAACATCAAAACAACCACAAATTCCATACTAAGGGATAGGAAAGGCTAGCTCACATACAACCTCTGAAAATCTGACAAGTTTTCAACAACATTTGGAGTGGCTGAAACATTTTTATACCTTCCTATACATATTTCATTTCTATGACATGACATGGTCTGTAGTCCACTGTGCATATGTATGCACCGACTTACAAACTTTGTATTCTTTCATAAATAAATCCACATTTTCATGGTTGCTGCACATTGTACCTTGCAACCGTTTTCAATTTGAATCATTAAGAATAATGATAATTTTCTGTAATAAAATATCCCAGCATAACTTAGCTTTGCATATTAATTACCTCTTGACACAAAACATTTTCATGTCACAAGTTACAAGGGTAAGCTGTTTACCATATGGTCTTGATATCATCAAAATATACTCTCCTGATATCTTTCTGCTTGAATTCCAATGCAATATACTGGTATACATTAGCTGATCTTATCCATGATTTATAGATGTGCTAAATTAGCCAGTAACATGAGTTACTGAAGTATGGTTTGCATAGCTGTCAAAATAATTACTAAAGTATCATGTGATACAGGGGTGTGTAAAATTGTTATGTGATACTGTGGTGTATCAAACTGTCATGTAATATTGCGGTGTATCAAAATTGTCATGCAAGATTACAACTTATCATTGAAATCACATTAATTCAAAAATAAAACTAAAAGCACATCAATACAGTAATGGGGAAATGAAGTCCTGTACAACCAGAAACTGATGGTCAGGAATGATTACTGTTGCTGAATAAACAAAATTTACTCCAAAGCTGTTTAAACACAAAAACCTGCTGACTGAGATCTGTCATTGCTTTACCAAGTCCCTATCAAATCAATTCTAACCCTCTTCAGTTCCAATACACATGGTTCCTAAGCCACACAACACCACCCAGCCTATGCTTATGCTCCAGAACCCTGGAGTCCTCATCAAATCATACTCTGCCATGATGCATTCTGGGTATAGAACCAAGCTGTGTACACCTATACATCATTAAATTCTTTGTCAGGTTTCACCATCCACAGCCTTCCCCTTCAAATGTTCAGCCATAGACAGTGGAAGCTTTTACCCTCTATGCTTCAGTTGAATTTAATCAAAAAATTTAATTTCCCGTTTAGAAGACAGACAAATAAGAGGATAAGTAAATATATTCCCGTTTTCATTTTAACAGTGATTTCTATGACACCAGATACATGGTACATATTCTCAGTGTAAAATATCAGTTATATCTGACTGAAAACAGCTCTGAACCATCATCAATGGAAGGATCACTATGACTCACCATGATAGTGCTATATTTAGTAAACCTCTCATATCAAGGCCAACCACAGATAATTTATGTGCAACATCCACTGAGTCACATCAAAACAAAGTCTCTCAGTTTCAAACACTGAGGCTATTTGCAAAATATTGAAGTATTATGCCTGACATATACAATGCATAGATTATTAAGAAATTAGCTGTATCCATGAACTGTAAGCCGATAGCAGTTATTGCAAAAACTAAGTCATCTTTTCTCAATGACTTTTTTATCTCCATTCACCTCAAGGATAACAAGAACTGTAACCAGGATGGCTTGCTGGCAAATGTTTCATGCATGAGTCATAATGCAATTAATTTCACTGACATCTTTGAGTTCATTCTGATTTCTTGAAGCTACAACTGAGATGTCTTCCTTTTCTGAAGAATTTGAACACTGAGCACCAATCATTTTATTTCAACTTGTTTTATTTTTGTCTTGGCAGATGCTATATTTGATGCTGTTATACTGAATTACGAATGATTCAAACTTTACAGACCATTAGACTGAATTGAACAGATAAACCATAATTACAGTAATATCATCTCAGTACGATAAAATTTCTTTAAAATGACCTTCCTTTTCAAGAAATCAACATTATGAAAAAGTGATGATGATAAAAGTGATGATAATAGTAATAATGCCGACGATGACAAAAACTATAATCATGATAATTATTCCAATGATGGTTATGATGATGATAATGACGATGATGACAAAACCATGATGATGATGTTATTGATTAAGATGATGATGATGATGATGATGATATCGATGATGATGATAACATTGATCACAATTATTTTCCACAAGTTATTATCAATCATTTTGGTTTATACTACCCGGTATATGCTGTCATCCTACATGTAGTAACTAAAACATAGCAACTGTTTGGTGAAAAAAGCACAGTTCTCACCTAGCTTTTACACAAAAATAACTTGGTACATTACGACGATATCATTATCATCATATTTTCCTCTCTCTATTTCAAAACAATGCTCCAACAATAATCATTCAGTATATTATCTATGTGTGAAAAATTAGAGTAATGTTGACAAAAAAAATTCAATGTACCGATATTACTTGTTATTCCTTTTCAAGTAAGTTCAAAATACATCATGCTATTTTTCCTCCATCTCATCGCCAACCAAAGTAAAAAAAATCCATATTTTTTGTTGTATTGCAGCATGGATGATTCAAGTCGCAAGATATTATTAAATTTATTGCCCTACTTTAATAGAATGAGGATTATGGCAGTCCTTATGTGGGTCATAACACCGTGTTTTAATCAAGGTCTCCCATTTTCAAATAACAAATTAAAATGTTTATTCATATCAGTGTGATTAGTGGCAGAAAAACAATGATTTTTAGAAAGGAAGCACCTTTGCACTTTTTATCTTTGTTGAAACAAAACATTCCTGAGAAAAATCATAATCAAAAAACACCGTTTAAATGCCATTCTGAAATTTTTGGCACACCTTTATTGTTAGCTCATAACAGAAAACGTGCTTCCATGGCAACCCCTAGGGGCAAATATGCACCTAACAAAAGACACTGCATTTCAAAGAACCTGGGAAAAGAAAACTGGCTCACTTATGCAGATACAATAAATAGCTCATGTTATTGAACAAGTAGGTTTCATTGAGAAATAAAAGGTTCTGTACCTGTTAAATTTCATTTTTCATGTTCATAATTTATCAAATACAATGTTGAAATTTACAATGCTGTCGATGTTGTCATGAAAATTGAATCATGTAAAGAATTGAAAGCATTTGAAGTTACAAGGTATGTGTGATGAAATCAAAATTAAACTCATTACAATGGATGGCTAACATCTTTTCTTTGTTCACAACAATGCGTTTTTTTTTTCAAGCTTTCTTGGTCCTGTTCCCTTTATTGTCCCAGCATACAGATCTGTCATGTGTACAATACGCAAAATCTAAGAGATTCACAAAAAGGAGAAATTTCTTTCATTTACAATATTTTTCCATTTGTTTTTTAAGCACCAGCACTCTCATCATGACAGATACATTTTTCATTGCTATCAATAAACCAGATTTGAGAATGAAGCATTGTTGATGTCACTGTAACTATACGACCATACTGTTGTGTCTAATGTTGTTCTATGGTTGCTTTATATCTATATGATGTTACAAGACACACAGCAAATACAGTAACACTGAAACACTAAATGTGACTGAAAATTTTATGTAGACAAAACAGAATTGAGATGTGAAAATTCAGGTTTTCACCAATAATCACTGTCATTTAAGCTTTCAAATCCCCCAGTTCCCTGTATACAGTCCAACTTTACCATAGAAAACAATGGATTTGGGACAAACCATGGTGGTGAAAGGGTTAAGCTTTCTAATCTCATAGCTTTAGCTTTTCCAACTCAAGCTAAATCAGTAAAGTTTTGATGGTGTCGTATCTACATTGACAGTATTATATGCTTTTTTTACAGCCAACTGCATGAACCAGATTACTGAATTCAAATACAACTGGTTTTAATATGAAACAGAAAAGGTTGCTGAAAATCATTTTAGAGTTCTAAGAAAATAGACCATTTAACTATTTTGCCTTGGTATAACACTCACAAACTTATCATATTTCAATTTTTTCCCCGTATGGCACACAGATTGAGATTTACGATAAAGAAAAGTGAAGTAGAGTTGATAAATTGATTCAAATAAATTCAGATCATAGAAAATACAGTATTTGGTATGAAATTGTCATTCATATTCTTCTGTATGATATTACGGCAATACGTAAAGTACAGCTATGGCACCACAATTGTGAGTTAGCATTGGGATCAAAATTGTGAGCATCTGGATAAAATACTCTGTCAAATTAATACATTCAAATACAGTGCAGACGCTTGATATGTTCTTTGGCTTGCTAAACATGAACAGCACACAGAGTCATCACAGCTGTGAGTACCGTAGTATAGAGTTAAGAATATTTTATGATTACTGTGGATTATGTAAACAGCAAAATGCTAAGGCAAAACTTCTTAAATACAGGATAATACCTTTTCTGCCAATGTGGGATTAGGGAGTTGACTGAGACTAGCTGCTGGCTATGTTTACTGTGTGTAGATATCCTAAATGATTGATACAGCTGATCTCACAGACAAATAGTATGGTAAATTGGAGAATAACAATAAATCCATGCCTTGTATTTGAAAATTCTGCATTTCCATCTTTCATGACTATTAGTAATAGTTATTTTGTTGTATGAATTCAGTTTATTTTATGAGCATATTTTGTCATTTATTTCATTTCACTACTAACAGTGGATTACACTACAGTATATTCTTGAATATAATCATTGGTACTCACCCCAGCTTGTAAATTCCCATTTCATTTCAACATAAAAATCAGGTGCCTGGGTGAAAAGACGGTGAAATAACATATCAAAAATGAGTAACATACCTCAGGATTTAGTAATGAGTTCTAGATGTGTAAAGACATCCACACTGGTAGTCTCATTTCTTTCAATTAAAGACTGACATGGACGTTTCCTCTCGGGGGAAGTTAACCCAGTTTCTAGTTGCATTTGCTTTAATTCATCCATTCATCAGCGGTGAGGGAGAGGGTGTATCAGGAATTTACAATTTGGTAATTTAGTAGTTGGAAGTGATGCAAGTGTCCAAAAGGGGAGACTGAGGGGTTGGTTACAAAGGATGACAGCTTACAGTACCTCACCTTTAGTATATGTTATCTAACTTTTTAGGAATCTAAGCCTTGGCTAAACAGTATACAATGTATGGTTTGCATGATGGACGACTGCTGTTGTAGTATCCAGTACAACCAGAACACATGTAAAATGCATATCATATTTCTTGTATACTAGAAGTATACATGTATAATGAGCCAATATGATCAACACTTGCAAAATTTGGTTCACGGTCAGCTTTAATATCAGTCACTTGATAAATTCAAGTGTTGTAAATTATTCCGTTGAAGTGGGCAAATAAAAAAAGAAGCTGCAATTTCTGTCCCTGGGGTGAGTCATCATCAGCTGGACACCATGACTGCATAGATGTTGTTCCATTTTCTCATTGAAACTGCACTATGTTCAAATGAAACTTGCGAATATATAACAGAAATGTAGCAAAGTTTCTGATAAAATTATCTGTGACAAATAATCAGCTTGAAAATAATCATCATGACACAAGACAGTTTAGATTGTCCATTTATGTTTCATAATCACAGACTTCTTTGAGATTGGTAAATATTTGGTCTTTTTCAGAAACATCAATCATTACTTGAAGTCATTAACAAATCAGCATAGTTGAACTCATTATATACACTTCATTAATAATCTCAAATTACACTTTATGGAAATGTTGACTTGCAATTACTGGTGCCAATGAATACACAGTAATCACAGGTAAATGATATTTCCTATTCCTGACCATGACGGCTGTTTGTTTCAACGTTCAGTGAAAATGACAACTTGTCAACTTGGTTATTTACATCTTACACACTTCACAACAATTTCTCTTTCACAGACAAATATGTGGAGTTGAAAATTGTACCATGTACCAGTACTTCATGCAATGATGGATCTTTCTGAGCAATGCACGCTGGCTGTATGAACTGCACAGATGACAAAGCTATGCAAACTCCTTAGCTAGTTCAATTTAATAAGATAATAGGATTGCAACATTTCCCAACAAGCACCATGCATGTTATTGTCACATTTAATCTTCCAAGTAATATATCAAGTAAGATACTGCCATGCGACACAGCACTGAATGTAGTCACTACCATTCATGGTTATGCTGTCATGAACATTTATTAAACAAACATTTTATAAATATTTCATTTTTGACCTTTTAAATAATTGTTATTTTACATAATTCAATTTCCACAAATTTATCCATAGTGGTGAATTTCGGGCCGACTCGCAGCGATTTCGAAGCTGTTATCCAATTGGTTGGCAGAATCATACCGTTATAATGAAATAATACAAATAAACTCCCTAAGTTGCTGTGAATAGTGACAATCGACCAATCAGATATAACCTTGCAAACACGCTGCGAGTCAGCCGTGAATTTCTCCCTCTCTACCCCCAAAATACTAACAGTCAGTCCAGTCCTTTCCAGAACAAACTATTTCAAGTATACTACACAGATTTTCTTGTTTTAATGAAACTGCCTTAATATTCTTTATGAGCACAGACTGTATCATACTGGTACATGTGTACCTCTAGCATTCAAAAGGTCAGATACAAAAGCCAGCCTCTGATTCTGCCCATGGATTTCAATAGGATGCCGCAAAGGATGCATATTCATTTTAAAATCTGTTTTCAAGTGTGAAATTTCTCTGTATCTCATTTCTGATGAAAACAACCAATACATTTCTGTATTTATCTGTTCACAGCAAGCAGTTCCTTGTGTATGTACCCGGTACTTTTAAAAGAATACACACATCAGATTGACATGTCATTATCTTGAAATTTCAATTTTTTATTATTGTCCGTTTTAAAGATATCTATTGAATTCTTTCTGTTGTAATGTAAAAAGCTTTGGTACATTTGTTTCTAGCCACAAAGGTTATGTCCTACCTCATAATCATAATATCTGAATCCCCTGCTCTATTCTAAATACTATTTCAACTTTCGGAAATCTATATTTTCATCTTGATACCTTTTACATCAAAAGTAACATTGAGAGAACTTACCGCTCTTAATTTTTCAAGTAGTTCAGGAATACCAGCAACCCTAGCAGACGCTCTCTGATAATCTCTGTGTTGTAGCACCACCTGGACCAACTCTGGATCTCCTGTGCTGATAGCTTCCTGTAAGACTAAACACCGGGAAATTCTCCATCAGGAATACACAATGGGAAGGGTCATTGCAGAGGTCACATTGAATAATACACATACTGGTAGAGTTGCAAGGTACTTGATTAGTGATGATACAATACATCATTGTTTGGCTGAACATGTCAGAGATGAAAACCATATATTTAAATCATTTGACTATCAAATGATCTGAGAATCACATCAAATACACAGTATGTTAATTGGTTAAGGACTGTTAACAAATTTCATTGTTGAAGCATCTGCAACATCGCTTAATTTGTGGAGAGACCTAGATCTGCATGGCAGGGCTGTGTGTTGCCGGCGTTATACGACCTCCACCACATATGTTGGGGGAGGCCATATAATGCCGGTAACACACAGCCCTGCCATGTAGATCTATGGAGGGACCGTGCTTAAACTAAGGTTGGAAATAAAAATAATGAAAGCAATGACATAAATAACAACAGAAGTAAAACATCAAAATGCATTTGAAACAAACTAAGTTTTTCTTCTGGTAAAACAAACATTTTCATAGCCTATTTAAAATTTGTAAACTCTAAAGAGTTTTTCTACAAGTCCTGAGTAAAGGAAGCAACTTAACCAAAGTGTGCATCTCATGCAAAGTCTCATTGACAACCTGAAGCAACAGAAAATATTCTCTACATCCAAAACCATATTTCCAAAAGCCATGTTAAAGGAAAAACTGCCTATTTTTAAATATTTGACCTGATACTATGACCAATGTAAATGTTTCATCCTATCTTCTGTATTTTTAATCTATATCAATTTGATGATGATAAGTTTTTGGGTATTATTGAATTCTGTTTACCTCCTTTGTGATCAGTACATCATCATTTTCCCAAGGCTCTACGATCAGAGCAGTTTCAATGGTTTCAAAATACAATAAGGAAATGGAAAAACTGAATAATGACAGCTTTCAGACAGACAACCATCTACATTGATATGCTCCAGATTGCTGGCAGAAAAACTGATGAATATTTACTGTTTAAAATAATTTGCCTCTTTCAAAGATACTCTTCATCATAAATTTGTTTACACTGTAATGCTAAAAATATTACCCAGCTCTAACATATACAGTTACTACATATAGTCATTCCTCATAAATTTTGTTCTGGATTAAAATTGTTTCACAATCGGCATTTGAAATCAAGAGTTCATGAGATGTCGTCATGATGAGATGACAACATACATAAGGAATTACAATATGTTATATCTAAGCAATAATGAACCCCTTTCCAGACCATAATGGACGAAAGTAAACTTTGCATGGCATAATGTACGAGGTGAAGCCGAGTACAATATGAAGTGAAAAGTTTGCTCAATTGTGTGACGGGAGGGGGTACATTATTGCTAGTGTTTTAAAATTTCGCAATGTCAGTGAATTTGAAGATGTAGAAAACATACTGGGGGGTATGGGGCCATAAACTGGATAATCAAATACATTATCAGTAATGATCTTGGGGGGGTGACATCACAAAATTCACTGGTATTGACAAAGCTGTAATATAATAAACATTATACTTTCTCAGGTAAATCATTTGGAAATTCTGTTTTGATAATTCTAAATGACTGATACTACAATTCTTTTCATCATTGCACCAAGTTTACAGGCACACAATCACCTGTCACCTCTGCTCTTAAGCTTTGAAACCTCACTACTTAAGGTTTGCCACCTCACACTTTAAGTTTGCCACCTCAGTACATTTAGTTTGCCAACTCACACTTCAAGTTTACCACCTCACACTTTAAGTTTGCCACCTCAGTACATTTAGTTTGACAACTCACACTTCAAGTTTGCCACCTCACACTTTAAGTTTGCCACCTCAGTACATTTAGTTTGACAACTCACACTTCAAGTTTGCCACCTCAGTACATTTAGTTTGCCAACTCACACTTCAAGTTTACCACCTCACACTTTAAGTTTGCCATCTTATCACTTCAAGTTTGCCACCTCATTACTTTACATGTACAACATATCATTACTCAGTGAGTATGACCACACTGCCATGGTTGTAACCTTGTATGCTTCAACTGTGACCCTATGTGCTGAACACACTACATGTACAGCATTTGTTAAATGTTGCTGTATTACCCCCATTGATTTACATGTACACATTTTTACTATAGCAATGTGTACAGTAGTATTTTCAATTTGAAATCCCTCACCACCAACTACCGGTATCTACCAGCAAAAGGGTAGACATTTTGGATTGCCTACGGGTGACATGCAAAAAGCAATGATTCTTTAAAATTGTACTGTTCATATTTCTTCATTTGTTTCTTAATACAGAAAACAGGAATGCAACACTTGTCACTTCTCAGAATCTTGTCTAAGTGTTTCTGTGGTCAGATATATCTGCATCTCTAACTACTTTTTCGCAATTGGCTCATCTGCCTTGTATCAATGTTTGATGGAAGACTGTAGACAAGTTCCATACAACATACAGCTGTATACAGTATTTTGCTGAATGTTATAAATATTCTATTTGCTCTTGGACCTTTCAGTGTCTTGCATGACCTACTTCTCAAATAGAAAAGTAACAAACAGTAAAGAATGCTGTAAGATTAGAAATAGATGAACATCTCAGTGTACTATGAAGTCCATTTACAGGAATATTACATTACTTTTAGAAATAATACATTAGTCAGTGTTTGACTTTGACTGTGCTAGACGTAATCTACATCAAGTCTTTGTTGTGAAATACATTAGTCAGTATTTGACTTTGACTGTGCTAGACAGAATCTACATCAAGTCTTTGTTGTGATTCATCTTGTATAACTTGATGAGATAGGTTTGGACATGATAACAAAATATGAAGTGGGAATTTATCAAAACAGGAAATATTATTCACTCTAAGTTTCCTTCTCTTGTCAACTTATAATATCAGAGAGATTCATGAAACATCTGCTTCAGATTATTTCTCTCCTTATTATAAGGAGAGAAATTATTTGCAATTACAAGAAGAGCATTGTCATAGAATACTAAGAGTATTTCAAGGTCATCTTGACATTAAATGAAGTTAAATGCTTGCAAAACAGAGAACAGATGTGTGGTAATTACACCATCAATTTCTAAAAGCATTTTATCATAATATTATGGATTAATTTTAATTAATTAATGGACTAATATTCTTGATGACTTGGCTTTCACAATACTGGTTGCATTGTAGTCCTGACATGCAATTGATGTTTACCATGTCAGCTAACACTTCAGCCATCAGGACCTACAGTCAATACTATAGTGTGTTCTTGGTCTGAGAATGGTTACATTACAATAACAGATTGACTCATATCATTATTATACATGTAAATTTCACACCTATGCTGATTAAATGCACTATAAACCTCACCATCAAGAAATGGACACCTAGGATAAATAACGATAGAACCATGGCTAGTACTCAATTGCACCGAATGACTTTCAGAAATCCAATTTATATTACCTCATGGAAAGAATACTGAGGTAATCCTAACATTCATGGTTAATTTTCCCTCTTCAATGAAGATGCTTTATCTAGATTTGACAAGACCTCTGAGTTCGCTTGGAGTGTCAGAGTGCAGTGGTACATTTATATTTTATTTGACTCATGCAAAACTATCCAGCATGAACAACTAGATCTTATATGTACTGATATATGCAATCTTCACTCAATAAGAAACAGCAATGGCATGCAATGTCATTACTATTACATGAAATGCCCATATGGACAGACATAAAAACCAAATTTATTACCACTTCACAATTTCCACTATAATATTACGCTAGGTATATTGCACAGTCCTCTGTTAAAACCTATACACATCACACAGGAATAAATGCTCACAGACTGTGATATTTCCAACAATATAAAGCATTTATAACTGATATTTGCATTTATATGATGAGTCTCTGTAAGAAGAATTACACAATAATAACTGCTATATGACAAAACAGAACATCTTACAATTTAAGAAATATCTATCAAAGGGTACCCTTTCATTATTGATAGATTACCTGCCTTAAATATTCAGGGAAGTCACTTTGAACAGTTTCAGAGGCCCTGGATTTGACATATTTATGATTGAAATCATATGTTTGGTTTGACTGTTGAGTAAAGGTACTCTGTTAGAATGCATAGGAAAAACACCAATGAACGCAAGCTGACCTATTAAGTAATGTAAGCTCATAAGTAGTAAGAATGAAACATAGTATCCATGATCATTTGATATTTTACAGTTTGATATATGGTCAGACGTAGAGATTACAAAAAGGTCATCAGTTACAATAGTTGCAACAAATCATTGAGTAAGGTTACAGTCACAACATCTTGTTTTGAATCTCTCATGGTATCAATTTTTTTGACCTGGTGAGTGTTCATGTCAGTATTGCAATATACCGGTATATAACACAACTGGAACCTCATACAGAGACAATGATCTAAAACGAATCCAAAGGTACAGATACCATATGCTCTGGCAATGTTTTGAGATTTTTTATACAGTACCGGTACATCTTGATGATAAATTAACATTCTGCTATCCCTTTCTGACATTTAATAGTATTGATATACATGTTGTTTTCATTTTCTGTGGCCACTTGGTCTTTCAACCAGTACCTTGCATTGCATTGCATTGAACATTATCTTGACACAAGTAATACCGGTATACCCAGTATACCGGTATGTGCCACACAAAGTTCAACAAAGATGTAAGGTAAAGTGTTTCATTTTGGTTTCTTACTCTTGGCATGTTCAATGTAAGCCCTAAAATAATCCTGTATATTCCATATGTCTGACAAAGAGGCAGCAGTATCATATGTGAGAGTATATAACATAGATGTCTGTTATGAGTACTGTATCTACCAGGGCACTGCAGAGCTCGCTAACATTTTGTTCAAATCATACACAAATGATCTTCAAAGAACAAGTGAAAAAGCAACGCTGGTAAAATATTCCGATGTTACATCTTTCAAAGATTATTCAAATGATGGAAACATTTTGAATATCATGTACGTGTTCATTTTAACTGCAGTGACCTTGTCTTCAGATGTTCTGAATCAATAAACCATATTTTGTTTTTGTTGTATTCAATTCTAAACAGTTCTTGTCACACTAATCCTGCAGATCTGACGTTGCAGACCATTTGTCCATTTATAATTGTCTTGGAATAATCATTGATAAGAAACTTACGTTTCAACAGAACACTGATACAGTTTGTAGTACAGGTATTGTACATGTAAGAAGTACTGACCACAAATGTACCTGTTGAGTACACTACTTGTACAATCACTGTTTAGTCATTGGAATATACATGTACCAGTACTAGAAAGATTAAAGCTGTTTCCTTTCTGAACTAAGTCTGGTTTTGAGGGAAGGTGTGAATGTTTCAAACATAAACAAAGTACAGATGATTATTAACACATGTTCAACACATTGTGGTACTGAATACAAGAATATAAAAATAATGCATGAGAAAAGAAATTTTGTTGAAGCCTTAGAAATTGTCAATGATCAAATCCATTTAAAGAATCTTCAATCTGGTCGTAGGTTTATTGGACACATTCTGATTTCAGCCAAACTCATTTCAGCTAATTTCCCTCTGCCATTAGATGAATTAATGAGCACTTGTTTTTCATTTATTCATGCACAATTGTCTTAGCTTGATAGGGGTACATGTACATACATTTATTAAGACTTTTCTAATGGCAGAATCTTGTCATCCTTCATATTGTTAACCCTATGGTGTACGTATTTTAATTGAGTTGTCTCTAATGCCATTTTTGCTACAGTGCTTGCTTTACCCATTGTTTGTGTCATTGCAAGAAAAGTGTTCTTAAAAGGATAATAAAGAATAGCAAAGAATAATTTAGACTATATACCGGTAAGTATCATAAAGTCAAATCAATGTGCTTGCTCTCTACTACTCTACTTCAATCAATGATAACCAGTAGTGTAAATGCATGTAAAGTACGATGTTTGCAATTTTGATGAGTACTTTACTAAATCAGTTTTTTGTTTTCCAGTTTCCAAAACACACTGACTACATCATGGAAATTTGAATGCATCATGAATTCACTCTTGGAGAGATTAACAGACATGACCTTGTTTTACCTGCACAGTTTCTCTAACCTTTTGAACTCAATATATCCCATAAATACGGAAAACCTGACACCGCCGCACAAAATGAACTGGGTTGTCAAGGCACCCTACCGGTATGCTGTCTCACAGTCTACAATGGGTCATATTATAGTGATGCTGATATTGTGTGAAAGCAGGAGCTATTTAACCACTCAAAACTATCTATACAAAGAATTCAGAATTTTCACAGCATGTGTAGGACAGATGAAACTATAACACTCTTTGTCAAAGGTAACTTTGCCCAAAGCAGACTAATGAATCTGCCAAAACTCTACTGAAGGCAAAATTCAATATTTTCACACAAACCCATCCATCTTTCTTCCAATTGTGCAAATTTTTAGTTGAAAATTACCAAAACTGGCAAACAACTTGAGGGGTATGACCCGTGTCCTTCTGCTCTCCTGCAGAAAGGATCTATTACCTTACTGACTGTCTCCGAGAAAAATGAATTTACTTTACAGGTGTTAATATCAGTAGAACTGTCATCGCAACATTGCCTTTCTTTAGAGTAAAAGAAATGCTTCCAACAGAACGGAAATGAGAAATTTGTTTTCATTTTGTTCATCCGTATCTCAGGGGAAAGCTGAACTGAATTCACAATAATGTTAACTGTGTCTAGAATTCCAATAAGATGTGCAGACAGCAAAGTCAAACACTCAGTTACTGTTCCTTTTGAAAACTGTGTGATAGATTCTAATGGGAAAGACTGCATCAGAACTTCATCAAAATTCAAATTACTTCTGATTTTAAAAAGATACAAAGAATATTTACCCAAAGTCGTAATTTAAAAAGTCCTTATAAGTCAATGACCTAGCTACAAGCTCACAATTTTCCAATGCGACTTTTAGGTTCTGACTTTAATTAGATCATAGACCAGCCTGTGCCAAGTTATTGTCAAAGGCAATAACTGATTGCCGTTATACCTGCATTGCTGTCACTTTCATAGGGATTCCTTTTGTATAAAAACTATGTCATATTAACAGACACCAGAGATGTTACCATGGTTCCAAGATAAAATGTTCTTCTGTTCCCACCAGCCTGAGCTAAAAACAGCAGCCTGAGCTTGGCAAATGTACACAGCATACCAGCAATTTGCAGCTTCACAGCAAACTGTGTTGTTGATGGCTCAATGATTTTAAATGGGTATGCGGATATAATTTCACAACAACTTCAAGATCTCCAGGACAGACTACAGGGTAAATGATCTGAAATCCATGGAGTCAATATTCATAATAACTCATTATCGTAATGTTTGCAAACTTAATAAATGTTTATGTATATTTTGGATAAACTAATATTTATGTAGGTGACCTCATTTGTAGGAAAATGTGTCCTCTAAGAATTAAACTTTGAAAAGATTACGGAGACTGTTCTGCCTGAAAACCTTTCCATAGTAATGATTCAGGTGGGTGGTCCATCTATTTTGATACAAATCAATTTGTATACTTTCAACTGACCATGGAGAAAATTGTTCAGAATAACCAGTATGCAAATTACAATTGATATGTAAATGACAGCCTTCACTGATATTCAATAGCATACAAAGGTCATTGAAATAGCATTGGATGTTAACTGTACAATGTACAAGATAAGTTGAATAATTCAAAAATACCGCAATTATACGGTGTCGCTCAAATTTGATCAGAATTGGTAAATACCACTGAGTATGGGTTAATATTATCAACAATACCCCTTTTCCTGCCAAGTCGGTGAAAATCCACTTGAAATTCGGTGTAGCTAGAATCTGAGCAGCCACGGCCATTATCCTGCCAAGGCGGTGGAAATCGGGCTACTTTTTGGTACCCCTTTCCTGCCTAGTCGACGTAACTACGTGTAGCAAACCCTTGCTCGCGCTAGGGGTCGTTCGAGGACAGGTTTTGGGCGAGGAACGGCGTTTGCTCTCGAAATGGGTTCACAGAGAGTCCAACGACAGGGAAAGGTGCGGAAGCTACCAGCCAGTCCCCACCCGTTGGGGGACTGGTTTTTTTGGGGGGGGACGAGTAGCGTACTTGGCAGGTTAGCACGGTGACGTATTCTAGCAAAGTTTGGGCTAACTTGGCTCTGAAGCACTACATAGATTGCGGCCAAAATTGACCGTCTCGGCAACGCTAATCTGTAAGGCAACCGCCTAAGACCGCCTCAGCTGGCGGTGCAATTTTTTGCCAATGGTGCGAGACGAAAATCACGGACTTAGTCCTGATTGACGGGAAGTGCGGACGGATTTGACGGACTCAGCTTGATTAGTCCCTGACATGGAACTGATCCGAACGGACTTGAGCGACATTTGTGAAGGGTAACCACCGCTTTTAACCGACTTGTTACCTTCTCGAAAAGACTACCCACTCAGATGTCGGACGTTGTCGGCTGCACTTGGCTCTAGATGTTCAAGCCGTGCAACGAAACACACCGCCTCAGCCTTGCCATTCACGAACATGGCCTCAAAATTTGATACCATTGTTCACCGACTTGGCGGCTGCGGTTAGGTGCGTGAACCGTTGTTCACCGACTTGTTACGCCTATGTTGTCCCTGTGAAGTTCGGCTAACGGCCGAGTCTAACGGGAGTTGGCAGACCTGTGTTTGGTTTATACCGTAGTATGACCGACTCAGGTAGAGGTACCTGTCGGTATATTCCGAGTTTTACGCACTCGGGCGTCAATGACGGGTCGTCATCACCGCTGATGACGTAGACGTGCTGGCCACGTTATTTGAAGGAGCCATGTTTGCCCAACGGACGAGGCCGAGACAGCTGTTGACAATTTTGGCATCCTTCATCTTTGACCGCCTTGGTTGGGTAAGCCGCTCGCAGGCGACGGTTATGACCTAAACAAGCCGCTGAAGCACTGTTCGTTGCCGTACAAGAACGAGACGGCCAGTCCATTACTGCTTAATGGGCAATCTGTCGGGTTGGCTTGTCACCGACTTGGATGACAATACGCCCTGCGCAGGCGTACCTTGAAGGGACATGAGGTTAAAGATACGGGTTTCCCACCCGTACTAAACATGGGCTTGGGCCAACGTCCTTGGGTGGCAGGTGCGCATGCCACGTACCCAGCTGGACGGAATGTCAAGTTGAGATGCTAATGACATTGACTATGTTATGCTAAGTGCTCGAGGGATTTGCATTGCAAATGAGTTATATTAGCATATCAAATGGTGCGGACAGGCAATTTACATGACGGGTAGGAATGTCAGCGCCGGTTGGTGGACTGATTGCCGTAGGTCCATTATAATAACAGGTGGCTGCATATATAAACACCCCTGCGTCCAATCATGTCCAGGGCTTTGTTTCCCTGTGGCTTTAAAAGGGAGGGACCTGCTAGTCTGTCGACACTGTTCCAGACATGAGCTTGACGGACCGCAAAAGTTTTCTGAAGGCGAGCAGACGACTGAAGCTCAAAGATGCAGAGTCTCCGGGCGGTAGTGGTAGCGATCGTTGTGATGTCCCTAGTAAACGTTCTAAGAAGTCGGGCAAGAAACGCTCCCGTAAGGCGAAGCTATCTCCGGCTGAAAAACCCAGTGGTAAGCGTAAACGTAAGACTGATCGTTCTGCCGATGAGGATGATGATGGGTCACTGGTTGCCAGTGGTTCTCACCCGGCTGCTCCGGGAGAGACTACTTCACCTGCAGAGACTACATCTGCTCTTGTGGGAGATACTTCACCTGCACAGACTACGTCTGCTGCTGCTAGTGAGACAGTGAGTAACGAGACGGCTGATGCCATTGGTTCTCCCCCGGCTGCTCCGGGAGAGAACACCACCTGTTGCGTGCACCATGAGCCCTCATCCTGCGTCAGGAGAGGTTCCTGTGCCCAGTGCGAAAGAGCTTGAGTCCTCGTCATCAGCAGAGGCTGCCAGCCCGCTCCTGCCATAGTTTCGTGTGCTGCGATGTCCCCGCCGAAAAAGATAGTGCGGAGGGTTCGTTATCAGGATAGCCCACCTGATTTTGAGCCAGATATGATCCTTGATGCCGCTACGGGCGAGTTCAGGCCCAGACGCCCAGACGACGGTGATATCACCGCTGAGTCCGACTCGGAGGTTGACGAGGATGCGGCAGAGGACGATGACTTTTATGACAGGCAGTATGTAGGTGAGGCAAGCTCTGACGACGATGATGACGTTGCTGCTGTGTTGGCGGAGGACGACACCCCTCCTGTCTGGCGTATGTCGGAAACTACCGATGCTAATATATTTGAGGAGACCGATTTTGACCATGAGAGAGGACCGACTTTCACCTTGCCCAGCCACTCCCGTGAGATTGATTACTTTTTTAAGTTTATTCCAGCTACACTGATCAGATTGGCAAAGGACGAGACTAATAAATACGCCAAATTCCACCAGCGATATATCGCTAGGAAGATAGATAAATACTGGCGTAACGCTGACTACCGAGAGGTGCAGGCGTTCATTGGCGTCTTAGTCTGTATGGGTATCGACCGTAAATCATCAGTGGAGGATTATTGGTCTAGCGATCCATTTCTGAGAAATCAGGGTATTTCTACTGTGATTACCTGCAGTCGCTTTCAGCAGCTTATGCAATACTTTCATCTGGCAGACCCAGAGAACGATCCACGTCGTGATCCTGATGAGGCACGCCGCCGACGTCGGTGTCAGGAGGATCCCTTTATAAAATCAATCCATGGATGGAGCCTATAGTTGACAGGTGCGTGAATAATTATAAGATGGGTAGAGAGATCTCCATCGACGAGGGCATGGTGCGATTTAAGGGCCGTTCTAAATTTAAGCAGAGATTACCGCATAAGCCTGATCGAGACGGTTTCAAGATATGGCAGCTGTGCGACTCCACCACTGCATACATCGCTAACTTTGCACCGTACCTAGGTGTGAAATTTCGGGATCGGACTGATGGGAGACGGCAGGAGCGAGGTGTGGTGAAAAGAATTACGATGGAGCTGGTCCAGCCATTTTGTGGATATAATCACAGCCTATTCTGTGATAGCCTGTTTAGCACGGTCGTTACTGCTAGAGAGCTGATGGAGACCGGGATCTACATGGTCGGGAGTTTTAACCGCTGTAATCGTCGCACCATGCCCCCTCAATTAATTCCGCCGGGTAAGAGGAAGCGCCTTCCTCTGTCTGTTGGGGATATGAAAGCCACGACCAGAACGGACTCTCGTCTTAACATCACTGCTTATCAGGATAGTAACGCTCAGGTGCTGATCTTGAATACGGTCTATCCACCCTTGGAGTGCGTGCCAGTGGGGAGGGAGACGAGCAGCGACAAGTGCCTCTGTCGCTGTATAATTATCGCCGGTACATGGGAGGTGTCGACCGAGCCAACCAGAAGGGCAAGTACTTTCACACTGGGCGCAAGAATCACAGATGGTGGACATATCTGGCATGTTACCTGATTGATGTTGCCCTGGTAAATGCATATATATGCTTCAAGCATGTACACCCTGATAGTAAGCTGACCCATAAGATGTTTCATCTGCGTGTAGGGGAAACAACTCATGGTGGTTATTGTGGGCGATCGCAGCCCAGTGTGAGAGAGGTCGAGGCCACCGTTTCTCTTGCCTCGTACATAAATCCACAAAATCAGCCGATGCACGTTGTCAGCCGTTTGGAGGGGCGGCAGAAATGCTGTAAAGTATGCAGCAGAGAGGGTAAGACCACTGCGAGCGGACGACTGTCTGAGACGTCCAAAGGATGTAGTCTGTGCGGGGTTCATCTTCACGAGGGCGAGTGTTTTGCGGCTTTTCATCATCGCATGATGCTACGAGGTAAGAGGAGCGTTGGCGTGCAGACCTCTACTCACACAGCCCCGACGACACCCATCAGCAAGAGAACCCGACGTAAATAACGGACAGGGGACAGCTTCGCCTAACAGTGGCTTGACTGTATTCTTAACACGGACCATGATCACATTTTGAGCACGGTTGTGCCGTTTGTTTGTGCTTTACGATCCCGTTGATTGTAAATTGAAACACGGATTATTTTGTACAATCCCCCTGATTGTAATCTTTGTAACACGGACCATGCACTCGGACGTCGAGACAGACTCTGAGATTTATTATTCGGCATAATGTAAATTATCCCCGATTAAAATACTATCTATGGATCGCATATATTCGTTTGTTTTGTTTAGACGGATTATTTTGTACAATTCCCCCTATTATAATTTTTGTAACACGGATCTGCCACCCCGATTGTAATTTTTGAAACACGGACCATGCACTCGGACGTCGAGACAGACTCCGAGATTTATTGTTCGGCATAATGTAAATTATTCCTGAATAAAATACTATCTATGATCGCATATTTTCGTTTGTTTTGTTTTTACCCCCACTTTCGTTTTTGGCAGATCCGTAAGGACGCTATAGTAATGGATGAACGTGCGTTGTATCACGTGGGAGGGGCACAGCCCAACGGAGGCTGTGCTCGTGCGACGTAGACGTTGTACCAACCATCTGTCGTTTGGGTTAGTGCATAGAGCAGTTGCACTGTCCAGAGCTAAGGTGGTACAAAACTGCACCTTAGTAACAACTGCACAACTAACCTGTTAGGAAACGGTAACACTAACGAGCTAAGTGTGCACTGAACTGGCCAAACTACGTACACGCCTTCCTTCAATGGCGAAGCTATGTCGTTGACACTACGTCAAAGCAGACTGCACTGTGCGACTCTTCCAAGTCATTCAAAGTACGTGGCCAAGTGACACAACCCAGGGGGAACAGGACAGGTTTGAGGGTGCTGCCGCACCCATAGCACTAACCCCTGGGTCTTCTACTAACCCACGAGCCAGGTGATGTTTCCCGGTGTGGACGTGCGTGCCGGCGAACGAGCTTTACTTCCGCAAAAGTAAGCTAGAAAAGGGCATAAAAGTGCACGTCCCCCGGGGCAAACAACGCCCAAGACCTTGTCATTTTCTCGACACAACCTCATCAGCGGTTGCCCCTCTATACGGGCATGCAAAAATTTTTGAAGTCTAACACGTATATGGTCGGTAATCGTACCCTGAAAATGCGGTATTTTCCCGCCAAATGCCTGGCAGGAAAGCGTGCAGGAGAGCCTATCTTCTGTAGACACGGAAAAGGGGGCCGGTTTTGACCGACTTGGCAGGATAACGGACAGGGGCGCTCGGCAGGAAAAGGGATACATGTTGTTTCTATCTGTTCAGTGGAGGAAAATTCTATTTTGATGTTATGACAATGATTTCTGCACAGTACGGCCAGAAAAACAACAAGAAATATTTAACCCTTTCACCACCATGGTTTGTCCCAAATCCATTGTTTTCTATGGTTAAGTTGGACCTGTATACAGGGAACTGGGGGTGAAAGGCTTAAACCAGAAAAACAAGAATGACAAAAGTAATTAAGGTCTGAAACTTTAGGTACTGGAGGTCAACTTTAGCAACATGCATAGCAGAAACAAGCCCCTCTTAGTTTGAGTATAGACGGTCTTCCCTCCCTCTACTGTCTATGGTTTCATCAGGTCTGTTAATATGTAACAGTTCATAAACAATGACAGGAAATGATTCAAGATCAGTGGAGTTGGCTTGTTTCTTACAGGCCTGCACATTTGCAGGATTTCACTTTTTCTTACCTCATTTGCACATTTTTGACACTGATGTGCTTATTTGAACAAAGTCACATCTCAACCCCTGCATCTACCTGTACGCCAAATACTGAGACGGTAGCTTTGGCGGTATGGGAGCCTTTGTGTGTGACGGACATACATCCACACATACCCACAAATATACAGACATACAGATGCCACTCAGACTCATCATATAAGCTCTTTTTGGTATTTATATATAAAACCAAATATGAGCTAAAAATGAATGTATAACATGTCTCACTTCAGAAATCATATGAACTTCAGTTAAATGTGTTATGTTGGAAGATTCAAATTCTTTATGCATGAAAAAGTCTGCCCAGAGTACAATTCATGGCTGAAAAACGACACCAGGCCTCACCTGTCCATCCTTGCTTGTTTTCTGTATTGACAATTGCTTTGTGTCGTAAAAGAACACGTACACTCTCAAGATGACCCAAAGCCACAGCGAGATGTAATGGTGTCCTGCCTCTGGGGTCTACTGCTTCTATGGCTATGTCATGCTGCAATGGTAACAGAGATCAAAGAGGAGACAAATTTAGCCTCAGCATCACACTACAACTCAGCATCACACTACAATGTCAGCATCACACTACAATCTCAGCATCACACTACAATCTCAGCATCACATTTCAATCTCAGCATCACACTACAATCTCAGCGTCACACTACAACTCAGCATCACACTACAATCTCAGCATCACATTTCAATCTCAGCATCACACTACAATCTCAGCGTCACACTACAACTCAGCATCACACTACAATCTCAGCGTCACACTACAATCTCAGCATCACACTACAACCTCAGCATCACACTACAATCTCAGCGTCACACTACAATCTCAGCATCACACTACAATCTCAGCGTCACACTACAACTCAGCATCACACTACAATCAACCAATATAGCAAAACAGATAAATTCAGCACAAATAACACATTGAATTCTGAGTATTTTGCAGAGTTAAAATGGCACATAAGATGAGAATGATGATGATGAAAATGATAATTTAATCAAAATAGTCATAAAAGTCAACAAATTTTATCAAAAAGATACCATGACGATTGGCATAAAAATTTGAATGAGAAAATGAACAATCTTCTGGGTCAGTATCATCTGAATCAGTACTATACAAGGAACACTCATGATTATTTCAGCAGAACTGCAACAAAAACTTTGCATATCTCAATACCTGCAATACTAGGATCTGTCATGTCAATTCACTGTGGACTTAATGTTCTAAACTTAATCACATGTACAGGTACAAAAACATTGACTTGCTTTAAAAGCAGTTAATCTTTTTTTCTACAGAAATGTTTCACACATTGATGAAGCCCATCAATGTTGTTTCAACCTAAATTTTTCATTGTAATATCTATTTTTCCTCTGGGAATTATGTATGACCTTTGACATTTGTGTGTCACTCTTTCACGTGTACAGTCAAAATTGTTCTCAAGCTTTCAGAATTTTTTCACTGTTTTCACACTCTGAATGTCTGACTATGCCAGTAAACTAAATGTCAATGAAAGAATGTTTATTGTACAATGTACATCAAAATGTATAAGGAATGATAATTTCCTATCATTTTTATCAAATGTACTTTACACTCTTTTATTTTCTAAGCACAGGACTGAGGAGTATCACGATATGTGGAAATATTACTTACTGAGGCCCTAATTCAATTCATTTCATGAAATGTTTTTCTATGTCAATGTGTCCTTTGACCTCGGATACATCATGATAGAATTGTATTTGTCAACAAAGAACACATAAACAGCAGTGCTTGTATTTGTTAATTCTATTTGACGTGAAAACTAATGTTCATCTTTGTATATCTATTCATTGTAACTTATATTATTCAACATCTGAGATCAAGAACAATAGAATTTTGCGTGAGCTAAAAAAGCCGTATGGAATGCCCGTTCCATAACACGTACGATTTCAAGGCCCCCATCCCCTGCAGCTATATCTGCGCGTTCACTGTTGAATAGTTTCAAGGGACTCATTGGAAGTGTCAGAACATGTCTCGCACAGGCTCTGTACATACGTGTGTAGTACACACACACTATTCAGAACTTGCAGAAGTGCGCCCAAAATAGCGTTCCACACTTGCGCTATAAATCGGAAGAAAAATTATCGACACTGCACGAAAAACGGTCATTACTCAGTCTCTGTCCATTTGATGCCCAAGTAACAAATATAAGATTTATAATAATAAGGTTATTACGAAAATACCGCAAAGGATGCACAAGGACATTGGCGCAGCGTATCGCCTGACACAAATATTATATACATAAAACATTATTCAAGAATTGTCAGGTGTTATACCTGCCACATTGAATTTGACACTTTCTTGATTATGCTACATGTATTTCACCATCGCTTAGAAACACAACATAGACAAAAGTACTGGAACATGAATTCTGAAATACATTACTACTGTCTAACCCATTTCCTTGGACACACATTCAAAACTGAAAGCAACTGGACTGGAAAACTGAAAGTCATGCCATTCCACTGTACCATGAAAGTGAAGTACATGTAGCAATCCACAGTCCCTAAATCACTAATCCTAAATACTATCCAATTCTGTAATAGTGTGTAATACAGTATTAGCTTCAAAACCATGGAAAACAGAAATGCCACTTGAGATTTCCTCAAATATTCTATGATTATCTGTAAATTTATATCTAGTCTGTATTCCATGACTATCCAATTCAAAGAAATTTTCAGCAAAGTCTATGTACAGGTACTAAGGAATCCCTGGAGAATATAACAAGTAGAAAAGCATTTGTAACCGCTAATCCTTGGAGATGTTCAATCCCGGGGGAGCAATTTCTGGAATGATTGTCAAATCATGTAAGTTGATGAGAAAACACCTTGTTATCAAGAAGTCACTAAAACACTGCACATTAATACAATAGTCACATGGCTGACCAACATCCCATATTGTATAGCAACTGAAGTTTCATAAAACCCTATCTAACGTCTCTATCTTACACTTGGGGTTTCATTTTATAAGATACCCGTATATCTCAAAATGATGTAGGGTAACTTTGTATTATCAATCACCTTATTCTTTCAACCTGCAGCTTTGCTTTCTATAAGATATGATATTGCACAAAAATTGCAGTTACTTTAGCTTAAAGGCACTGTTTGTGATCCCTGGGATCACCTTTGTTCTAGTCTGTAAAAGGATTATGGAGGTGTGATAGCCTTTTGTTTTCAATTGATATTGTAATCTGGTGGGTAAATTTTTCGATGATACAATCGGGTGCCAAAACAGGCCTTTAAACCAAGAATTCAAATGGACTACAGTTCAAACAAAACCATGTGAACAAACATGCATAGAAATGCATAGATAGCCATATGCGTCTTTACTCTTGGTTTTGTTTGTTTCACTATCACTATGGTAGACTGAAAGATTTTTGTTTATGGTCTCCACCAACTCTACCCCAAACCATGACTGGCACCAATCATGCTATGAGGTTTAGTTTATTGACAACATACTTGGTGAGAAGAGTGCCAACATAGCTGCCAAAGAGATTAATGACACTCCTTGTTATTATGTAACCCAACTTAATAACTATTTATAACAAGGTTAAACTTCATTTTGGCTGTTTTAAAAACCTGCCGAGTCATTTGTGGGAGGTACTTGATTTCTTAGAGTTCACCATGGTAACCTACACTGTACCTTTAATCATGATTGGGCTTTGGTGTTGATGGAGACCCATCCATGACTGAATGTTTCAATCCATGACATCACATGATCTCTTTGGTGTGCTGAATGTGCAAAACACTGTGCGTAATCTTTAATCTGCAGTAGAACTGTTCATCATATTGTAGACAAGACACTTTACCCACGGGAAGTCATTAATATTATATAAGCAAGCAGAGCAGAACCATATGGTGGAATTATTTTCAGCATCTGGTACAGAATATCATCACAAGTACACAAAACTCTCATAGAGAACTCTCACACCTGTCACACATAACTGTAATGTCACATCCCTGTTTTCTTTTGTTTTGTGTTGTTGTTTTTTGTGTGTGTGCTGGTACGATCACTGTCACTGGTGTCGGATACTGTTCAACCATTCCAATATGAAAATTCCCCTTTACTGAAACTGAGTTACTGGCACGGTAATATTAACGGTAGTAGCATATTGCCATGTTTGTCTGAATCCTTGAGAAAAAATCTGCCTAAAATGTTCTGTATTGATGGCTCAGAATTAGAACAAGCCATGAGCATCACAATGTTTTCAATATTTTTTCACATTCATAACAACAAACAAAAGGAAAAGTTCAAGATATCAAACAGTGACACTTTCACAACCTCCCACCTTTGAAATCTTTTACACTTGTATAGTTGTAAGAAATGAAGCCCAAAATTTATATTTTCATCCCCTATTGGTCTGTAAAGGGTAAATATTATTATTTTGATTGATGTGTTGATACCAGTATAATAGAATTTCATATGTATGATATCAAAATGTGAATGGCAAAGTACATGGTACAGGGATGGTTATTGGAAGTAAATAAAGCCTGCTAATGAAAGCCATGAATGCTGCCATACCTGTTATATCTTTGGTATGACATGATTTCTGACAAAGTGACATTGACTGGTTTTGCATAAAATAATCCAGAAATAGCATTGCTGGTTATTTCCTATGGGATTTCAATGTTCATCATTTTTTCTCTCTGAGTTTTATCGTATGTGTTCACATAATTTTAATGACCATTTTTCAAAATCACACTGTTAAGTAAACTCTTTAGGCAAGTAATTTACAGCTATAAAATCTTGAAAGTCATGTAAGTGAGCACACAATTTCTTATGTCAAAGGACCATGAAAAGACACTTTTATTTTCATACTTTTGGCTGATTCTTTGTTATTTCTTTTTCAAGGAAGTAAGATTTTCTCCTGACCATTGTTGACAGATAGTAACTGGTATGTGGTAAATGCTTTCTCTTTACTAAATGGTGACTATTAATGATTTTCTAATTTCTTATCTATACTTGAATACAGTATTTTGGAAATAATGTTTGTATTTAAAGACATCAATACTTTTAGTTTCAAGTATGAATGCATTGATGTATGTGAACCAAACAAGAATTCATGTAGTCCTGATGTGTGATAAGATAAGTGTCAACAACAACAACCTTGGGGTGATATACGTCAATGTTTGCAGTTCACAAAAGCTGGCTGCCCAGCTTTTACTAGTCATTACCATATTGTTTTAGCTTTCTGTAACAATACTGTGTGTAAGAAGGCCTGAAATTATTTCATCATGTTTTAATAAATCAAACGATGTGACGGTAGATGATAATTTATGGGAATGAGGGACACTTACAGCCTGATTCTGGTTAACATTACTATAAGTGACATTTCTAGCATTCATAATAATGGAATAACTTGATGTGAAAATATTATGATGTTGTATTGTGGGCTTTAACACAAATGATTCCCCAAATACAACAATATCCTATCTGGCAGAAGTCAGAGCTGTTGATACACATGAGCGGTTTCATAGTTGTTGCAAATTACTGATGACGGTTTAAAAACAGCCTGCACACTATTTCATTGAGCACTTCAAAACCTGACAAAATAAAACAAAATTGTGCTGCACCAATATTTCAACATAAATGTGGCTTGGATTGAAAATGTCAAGGGTTACAAAATCTGTGTGTCAATAAACTTTCGCTGAAAATTATTCATCAAATAATGTAATTGGAGAGTCTGTCGGGGACGAAATTGTTGATATGCTAGACATGCTTCGTCATTCACACAACAGAATTGTCCCTCCTACATCGTTACATTTCAGTTACAGTGACAGTGGTAGAGACACGCATCGGTATAAGAGACGTATCGGTAGGCCAGTAGTTCAACTAAACACACGAGGGGCCGTGCTCCGCACAATCTAGGTCTGTGAGTGTATACTGCACTCTGAACAACCCGAGCTTCACGGTTCAGCCTGAGTTCAGCTATCCGTGAATATAATATTATTATGCATGTTTTGTAGATGAAAACAAAATCCAATAAAAATGTAACAGCTTTGCAGCCGACATTGCGACGTCTAAACCTTGATTCGATGGTTAAAATGATTGTGTATGTTTAAATAAGCATCTGTCATAACGCAAAACTACAAAAGTATCACATGGACACGGGCTACGTTGTAGTACATAGCACCGGCTTAACAATCTGCATCACCCAGGGTGATGTGACAGCTCGGAGTTCTGCAAAAAGATGACGCTTTACCTCATCTTTGTTCAAGAGTCTCTCCAGCTCTTCATAGCTATTATGCCAGACAAGCCAATGCAGTGGATAAATCTCCGATGGTTTGCCTTTCGGCATTATTTTGCTGCAAGAAATGTACAATTTTTTCCTCAAACAGGAAGTAATTGCATGACAAATATTGCTGTTTGTTTGTTGTCACGCATTCCTCAAATGCATCAGATGACGCCGCCTAGCGCCTTGTGTTGGTGTTTCAATTTTGTTTGCAAAATGACGAACTTGTCGTACCCGACAGTGGTGGCACCATACTCACTTGGTGGCTGTTAATGCTTGAAGAGCTGTTTAATAGGTAAAGTGAAAGGATTCATAAAATGGAAGGAATATACCTCAAACAAACTTCTATTGATGTGATAATAGTCTCAATCGTTAATAATGTAATGTAAGGTAAAGTAAGCCTTTATTGATATCGTATCTTGATCATCAGGTACAATAAAGGTTATGCAAAAACAACAATGAAAGAGTATATATAATATATATATAAATATAAATATCTATAATGAGGTCAACATATTAAAGGTTCATAAATAGTTTACTTTGTCTTTTTCATTTTGTCTTGTCTGAGTTTAAAACATGTATGTATGTATTTTCCCAATTCACATAGTGATGCTTTATCTGTCCTTGAAAAGATGCTTACAAGGTCTTGTGTGCCTCTGAATGCGTTTTTACAAATGTTTAGCTTACTGAAAAAATCATGTCTAATGTCTGTGTATCCTTTGCAATGAAAAAGAAAATGTATCTCATCTTCTACTTGTTTGTTTTGGCAAATTGGGCATGCTCTGTCTATGACGTGCAAGGTTTCTATATCTACCTGTTTCTATGTGTAGTATGTGTGCACTAATGCGTAACTTGCACAGGGCTGAGGGTATTAGAGTATATCAATGTTCCACTCTGAGCACGCATATCCCAGATATTTCGAAGGGACTAAGCCCTTCTTCTTCATTGGGACCACAACAGTCACTGATCTAGAACTGCCACACTGTCAAGTTCAAAACTCCTTGCATGACAAAAGAGAAATTATGTAACAATTATGTAACAGTTTCTGGTATATGTCCATGCCCTCAGATCTGGTGGGGGTGATGTGATAATAGGAAAGCGTGCTATTGGAAAGACTACGAGCCCTGGAACTTCGGCAGAAAACTTACAAAATGAGAAATTTGGCTCGCGACCATGACTCGCCTGAGCTGAATCATTGGGGAGGGGGGGGGGGGGACTCGCACAAAGCTAAGTTCCATTTGGATTGCTCGTCACTTTTTGCACCGTGCTTCATGGACCCTCACCGGGTAAGCTCCTGGCCTCTGTAGCATTAAGGGACTGGCCAGTGTCTTCGGACTGGGGACTGAGTTATTTTTTGCGGATATCAAAAGGTGGCTGACCTCCCCCCCTCCCCCCAACGGAAAAACAAACGTATAAATCGTCTAAAACGCGCTCTGAAAGGCCTTTTAGAACAGACGTTTTCAATTTTGAACAGAAGCTTTCAATTTTGGTAATAATGTTATTAAATGGTTTAATGCGATGTACAGTAGCATTTCTAGTAATATTAATAATAATGGTCGGTTGACAGACTTTGTAAATTTAAAAAGGAGTTTGCGACAAGGATGTTCAGTTGTTCATTCTTTGTGTCGAAATACTAGCCTGTAGAATTATGCAATATACAGAGATAGATTAACTTCCATGTCAAGTAGAAGAAAAACACGCCCTGGCATATTGCTCAATTAGCAGATGATACCAATGTTTTTGTTAGAAATGAGAAATCTATTTACGAAATTTTGGATATTGAATCAATTTCAAAAAGTGAAAGTTTGTGGGGATTAAAGTGGACAACCTAACCTATCAAAAGTGCTTGGGCTGTTTGTGCGTTACAATAAGGGGAAATGCGATCGGTTAAATTGGCAGCCAAAGCTCAGTGGACAAGCCATAAGGTACTCAAAGCGCCTAGAAAATGAGAAACCAAGCTCCGTTTGGCAAATTTTTGATTACAAAGAGTCTTGGGTTATCTAATCTACAAAGAGTCTTGGGTTATCTAATCTATTGTATTTAGCAGCAGTATTAAATGTAACTCCTGATGTTGTTAAAAAAGTTGATCAACTGGTGTTTGACTGCATCGATTGATCTGATTATAATTTTTTTAAAAGTGTCTTATTGTCACTTATAGAAAGAGGAGGTTTAGGTTTCCCAGTGTTTACGAACTGTCACTGGCCTTTTAGTTTAAACGCTTTGGACAACTTTTTGTGGCTAAGAAAAACATGGAAAATTTTGGTTTTCTCATTTCCTTTAGCTAAGTAGTAATGACAGTTTATTCGATCTTCCCAATCTGCCCAGTGAGATTTGTAACATCCTTTTGGACTTTTATAGAGATTGTTTGAAGGTATGATGTCTTATGCGCTCAAAATGCGAAAGAGGCGGCAAAAGAAAATTACTGTGAAACTCTTTTACCAAATTGTTGTTTCATTGGCAGGAGATATTTTGCACACGTTTATTTTGAGCAAGAAAAATCAAGAAATCAATATTTCTAAGATTACAATTACAAATCACAGGAGATTACAAATCATACAATTAACCGTCTTGACGAATGCATTTACACGCTTATCTCATTTCAGATTGGAAGATAGTTCGACACCGTGATCAGGCATACTGTTGAATTTCTCTCGCGTAATGGCCAACGTTTGATGTTATTACGCTTTCTGCAAATGTTTGGATTTTGCATTTGTAATGCAAGCTCATCTGCTTTTCTTTTAAAGTTATACACATGTGGTTATGAGTAATTTGTAACATTGCAACATTCAGCTATAGATAACCTAACACTTTTGAGAAATTTGAACAGTATGAGATCCAATTCTCCCAAATACACTGAGTGTTAAGATGCATGTCCTATTTTTACTACACAACGGTGACACCTTGAAAAGTTGTATACAGAGATGTGGTTAAAAGGGCTTGATACATCAAGCAGGGCAACTTTTGTTTTAGAGCTAGCAAAGTCCGGCAAATCCTTGACGTAAAGTACGGACAACAGTAGCACCGACTCAATATTGAACCTTGAGGTACTCCTGATAACAACTTACGACTACAAATTATATCGTTATATTCTTTGCAATCTATATCATGACTCCATCTAGCTTCCAGATTATGATTTCGTTAAGGTCCGAATCTGTGAGATTTTCTCCTTTTTTGTTACTATAGTACTCGTATGATGCACACACAAATTTACAACGGACATATTTTAAGTATACCATACCAGGCGATAAACCTACCAGAAATGCACCGCCACTCACCCGATTCTTTTATACTGAATATGACAGAAACAAAGAACGATGGAATGAACACATTTTTTAACTTTCGTTGTTAAAGTTACCTTGCCTAGGATGTCGAAAACCAAAGGATTATAAAATTTTCAGATATTTATGTTATAAACCTTGTCCAACTGGAAATATTGTAGTTTTGATCATTTACAATTACCTACAAATAAATCTACCAAATGCCTTTGTTCCAGAATTCACTTCTTTGTTACAAAATGACCGAATGTAGGCCTACTACAATGAAGAACGCAAAATTCACTGGTTTGACTGAGCTGTAACATAATATGATTTTATTTCAAACTTTACATCACATAAGCGTATGGTTTTAGTAAAGTAAAGAGAAAAACGACACATTATGATACAAATAATGGGCAAGCTTGATAAAATATCATTTCGATAAGTAAGCTTCATTGAGTGCACTGTGAAATTTATCGACAGTTCGTGAGCTGAGGGGGCCGAAGTTGTGGGGTTAAAGATGTTCCTGAGTTGATCAACATACCAACTTGTTTAAACATCGACCTTCATATGTACAACTGTACACAGTGTACATACATTCAATGGACGATGCTTTGCACAGACAAACATAGACAGTCTATATTTGTCTATGGCTTTGGTGACCAATACACTGCCAGGCTTTGAGAAGGCGAGATAGAGACCGACCTGAGATTGTGACTTTCTGTCTCCCGTCCTCCTGTAGATAGAAATGCTAGCTGCACGTCAGATTTCCTCACAGGTATAAATACACCAACTATTCACAGATGGCAGCGATTTAGCGTAGGAAAGCGAAGGTTTGGTACAGCTCTTCTGGCCTACGGACGACATTCTGCGCGATTTCGAGAAAATGAGATATACTTACGAAATCAGCCCGTTAATTTTTGCTGACTTATTGAAAGATAAAGCTCCTTTTAAAAAGAAAACTAATGTAAACTGTTGTTAGGCAGGTGAAGATTTTTCAATCTGCGACAGAAATAGGGCAGAAAATGGTGGCTTGGATGACTCAGCATAAACAATCAGAGACTTTACATTAAGGAATATTGTCGGCTTTTATCGGGCAACAAGGCACCGGCTGACAGCCATCCTTTCCACGCACTGTGCGCACGGAATGTTCTCGGCTGTTTATCGGGCACACCTGTCGCTCGCTTCTGGCTGGCAGCCATCCCAATCCACACACTTTGCCTACGGAATGTTCTTGGCTGTTTATCGGGCCATGGAGGTAGTCTTCTACTACCTCCATGATCGGGCACGCGGGTACCATACCAGTCAACTCGCACTTTTTCCAACCCGCCCAGAACCAACTCGCCCGATTCCAACTCGCCCGATACCAACTCGCCCGATTCCAACTCGGATCGCCCGATACTATTTTGCAATTTTTAGGAGTACCTGGTACGTATAAAAACGCTTTATTTCTTAAAACAGCCTACAACAAATATTTCTAACATTGAGAACCACAGGTGCGGGCGCGGGATAGGGCTTGAAATGTACGTGCCAATACAGAAAAGTTTTTATTTGCGAATTTCACGTTTTGCAATTCTCTTGAAAGAATAAATTTCGTTCGGTTTCTTTACGTATAGGGATAGTTACTGCAGTTACTGGCTCATGTCTTCAGGAACAGCAGGAGCGCATTTCACGAGTTATGGCCCGGCATGGAAATAGCTTGCCTCGGGCCATCGGGTTAGCGTACATGGAATCAACAACTACATGTAAAACAACGCGCGAGTTGGCATCGGGCGAGTTGGAATCGGGCGAGTTGGTATCAGGCGAGTTGGAATCGAGCGAGTTGGTTCAGGGAGGGTTCGAAAAGGTGCGAGTTGACTGTAATCCGGGCACACCTGTCGCCTGCTGCTGGCTGACAGCAACCACAATCCACGCACTTTGCGTAGGGGCATTGTTGGTAAATTTACCTGTTGCCCGCTGCTGGCTGGCAACCATCCAAATCCACGTACTTTACCTACGGAATTTTCTCTGCTGTTTATTGGGCACACCTGTCATCTGCTGCTGGCTGACAGCCATCTCGATCAACGCACTATGCGTACGGAATGTTCTCGGATGTTTATCGGGCAAACTTGTCGCCTGCTGCTGGCTGGCACCAATCCTAATCCACGTACTTTACCTACAGAATGTCCTGGGCTATTTATCGGGCAAACCTGTCGCCTGCTGCTGACTGACAGCCGTCTCGATCAACCCACTATGCGTACGGAATGTCCTCGGCTATTTATCGGGCATACCTGTTGCCTGCTGCCGGCTGGCAAGCCATCCAATTCCACGCACTTTGCGTACGGAGTATTGTCGGCTGTTTATCGGGCACACCTGTCGCCCGCTGCTGGTTGGCAGCCATCCCAATCCACGCACTTTGTGTACGGGGCATTGTCGGCTCTTTATCGGTGCACTGGTCACTTAATTCCCGAAGCCAGACTTTTAAGGCCACGCCACTTTGAACGGACGGTATTGCAAAACGTTTAGGATTACCGAACACATATACATCAAGCTTACATCTCGTTTACTCGTTTCCATGGTTCAAGAGCAGTACGAGACTTTCTGAAACTTCTACCATCAAGGCCGTCAACTTCTGCCTGCGGCCGCACATTAAAACACACGTAGTATACCGGTAGTACCACACTTACAAATCTCTATGGCAATCAGCCCGTTAATTTTTGCTGACTCCAAATCCACGCACTTTGTGTACGGGGCATTGTCGGCTCTTTATCGGTGCACTGGTCACTTAATTCCCGAAGCCAGACTTTTAAGGCCACGCCACTTTGAACGGACGGCATTGCAAAACGTTTAGGATTACCGAACACATATATATCAAGCTTACATCTCGTTTACTCGTTTCCATGGTTCAAGAGCAGTACGAGACTTTCTGAAACTTCTACCATCAAGGCTGTCAACTTCTGCCTGCGGCCGCACATTAAAACCCACGTAGTATAGTACCACACATCTCTAAGGCAATCAGCCCGTTAATTTTTGCTGACTCATTGAATGGTAAGGTTTGTTTTAAAACGAAAAATAATGTAAATTGATGTTAGGCAGGTGTAGATTGTTCAATCTGCGACAGATATGAGCGCAGAAAAAAATCGTACATTTTTGTCTGTATTTAACCATATTTTGACTTGAATGACTCAGCAAAAAATCAGCGACTTTACATATGCGGAATATTGTCGCCCCTAAAACACCACCACTTTGCCAAAACTTATCGCCAACCGGTAAAGCTGAAAATAACCAACCACTGCCACGTATCGAAGTTTTCATCATCTTTCTATCATCCCAGGACTGAAATCTTGAAAGTGTACACATTTCGAGAAAATGACATCGTGAAATTCCACGCACGGCACCTGAGTTGTAGCATTTAGTAGTTTGCGCTTTCATTACCATGGTTTCATGAAAGAATGAATGGTTCGTGGTAGCCAAAATATCCTGACACATTAATACTTCCAAGTTGAATGTAAAAACAGTTATGATACATCGTAGCATCGTTATTTTGGGACGAGTTGATGGTTTTATGATGGTATTGTGATGATACCATACTTTGGGCGAAGTGGTTTTAGAACGAGGTGGTACTTGGGGGCCGAAGTGGCTTTGGACGAGGTAGTACTTGGGATGAGGTGGTTTTTGTACGAAATGGTTTCGGGACAAAGTTGTGTGGGGCGAACTGGTTGAGGGGCGAAGTGTCTGGACTCAGTTGAGGGGCTCTTTATCCGTGCCCTGGTCACCCACCATGCCCGCGGCCCACCTTTCAAGTCCATGCCACTTTTAACGGACGGCAATGAAAAAAATATATATAATTATGATCATTATGTGTTCTCTAAAATGGTGTCAGATGAATGATGAAAATATGACATCAGCAGTATTAGTTCATAACAATTATCATGTAGCAAAGAATGAACATCATTAAATGCCCAATAAGTGTTCATCAGTTATTTACCAAGGCGACTGTTTCAGGGATTTGAAAATAATACAGTCAACTGCCTTGGCTCCCCAAGCAGTACTGATCAGATACCACCACACCCAAAGTTATTCGGAGTCTGATGTTATGAATGATGTCGTTAGGTGTTGTATTGAATTTTTCAAAAAGTAGAGGATATCTTGACATATAGCTTTATGAAACTCTTTGATGATTTTATGTTGTCAGCATCCTGTTGTACAGGCTGGCAACTTTCGGAAGAAAGTCTTCTGATAGAAGTGTTGCACAAGCAATGCGAAGATATTCTGACAATACATAAATACATAGATACATATAAATATACATAGATATAATATATATATATATAACCGTACTCTCTGTGCCCAAGTTCAGAGGTTGCCATAAAGCCATTATGGTGATAACCGGGAGGGCACATTGTATACATTTTGTGTGTGTATATATATATATATATATTATATATATATATATATATATATATATATATATATATATATATATATATATATATATATATATATATATATATATATATATATATATATATATATATATATATATATATATATATATATAATATATATACATATATATGAAGTGCACTACACATACGTCACTGTGCAATGTAGGAATACACGACAAAAGAAGAAAACAATATAAAGAACAACAGCGGTTCAATAAAATAAGGACGGTACAGTCCGAGAAAACGATAAACTGCAACTTTAAAAAATATAGTACTGGTTAAAAGATAGGTTTCCAAACCATTCTTTAAGATCCAACATTTCTTGCAGTTTGGATCGGAATGCAACAAATCCACAGAGAGATTGAGAGAGCACAAACATAGAAAAGGCCCTTTAGATTGGAATCAGTGATCAAACTGGCGAGAGTGACTAACTAAACTTTCGGTGGCATTTTGAAGAGATTGTAGACGATTAAACTGATCTTGTGAATCTGATACAGAAGGCTATTACAATACTTTAGCTGAGTGGTTATAAATGCATGAATTAATTTGTCAGTAAAGTGTCATTATCAGAAGTTTGCAGGTTTTGCCAATTCTGTACATTGTTCAAAGCTGGTCTATATGATCGGACATAACACCGTTTCTGTTTCAGATTGTGCAGAGTTAGAAGGGATGATATTACTGTCACAAATTGCATTGGGTTTTAAATGTGACGAAAACTTAATAACTTGAGTTAATTTTTGTCATCGTTTAAAACAAGTGAGTTTAACTTTATCCAACAACGAGCATCGTCGACACAATCCTCAACACCGGTGAATACGTCATCCGGCTGCAAATAGGATGGACTTGAGTTTCGTCTGCATTCATCATACAACCAAGACCTTCGATAATATCTGCCAATGGTGCAATGTAAAGTGTAAAAAGAATCGGTCCTAGTACCGATCCCTGTGGGACACTATCCTTTAACTTAAAACTGCGCTGTGCCGACTTTAACACAATGGTTAAGATTTGACAATGATCAGAACCAGGACAAAACAGTGCCGGTTGTGCCGAATTGAGACTCCAGTCTATGAAGTAAGATAGCATGATCGATTGTATCGAATGCATCTGATAAATCCACGGGCGCCCGTTAGCTGGGTAGTCTGCTACATATCGATTTTCAGCTCGATCTGTCCGCCACTGCAACATAATAGGAATGACATTCTCTTTATCGTTGAGGGCACGCATGGTATCATAATGAACTCGCAGAGGAGTGGTTTCAGCGCTACGGTTAGCCCGATATGCGCTTTGGCGCTTTGAAAACAGTTTAGACCTGTGAGATGACTATGAAGTTTTTTTGCGACGATTCTTTCGAAAACTTTTGCGAGAAACTGTATAGGTTTGAAATCGGTCTCTTGTTCTTCAGAATGCTTATTTGCAGGTCAGGTTTTTTTCAGGAGAGGCCGAATAATGGCTGATTTGCAATGGGATGGAACGATTCCAGCTCGGAGCGAGCTATTTAACAGTGAATGTCATTTTACCTCATGTTACTATAATAAACTAACTTACTTACTTACTTGCTTACTTACTTACTTACTTAATTAATTATATAAGAGTGGGTTGATAGGAAGGCAAGACTCTGGTTTCAAGTGGCAGATAAAACCATTTATTCAACGTTTCGGTCCTTCAAAGGGACCTTCTTCAGGAATCTAAAATGAATAAAAACACAGTCGGCAACGATAAAAAATACAGGACATTGGAATAAAAGGACGATGGAAATGGGTTAAAAGAGTACATGAAAAAATAAAATTGCTTCTTTAGCCAAAGTAAAACTTTTGAAGAGAATAAAAATTACTTACAGGTAAAGTGCTCTGAACACTTGAAGTCCTAGTTTTTGATCGAAAACTAATGGAATTATGGGAAGAGAGTCGCTAGCTGAGTGCTAAATAAGATGCAAATATGGGAGGGACTGCCTAGCTTATAAAGGAAAGTTACCAGTCCTTTTTGTTGAGTCCATTCGGGGCAAGGGTGTCAAGCTCATTAATAATTTTGAGTTCTTTGCTTTCTGACTGTGGTTTTCCCTGAAAAAAATTTACAAATACCGGAAAATTGAAAATTCTCGATGCAGTGATCATTTTGATTAAAATGTTGGGCGACTACTGTGCATTTGTGGTTTTTTATATTGTACATGTGTTCGTAAATACGTGTTCGTAGTTGTCTCTTGGTCTCCCCGACGTATAGTTTGTTGCATTTGGAACAGGTAATGAGATAAATTAAGTTTCGGGTGTTGCAGTCCATGGTCCCAGTTATTTTAAGGGATTTATTTGTGATTTGGTTAGTGATTTCTTGTCTTGTTGTAAACATGTGTTTGCAAAATTGGCATTGGTTGCAGGGGGTACAGTGTCCTCTTCGTTTACCTTGGTGTCGGGGTGAAGTTTGGATTTGACTATCATCTTTTCAAGGTTGGTGGTTGTCGGTAGGCAATTACAGGTGTTGACGTGAATGTTTCCTTGGCAAGTCTGTTTGTTTGTAGAATGCTCCAGTGTTTCTGACAATGTCGGAGATACTGGGAAGTGATGGGTGAAAGGTGATAATGAATGGTACACGTCTGGGTGTTGTCACTTCTTTTGTTATGGTAATTGATGAGTTCTCTTCGATCAACTCTTTGGGCCTTGGCGATGGCTGTTTCTGATGGTAGATGTTTTGTAGTTTCGTACTGCAAAGTGCCCTTGAAGTTTGATGGCATCTGCATTGTAGAGATCATCATTGGAACATATTCGTCTGTACCTTAAAGCTTGACTATATGGGATGGATTTGAAAATGTGTCTTGGGTGACATGATGATGGCATCAGATATGTATGTTTATCAGTGGGTTTGCTGTAGACTTTGTTTCTATCTGATTGTTGCGTATGATCATAACGGTGTCAAGGAATGGCAATTCACTGTTGCTGTGGTCGATGGTAAATTTTAGAGTTTCATGTCTGTTATTGCAGAAGGTGTAAAATTGTATGAGTTCATCAGTGTGTGCGGCCAGAGGAAACGGACGTCATCTATGAATCTTTTCCATTTTTGTGGTTTCTTCGGAGTGCTCGTGAGGATATCTTTCTCAAGTTTGCCCATGACGATATTTGCATAGGCTGGTGCGACTTTTGTTCCCATGGCTGTACCTTGTAGTTGATTTATAATTATATAAACAAGTCAACAAGAAAGATGTGAAGGTACTGATAGATTTCTTGATTGTTTCCAATGGTAAAACATCAAGTTCGCAAGACTTGGAAGACATTTTCACAAATTCTAGCACCTGATCAGCTGTAACAGGATCAAAGTATGTAAATACATGTATATTGGATGGCGGCGTATCATGATATTCATCCAACTAAACGACAGGTCCATATTGAAGCTAGCTTCGCTGCCTTGGATTCGACATATGATATAAATTCTGATGGAACGATGTTGAACAATCTCCACCGTCCTCTTCTTGAATACTGCACTAATACAACACTGATGGTAAGCAGTTTTTGCCACACCACAGGGACGGAAGAAGGAACGATCGTGTTCATTGATGAAAATTTGTCAATCTATCTCAAGCTGTATATTTCGCCATTTAGTTTCTAGACCTCGTAGATTTCTTCTGAGAAGTAGGACCACCGGGAAGCCAGGATAAATAAACAAACAAACAAACAAACAAAAACACAAACCAATACAAACAAATAACAACCAAACAAACAAAAAACAAACAAACAAATAAACAACCAACCAATCAAACAAAACCAACAAATATATATATGCATACGATAAAATATGTTCCAGATTTGTTTAATCATTACGCTATCATTACTAACATTGGAACCGCTGGATGACATAAATGTTATTCGTTTTTCATTGCATTACCTAATAACTATGGAATCTGAAAATGGAAAAAAATAGGAATATTTTTAGATTCCCTGTATACCTAGATCAAAACTTGAAGTCCTCCCTCTGCTACCCCTATAGAATTTTCAAATCCATTTTAATTGCTCCAGCACCCCCCTCCCCTGCCACTAGCAGTTGTGAACGCAGCCTAACACCGGGCATTGCAACATACGTTTAACCATTTCACCATCATGGTGGCCCTCTACAGAGGAAAATAGGAGTGAAAACGTTCAGAGAGTACAAGACACTGTTATTGATGAAGATACAGAACGAGAAGTTTTCCCACCTTGGTTTTCCCTGTTACCTTTTCAATTAATGATAGGTTCAGAAACTTTACAAAAGAAGATTTCACTACCAGTAGTATTAACAAGGTAAATCAAGCCCTTACCAAAACCATCGACAGGAGTAAAGACAATTTTTGCTTGGTAAGCTTATATATCCAATTACATCTCCCAAGAAGCCCTTGAGAGCTGATGTGCACAGTGTCTTAGAGGACCTTTTCTTTTATCGTTGAAACCATAAAAACACAGCTATGACAAAAACCGCCTTTGGTTAACAAGCATTTACTCATGCAAAATTTATCACACTTTTCATTTGAAAACCCGACACAGGGAGGAAAACAGTTTTCCTTTCAGATGTATCGATGGGAACGAAAAATATCTTATCATTCTTCCACTTTTAAATATGTCACTGTATCAATGTATTGTGAAATATTAGTGCATGTTGCTTTCTCATACTGAGCTCTTAGAAAACAGTCAAGGATAAGGTTTTGTCATACTTTGCATATGAATTACAGATTTTTGCTCACGTGTGAACACGTGAGCATATGTCGCAGCGATGTCTGTCTGTCTGTGTGTCTGTCTGTCTGTTGGTCCATTTTCTCAAAAACGGCTGAACGTATTTCAGTCAAATTTGGTAGACATCTTCAGAATTCAAATGGCTAGAACTGAAAAGGTTTTGGTGGGCGTGGCTTGGATATTAATGAAGTTATGAAAGTTTTAATTTTTCTGTTACGCCGCGTATGACAAGTGAAAACAATCGACTGTTTGAGGGCGCTGTGAAATGTGCTTGTCCAGGTTGGCTACAGCTGGATAGCCCTGCGTACGATGCTGTGTGTTCCGCTACAGCTAATAGCCCGGCTCAGCGGGGCTATTAGCTGTAGCGGAACACACAGCATCGTACGCAGGGCTAACAGCTGGATAGCTCTGGTTTCAACCACGGTCCCTCCGTGTTTCAACCTCGTATTGAACATTAAAAATATGATATTTTATTACTCATTCAACTCACTATTCAAGATAAAATATCGTTTAGCAAATTAGCTTTATCCTTGGTAATTGATTGTTTCCCTCGCTGCTCGATCGCCAGAAATGAGTACATACGTTCTCTACCTTGCCTCATGGCATGGAAGTGCTGATGAATAATAACTTTGGGTCAAAGGTATTGAAGTGTCCAATCAGGTTCGTGCACAGAGTCCAAGGCCATGACCTACTTCATGTACTTCTGCACTGTTTTGATTTTGCTTCGCCAAGAAACGTGTTCCGTACGATAATCCCGACAATACGTGTTACTGTTAGACGAGGTGGCCATTTTATGATAAGTTTCAATACTGCACAGCTACATAGCGTCACTATCGTGTGATCGAGGTACAGCGTTGTTGAACGGGATACAGAAACTCTGCAGAGGGAGAAACGATCGTTGACATGAACAGTCAATGTACTTCAGCACGTAGTCCGCAGATAGCGGATCGAGAAAATAAACGTGTCCCAGTAAATAACGGAATATTTATGTACATTAACTCGATATTAATCAAATTTCCAGCTCATCGCAAAATGTATTGCAAAGATTAATTTGTCACTGACAAATACTGCACTGTATGGAAAAACAGTCTGTAGAATTGTTCTACTTCAAGTGTATTACCCGAGACAAACACTTGTGTTGTCAATTTGATTTCATTTCATAAACTTCATACTTCATCGAGTATCGTGTATTTCAGCCTTTGTGAAGCCATTTTATTGATATTTTCAATTTTTGTCTTGGCTTTGTTGTGGAACATGTTGAATCGTCTCCGTGGACATGTAGGCAAAAGTGTGACGGGGTCGAAGTGACTTGGGTACCTGGGGCCGACCAAAACCAGTGTGAATTACTGGGGTCAAAGCGGACAGCGGCCGGGATGACGTGTTCCCCGAGCGAGCTACCTTCAGAAGTCTGTTTCATCGCAAAAACGTCAACTTTTAAAACCCGTCATTTATTTACTGATGTTATTCTCAGCATCACAAACATATACGCCTCTGCTATGTATCACAGCAAATAGTTATATTTGAGCGCCCCGTAAATGGATCCTCGTTTTTTTTGCGAACCCGGAAGTGTGTCTTGCTCAATGCATTTCCTACCCATAGCGAGGGAAACTGCCCGCGTTCCCATACTCCCATGCACCCTTTTTCAATGCCAGTGCAACGCCATCTGTGCAAAATTTGTGGTGGTATGCTCCCGTGTGATGGAAAACCTCTCTTATTCTAACAATGACGTAGTTGACTTTGGACTTCGATTTCGTAAATGTGATGTCCATGCAGTGAGTTTGGGTTGGCGCGCTTATAATGCAATCTTCGCCCGCCTGCGGTCCGATATCCCGCATTTATTAGCGATATTTATCTGTTTTGACTTGACCAAAGTTGGCAAAACTTGCTATGTACATTAAAGATACTATGATACAAGATTATTGAAAGTCATTTGACATTTTTTTCAGCCAATTCCCAATATGCATATTTAATGAACCTTCCAAATTAGGGATATATACTGGCATTTACTTGATAAAATTTGGCGAAACATGCTGTGTACATTGATCATTATACCAGGTTATAACAGTATTGAAAGTCATTTTGCATTTTCATGTCAGCTAATTCATAATTTGCATAAATAGCTAACAAGCTTTCACGGTTTGGCATATAGAGCTTGAAGGACTTGACCAAAGGTAATTACACATGCTATATTGTGATACAATGACAGTACTCAAAGAAATTAATTATTTTTATTTCAGCTAATTACATATTTGAATACTTAATGACCTTTAGAATTGATCTGTGGTGAAATTCATTGTGTTGATCATAACACTTTAAATGTAGCAAAGCATGTAGCAAAGGTTCAAACTTGCACATAAATGCAATATATAATGAAACACGTGAGCATTTTCAGTTCATATCTGGTATAATTATGAGTACACTTTGCAAAAGAGTCTTTCACTTTGCAAACAGTCAGACATCTTTGATATAGATCTGATATATTAAGGTTACGCGCCCGAAGGGCGCGCAGAAAACTGAAACAGAATGATGCAATTTGTGGCTGATACAATATACACTTTATGCAATTATGAGCCAGTGTCTTTATTCAAAACAGACTGATCCCCGTATTGAGCATTTGAAAAACATGGTGACACCCTTTAGCAAAATCAAAACGAGAAAGACCCCATGCATCCATCGCCCCCGAGGCCGAAGAAACTGACCAGTCCCCAAAGGATACCAGTTCCCAAACGAAGAATTATATTTTCAACTTATGGTATTGTGTTAAAATTTAGTTGGGATAATATAAACGTAAACTTGTTGTTTGGGAGCGACAATGTTCTCACATAATGGGTGGGTTCTTTTGTATGTAACGTTGTCAAAGGAATGGAAATTCTTATTAATCTTTCACAAGTCCGTGTCTAGGTTGATCTTTGGTATATCATGCTGTCAACATCACTGAAGAAAATCGATAGTAATACACGAATGACAAAGTTTCCTTTGTCGACCATTTATCAAAAAGAATGCAGTCTTCCCAGAGAGAATCATGTCTCTTCAATAATCCCTATTGTGTTCGGTTATTCATCACTAAGATACGCCGTTTTCTTAAATTGTTCCCGGGGAAATATGAATTAAAGCAAGAGCTACATTTTAAAACCAATTACTACGTTCATAGACCCATTCTTCTCTCTATCAACTAATTGCAAATTACTGACAATGGACTTGTTGCAAGCATAGTTGACACAATATTAACATCATTCAAATTGAGAAGGCAGGCCATAAAATGCATAATAGCACAATTATACTAATTTGGACTCGAATATTTTCATACATTCTCTCAAGGCAAAGGTCAATTAATATATTACTTTATCGTTTTCATCACCAAGGATACAAAACGATCTACTCTTATTTGAGGTTTAACGCCCTGTCAGGAACTCATGGCAATATAGAAGTACGTCACTTTATTCCCGATTTGTTTCGGTCTGTTCATGCATGTAAGAAATGTTACAAATGCATATTGATTAGTCTTGGAGTTTCATTTCATTAAATTTACTTAATATGCCGTAACACAGTGACAGTCACAAGGAACATGTTTACACTAGGTATTATATTCACATTGAAAGCGACTATCGCGATGTGTTGCGCAAGACGACTGAAGTCAAAAAGCGGCTATCACGATGTGTTGTGGGAGACTGAAGTCATAAAGAGACTATCGCGATGTGTTGTGGGAGACTGAAGTCGTATGTAGAGTTTTGTAACAGTAACATGCTTATAAGAAGAGCAATGTTTGAATTTCGAAGATAAATCTAAAAAAAAAATCAGTTTTACACTACGATCCTGGAGTTTCGATGTATTCGCAAAAGACCCCGTCCTCTTCTCCAATGAATTGATCAACAAACACTTTATACAGTGCTACACAGCAGGACACAGATCTACATCACCAAGTATGTAGAACAACAATATTATGTTTGCGGTCATAATTTTATTCAAAAATTCTAAAACGCAAAGCCACTCCCGTTGTTGCCAAAATGTTTCCGTATCCTGACATTAAAACTACAGATAGCGTTAAGGAACCGACTGTGATCTTGTTTGCTTGAAATTCTTAGATTTCTACACAGGGGTCAATGACCAGCTTTGAGAATTTCTACGTAAATGTTAGTTCCGACGAAGAAAATTTTAAGTTTTCTTTGTTCATTCCTTGATTAGCATGTAGTTAACCAATGCACCCTATGATTCATTGAAATGCCACTCGACATGAGCCATGGTCGTAATATATTCAATCCCTAACTATCCTGGATCACGTACAATATTTACCATATTGGATGCTCTGTTATCCACACAGCGATTATTGAATTCATGAAATGAGGTGCTTGCAGCATTGCTTGGATAGTCTATGGAAGGCCCAGGATCGAAGGCCGAACCTCGGTACGTACAGTGAGTAGGGAATTTACGAACGCGTCTTTATTGCTTTGACTACAAACATCGGGTAGAGATGTACCAGCGGATGATGAAGTGTCCTCTCATAAAATATAGAACTTTCTTATAAAAATACCCTGAAAAATACAGTCTTGGTCAAACGTTGCATATAGTATATTTTCATAGGGTAAAAAGTTCAACAATGTAGATGCCATTCTTCACAGGTGCGCAGCGTTGCTTGGATAGTCGATCGAAGGCCCGAGTCGGGATCGAAGTGTGAGGCCGAAGGCCGAACCTCGGTACACTGACTTGGTTGATTCCGCTATCTTCATCACAAAATCACTGACATGATGCAAGAGCGTTCGGCACAAGATAGTAGACTTATCCAGACTTGAAGGCAAACATTGATCCCATAGAACAGTATGACATGTATGTATACGTATTTACATCAGTTTTGGTGCAGACTTTAGATGAAAAGTCATACAAGTCTCTCCACTTGAAATATTTGAAAAGCTGTTTAATTGATTGACAATTTTTACATTGCACATTTGCACCCAACAAAAAAGTTGCATGATGTTAATTTAGACGTCAATCATTGAATACAAATCATTGTTCCAAATTACCACACACTGATCATAAGGACAAAACTCCAATATGGTAAATGATGCTTGATTCATAAAATTACATTCGAGTGCAGTCAATAATAAAAACTTTGCATGGATGTGCGGGTTATGGCGATGGCCTTGCAGCGGTGGCCATTTGCAACATCTGACTTGGCAAACGGACTTCCGCCGCTAAGATCTCTAAACCTAATAGATGTATTCGGGCAAATTTTTACATGTAAAAATTTTCATTACATGTCATACGGTCAAAGATATTTGGCGAAAAAACACTGAGATGTGTTCTGTGACCACGAATGGCAAAACGCGTAGCGATATATTTTACGCTATGGTTAACAAAGAAGTAAATGAACTCAACGCTGATCAAAGACTAACTGTCAAGTCAGACTGGTAACATCGTAAATTCACTGAACACTTGGCCGAATATATATGTATAATAAATTGCAACGAAACACGAGGCTGTGAACATAATGATTTCAAATTCGTGCAGAGAAAAGCAGTTATAGTCACTGGTTCGTTAGTCTGGTAACCATGGGTAACGGCCTGTTAACTAGGATAATCGAACTGACAACTTGCCCGGATATTGGTATTCAAAATCAAATATTGACTGCTCCCAGATCGATGTATTTTTTACGGAATAGATTATGGGCACGGTTCGTAAAGGCATAGACAGTAGAGAAACGGGATACTGTCTATGGAAAGGGACCGTAGATGCGCACGGTAAACGAAACTTCTGTATTTAGGGGGAGGGGTTTAGCTGAATTTCGATTACCGTGCCCAAAAATCGTACTACAAGTTTTCCTATCGCAACATCTCGCTACACGTTTTTCTGTATCGCAAGATATCGCGCTACATTGTTTGGCGTGAACCAGGCCAGTACGGCACCGGCGCTACATGTGAATCAGTGCACGAGTAAAATAACGTAACAATCATTTTGGATTCACTGTTTCATTTCATTCTATTGGTTGCGCGATTGTTGAGTTGGCACTGAACAGAGATTGATTTTAGAGAGGGTATGCGGCGGGGGGGGGGGGGGGTGTCGGTAGCGTGTGCGTGATTCATAGCGACGTAATCACCGATTGTTGGTGCAGATACAGAATGAGGCTGGTTTGATTTCCAGTTGTCATTCAGGGGAGGGGGAGGGGGTTGGGGACAAACGCACTTAGTTTTGTTTACCGTGCGCATGTTTTAATTATCCACGGCCCTAAAGGTAATTAATTCAAACGTTATGTTATATACATATCGGAGTGTGAGCTGACGTGATCAATTCATACATATAAAGGTGTGACTTCAGAAAACTAACAATACTCACAGTTTGTACATTTCAAAGGGATTTAATGGGAAATGATCTTTCTATAGAATACGGAGAAATTTCAGCAATGAAGAGTAATGACAACTGTGATTGAAAAGCTTGGGCTAGTAGTATTCAATGTGTGAACTACAGTAATAAAAAAGTCTCATTAATATGAAGTCGTAATAATTCCCTAATCGCAGTTTCAAACATGATTCAAAAGTACCTTATAAGGAAAAAAATAGCACGTGCAAAACGAATTGCATTGTCATCACTTTTTTTCAATCGCGGCTCCAGGAAAGTAAATTGTATTTGACTTTGGAAATGGATAGATTTAAGGCATCAACCTTCACGCCTGAATGCAAGTCACTGACTTTTAGATTGCTTCGCGCTTCACCGTGTTTCAGTTATGTTAAGTACTTTGATGAAGTTGATGACACCCCGTGTACGTGAGATGATGACACCCCGGGCCGTGTACGTGAGATGATGACACCCCGTGTACGTGAGATGATGACACCCCGTGTACGTGAGATGATGACACCCCGTGTACGGGAGATGATGACACCCCTTGTACGTGAGATGATGACACCCGTGTACGTGAGATGATGACACCCCTTGTACGTGAGATGATGACACCCCGTGTACGTGAGATGATGACACCCCGTGTACGTGAGATGATGACACTCCGTGTACGTGAGATGATGACACCCCGTGTACGTGAGATGATGAAGGGGGAAATTAACAACTAATTATCGATCCGTCACGTGGATTTTGGGTCAGGTCAACAAACCATTATTCTGGCCAACAAAATTGTAAGCCTTGAAATCGATCGGACTTTTACAAGTACACGTTACACAAACAAATGATTTGTCAAAACGCCCAGCTGATTAAAAGAAACCGTTGGTAGTGTCAATATTTTAGAATTACTAATATTGCAGTCCAAGACTTCTTTGATTAAGACGCAATTTCTGTAAATGCGGTGTCGACAGCCATACGACATAGATCGTCGCCTCGACCCGTCCGCAACATCTTTCTTTTGATGAGTGTATATGTGGTGAAAGCCATGGGGTATTTATAATGACACGATCTCTGTATGGTGTTTTGACTATCGACAGAAGAGAGCGAAGATTCTGCACCTGAGACCTAGGGTGAGCAGATTAACACAGTTGTTTGTCAGTGCCATGGCGACTTGAAGGAAGCCGTCAATTATATCTGCATCAATGGAATAGAGATAATTGCCATGAACATGTAGCATGCTAGCACTTTTATGGAGGGACTTTCATACAGCTAAAATTATCAATGTTGGAATCAAAATGTCATCTGACAGAGAGTAGGTGGAAAAAAACAATTTATCACAGACTGATTCGTGTGAACACAAAGTTATTGACTTTGACGAAAAGTTAATATTGTCATAAAAACGTTATCAATTTTTTGAATTGAGCTTAAATAATGTAACAGACGATGCTGATTAAATGAAACGTTGTGCACACTAATAGAATGTTAATTAACGTCTCAACATGCACAAGCATGGCATTTTTGAGAACGTTTAACTTATTGGCCTTTCTTCAAAAGTTGAGATTTGAACCGCGATGTCGCGGAATTCTTAGAAACAAACAATCATTAAAGGTATACAGTCACCTGCAATCTATATATGCCCATATATGGTCAAAGGGGCGTTCCTTGGTATTCAAAATGCCCATGTGAGGGCGCTGTTTTAAAAAAGCGGCAACCCGCTTAAAATCTGTGATTGGTTAGATTTTCTGTTTCCATGGTAACTGTGGCAAAATTGGAACAGGTGACAATATACCTTTAATGTGAACAACAACAACGCACACTTAAATGCAAACCAAAGAGTGAAACATAATACAGACCCATACTGTCAGAATATATGCATACATACATACCGATAGATAGATAGATAGATAGATAGATAGATAGATAGATAGATAGATATATAGATAGAGAGATAGATAGATAGATAGATAGATGGATAGATAGATAGATAGAGAGATAGAGAGATAGCGATAGATAGATAGATAGACACAGGTCGATTAGGCATTATTTGTGATGATTTTTCCTATTATTATCATAAAAAATAATTATGAATATTAATAAATTATTAATATGAATGTTACAGAATATTAAAACTTTTTTACAAACAATGTCGTCTACTTTGTGTAAATACACTGTAAATACACTGTGTAGTAACTCTCGCCGTAGACTGAACCTGGGCAATGGTGTCACTTGTATATTTTGGCATAGATTGTGAAACTATATAAGGGTTTCCAGAGGGTTGTTCACATAACCAGATTACAATGTGTAAAATATAATTTTATTAATCATAATCGTAATTTATTAATGGGGTTTCCAGACGGTATTTACACAAAGTAGATGACATTGTTTGTAAAAAAGTTTTAATATTCTGTAACATTCATATTAATAATTTATTAATATTAATAATCATTTTTATGATAATAATAGGAAAATCATCACAAATAGACCTGTGAGATAGATAGATAGATAGATAGACCGACATATACATAAACAAACATACACACACGCACGCCTGCACGGCCACATACGCGTACGAACGTACGTACGTACATTCATACATACGTACATACATACATACATACATACATAAATACGTACGTACGTACGTACGTACATACATACATACATACATACATACATACATACATACATACATACATACATACATACATACAACTAAAGGCTTAACAGCGAGTACTAATACATTCAAACTGTTGGATGTTTCTCAAAGCTTTGTGACGCGGTCTGATAGAATATCAACCAGAGTGAATAGACTCCGAGTAGAGTCGGCGAAAACTGAAAAACGATACAACTACCAACATCCTCTTGATTCTGACGTCATCAGGGGACACCTTCGTCAGAAGATTTACTGTTTCAACCTTGGTCTTGCTCACATCATTTTCAAAGCAACAGGTGAGTAATTTCTCACTTTCAAGACGGCCTCCACATTTCATTCGATGTTTCTTTCTCGTTATTAACGTCTGTCTCAACACCGCAGAGCGAATTCATCAGTATTTACAGTAACTGAGCCAATGAAAGCCGATTAGCAACGCTAAGTAAAGTTGAGCCTTCGCTACATGCTGACTGTGAGTGATTTCTTATATTATAAAGAATTGCTTCATAGAAATGTATATGCAGCCAATTAAAAACAGACCTGCCCACTATTTCTAAAAATGTACAGTAATAATTGCACGAGTACATATCATTTTGAAGAAACGGGACAATATAGAATTCCAATTTTCTACTTTTGAATGTGTTGATGGTTTGTAATCATTGAAGAGACGATCATTAATTTTATAGAGTTCAGGGACAGGGAAGAAATTACACAAGGTCACAGTTGTTTTGGGGATGTCATATTTGTGTACGATAAACACAAAATAGAAACATCCCAACGGTCTAAAATGACATGATGGCGCTTTTTTTAGTTTAATTTTTATTTTTGGGGTTCAAAATTCAACCATGAACACGAAAATAACGAAACACAGGACTTGGAATGTTTACATGTAATAAAATTCTGATACCCAACAAGATGCGACGATAGGTTTACTATCTGTCGTCCGTAGAAAATGAGTTTTCACATTTATTATTTTCAAAGTGAATGTGATAAAAAGGCTGACGCGACTTGTCTATCTGAATGCGCACGACAATGAAAAGTAAACCTCTTTTTCCCCTTAGCTAGATGTGTCTTGAACAGTTCTTACCACTCAGTACGTATTGTACCGCTAAAACCAAGTGACAGGTACCCTGGCTTTTTTTGCAAGGAGTTTTAGAAAGCGTAACTAAGACGGAGATAATAGCTGTGTACAGATATGATGACGGTATGTCCAGGCTGTAGCCTGGCTGGCTGATTGCTGATACTAATGATGTTATGACAAGTAGGCCTAAAGTGATATAATGTTGAATTTAGACAGACGCGTCAAATCACTTAAGTTGCAAAGTAATTTCCAATTTTGCCAATTAAAGACCATTCTGTTTGGATTGACTCCTGTCAACGTGATATTTGGTATCTTTCAATGCAATTACCGAAACAAAATCATCATGGGTATGTAAACGGCATAATCACTCTGTATGATACAGAATGTCACGTGGTAGAGTATTTCTAAATTTTCCTTAGAAGAGAACGGAGCTTATATGAATAAGTGTTCTCTACGACTATAGTCATCAAATAATTGTTTAACAATTATTTGACGCTAAAAGGTGGGAAGATGATCAAATAACTTGGCTGTTACGTAGTGAACTATCTAATCCATGGCTGTATTTTGGCCGATGACATCGTGTATAATAGGGTCTATCAAGCAAGGGTCAGCCAGAATACATCACGTGATCATCATTGCATTTATCGTGTCGGTGAAAACATATGTACCCTTGTCATGAAACCGTATAGCTAGTATAGCGTACAGAGTATGAACTTTAATTCTGTACATATGAGGTGTTTTCATATTGTAAGCGACCAAGGCCGTACATCACTGGAAAGCTAATCACACCTTGGTTAATGACAGGGCCATCGCTAGGGAACTTGAGTCCTAAGAGATTGCATTTACACCTTTCTACACATTATACATCTTGGCCTTCGAAATAATTCAAAATTTGGCGAGAAATTGGATGTCGACTGATGGACAATACTTTTAACAATTTGAGTCAATCTCATGAGATGGTTTTCTTTGCAAGGTTGTTTCCAAAACAGCATGTGTTGCCAGATACGGCTGAATTCCTCAGTGCTAATAGCTTATGCGGAAATATTATAGTGTCGATTAATACTTTCAAGATTCAAATCTCTGACATCCATTCAGAATAGCTGTATGCTGTTTGACCCAGAGATAATTTATGCACGATGATGGTTCAATGAAACCTGTCAACATCATGTTAATCGGTATTTAGTGAAGCAGAGACACGCTAGGCTGGGATGCAGATACCCTCTGTCATCGAGATCAATAGTCACTCAAAGGTATTGCCATAACACGACTCTACTCTGGACGTTTGAGGTATGTAGCGGATAACGGCAATTGTTATTTCAATTTATTTATTTCTCAGAAAACATTGAAAATGAGCGGTACAGGTCAATGCAATTCACAAGAACACTAGTTGTTAGACCACTAATAAGTCGTTTTACTATTGTCGGCCCTATTTCGTGTTAAATTACTTGTCTTTAGATCGGAGTGGCTGGGTGATTTGGATCGCAGAGGGTTATTTTGTTTTCCATGGAGGAATGAAGGGCAGGTGAGCATCTTCCATGCGTTAATTCTAGAAGTCCCTGACCAGTCCTCCCAGAAATGTCCGTCAAGTCACCAAAGAGAATGATAAAGAGGTCGAATGCAGATTTTTTATGAAGGTACAGTATTATGAAATGTAAATTTACCTTTTAAATCTACATTTTACCTCGTATAGTTAAAACGTACTACAAGTTTGCAACCAAAACCAATACTGTCTGCACATACATGTATACGTAAATGCGTGCATGCACGAACAATTGAATGCATGTATGTAAACGTGATAACTCAAAGAAATGTACATGAAAATGTGAACTTGACATGTATTTTTTTGAATAATGTACTGCTTTGCAATAATGCATTGAGCATTCCCCCAGCCCTCCCCCCCCAACAGTAAGCACGCACCCTATTTGCAAAATGATTCCACGTCTTGTTCACTTACTAATCTTTAATTTTTTTGCAGAGACAGAACTCTACCAAAGTATAACACATAAACTTTTGTTATTTGTCATACTGCAGAAAATTGACAAATACAGAATTTCGTTAGCGCATTGCAAGTGCAGGAGATTGTAAACGGAACGCGCTGTCAATCATAAAAATACAATGGTGTTTGTGTGACTTATGACTGCTTGGGACAATTCTGTAACCAATTGCCGTGCGTTCAAGCTATAGCAATCTTTATCACCGATATTTATACAGGGTTAAAAAACAAAATCTGCAATCTTCAAAATTGATATTATCAAAGTCTGGCATTAATCTGATTTCAAGTATCGAAATCTACTTTAAAATTGTAGTTTTTCATAAACGTTTTATCACTTAAAAGCGAAAATGTTTATTTGAGACCTTCTTCATCTTTCTACCATGTTCCATTCATGTAATTCCCCCGATAACCCTGAATTGGTGTTTCATTAGAGTTGCTAATACATTAATTTACTTGTTGACAAATTTAATAAAAATGCATCACAGACACTGGAGCGAACCATGTCATGTAGTTCTAACGACGCAAAATATAATTGTCGATGAGCTGAGTAAGGCTATAATCATTACTATTACACGATCTTTTGGTATTTTAGTCCAGGTATTCAAAATATCAATATGTCCCTGAATTTGAACCGAAAATCAGTGACCTTGACAATCACTTCAGAATTAATTAATATGGATAGCTTTAGGCCTACAGACCATTGAATGACACTGGTGATGTATGAAAATAGCCGATGCTGAAAGTTGGAGGAGATAAATTATTTTTGAACATCTACAGGCGACGTCTACGGGACGATTCATCAGTTTATTTTTGCGGTGATCAAGGCATCAGAATAACTTCAAACAAAATGTAAATCCTCCTTTAAGGAATTGTACTTTGTAAATGTTATTAGCATGATACGCGAAAATCTGAGCTTGACACCTTAATAGTAATCAAAAGCTGCTACAACACATTCATCGTTTTTGCTTCTGTTCTCGCTATTCAAAGGACTTGGTTTCAAAGAATGGCTTCTTACACAAGCTAACTGATAACATCTTAGTATCACGACTTTTGATTTCACGGTATTAGGAAACATGGTTTCAATCAACTCATTATTCCATCGATCAATCAACTACGAGATAAGATGGAAAGTCAAAGTGACTACATCTAATGGACTAGATGGTATTTCAGTAATTTACATGATCGTTCATAAGTCCGTTCAACGAAGCCTCAGAGGCACAGCACCTGTGACGTCATTAAACAAATAACGTGCTTTAAGTGATGCATAATTCAACATTCACCAGTCTCGTTCCCAACAGTTTACCGGTATCATCGGGCTTGTAAATTAGACATATTCAACTTTTTCTCATTTTTTCAATTTTTCTATGGAAGTGCAGTGCTTTACATGCGATTGATTCAGGTGTCAACTTTTTCATGACATGACGAAAACACCGAATTCTATACGTGAACAAGGATGTAAATGCACGATGCTGAACACTTTGACCATGGTGACGACCAGTGTCAGAACCGCCATGTTGAAATGTTGTTCGACGGAAAAGCGTGCCGTAATATGTAAAGTAACTGGTACATCGCAACGATATCTTTGAAGTAGGAAGGCAAACACCTGACATTACAGATCCGTGTGACGAGTAAGGTGATGAATTGGGGTTTTTAGAACAGCACTCGGGGCGACTTTGCTAGAGATGAAAAAAGTATGTTACTATAAGCTTAGTGATTTATTTGTGACGTCAAGCAAAACTCTCTGTACATGTCACTGAAAGCGCAAATAGTGAATGTAGCTGTAATAAGAGACAGGAAAAGGTAAAGGGATAGAGAGAGATCAGAAGCAAAGATAGAGTGAAGTAAAGAAATACATGATTAGAGGAATAAGCGCATCGGTACAAATCAATACCGTCAAAGGAAACGAAACGAGGTTTTCAATCTATTTGGAGGTTACACTAGCGCGGGAACATACCTACAATGTTCTCCTTTGATTTTTTCACCGAGAAAATCAACTTGTCAGAGATATGTTCTGCTTCTATGGAAACAGCGTGACACTCATAACAATGCTTGTATCTACGTCTTTTCTTTGTTGTAATCGTTACAATGGCTAGCAAAGGCTTCCATCTCAAAAACCATGCTAGCTACCATCCTTGCATACAGTATTTGGATCTTCGCCCCAGGATGTTAAGTAGTTCATAAATCTAATGATCCATAAACTCAAAAATGTCAATATAGGTTCTGAAATCCGTCGATTCCTGGCTTGTCTAACTGGTTTGTGTGGACATCTGAAAGGAAATTTAATTTTCTGTGTTTTCTCTCACAATATTAAAGATAATAGATTTGCGATTGTTATTGAATACAAAATATCAGTATCTTTGTCTGTTCATCAAATCCCAAGATTTGTACATTCAACGATCCACAGGGGTTTTACATAACTTCCCAGGGCAACACCTGTTAGAGAAAAGCATTAGCTGTAGTTTTAATTAAATGATTTCCAAAGTGCATACATATCAAAAGATGATATAACCTTTATCGAGCCAGGGACAATCGAGAATGCATACATTACAGAACCTTAACCGTCAAACAGCATCGCTTCGATATTTGTAATCAAAATACGATTAAATGGAGTTACCGGTATATTATATTGATATCTGCCTTATTGTGTTACACATGAAGAAATGACGTAAACAATAAACCCCGTAATATGGACATCAATGTAATTATGATCCGATAAAAGAGTGCCAGTATTGAAAGCAGTGAAACAGTTATCAGCCAATTGAACATTGTTGTTGAACGAGGCTGTGACCGGCTTGCCATAAAGAGCTGACACCACGTCAAGTTGTCTATAATGATATAACGAACTTGTAGTGATTCAGTAAGGTGCCGCAATATTTCCCATCAGGAAACAAATGGTTTCTTATAGTCAGGTGGCTTAGCAACAAAAAACAGCGAGATCGTTACACGGATGACAAAAGTGCCAAATTTGCTACAGAGGTTCACATATGTGTGTATATCAAAATTAGCTATTGCTCCAAAAATTTTGGCCACCGGAAAGGCTCGATGACGTCATAAATTCAAATGGCCGCCATTATAACGCTTAAAATGGTAAAATAGAGTTTATTCAGCCAGTTTTCACTATTCTTGTAAATAAACTGACTCAAACATTCTCAATTATAAATAAAACATTGAATTGATGCAAATTAATTATTATGATGACGTCATAAAGCCAAAATGGCCGACCTAATTCAAAATGTCCGCCATAACATTGTCTAAAAAATTAATGTCAAAACACTGTTAATGAAGCCTGTTTTCAGCATTTTATCACCTAAACTGAAATGAACACCCCAAATTACAGACAAAACAGATAATTGATGCAAATTTATTATTGAGATGACGTCATAAAACCAAAGTGGCGACCGAAAGTTACAAAATGGACGATTAAGAAGTTTACTATGCTAGGTACAATAGCCCATTTACGTAGACGTTGACAAAATGATAGCATAAAAGTAATGTACAATTTGTATTAATATTCCATAAACTTAAAATAAAAGATAAATGTATCAAAACTTAGCCAATAAGTTCAACACAAGTAAAAAACTTTTATGAGATTATTGATTACTAAAAATGGTTTGTGTTTGAAAAATCGAATGGATATAAAGGAAATGAAGGCAACTTCACACACTGGTTCTACCTTTGCTTGTGATACGTATAGTGAGTAGATCAATGTGGTTTGGTGATAAGGGAAAATGGTGAGAAACCAGTGAATCGATAGTGCTTTGACCCTCGTAATGTGACATTGGTCCCGGAAATAAGGTTTTATGTTGGTTATTTCTCCTAGCGGCGTTTCGGGCCAAAGTGGGGTCCCTTCTTCAGTCACTTGAATGGTTTTGTATTCCCACATGCTCATTTTAATGATAGCCATTGTTCATCAAAGAGAGATGCTAAAATCATTATGTTTTGGTCAGAATTGCGTGAATTGATGCTCAGACCGTTCATTTGTACTCTCCTTGTGATTAAATTTTGCTTGAAGAAGGATATATCGTATGTTTTTCTTCCTTTTATACGTTATTATAGGTTTTCTGGAAAACCATGGCCAGCGTTTAATCGCCCTTCATAATTTTCCAGATTCTTATCACATTGTTTGATTAGGCTGGTTTTGATGAGGCTGTGCTGACTAGTATTTTGTTACATCATTATTTTTACTTTTGTTGATGAAGGATGGCTGACGTTTTGTTACATTCTTTTGATACAACAAGCTATGTCTTTCTTTTTGTAATCTCTTTGTTGAAGATTTTGCGTTGAGAAATTGACCTTTTTATAAAGTCCATATTGTTGTTGCATGAACATATCTGAGTAATTCATCTTCAATGAAGCATTTGAAAGTCGGTGGCAGGTAAATATCGTCAGATGGTTTTGTATGGGTTTTAAAATCGAGCCATCTCTCTCAATTGCGTCAAGGTATGGGATTTTGTGGATAGAATGTTCAATTATGAATTCCTAAGTTGAACGTAGAGTACAGGGTGTTGCACTCCTCGACAAATGTTCTGAATCTTAAAAGTTGATGTTCGATTCCTGTGTAAACCATGGACATGTCACCTTTTAAATTTCCATACGAATATTTGACCGGATTTGGGATTTAATATAACTTTCTCCGTTTCATGGTATATGATATCAGCTATTTCTGGTGAGCCCATACTGCATCCATAGATTCGTTTGTATTTTTCTCAGTTGAATTAAAATATGTTGCGTTTCAGAATAATCGACAGTTAAGGCTTTCATATACATTGATGGTGGGTTTTTGTATCATACCAGTTGGCAGTACTGTTTCAGAGTCCAACGCTACGATCGCTGCATATATGGCTTCATTTTTGGCATGTTTTTCTACATTGATACCACGTCTAATGTTACCAGAATAGAGTTTGCTTGTTTTTTTCAATTGGTTCTAGCTAGAGAATAAAGTTTTTTGTGTCCCTGGCATTTATAAGTCGTTTAGGACAATTGGTTTTATGACAAGGTCTAGAAATTCCGACATTTGTTTTATTGGGCTCGAGCAGCCATTTCTATATTGAGACGTTGGGTGATGATTGTTTCTTCTGCTTTGGTTTTGTGTATTTTTGGCATGAGATACCATCGTGGCGTACAAATTATTCTACTTATGGAAATGGGGAAACTGTAAATCACCTCGTCAATGATTTTCTTATCGCAGATAAATGATTTCGTATACAATATCCACTGTATAGTCAATGTCGCCAAGTGTATTAGTGAACATTTTTCAATTCGCAGCTGTCTATAACTTTCTTTAATGTCATTTATCTTATTCACAATTGCTATGCCTCATCCTTTATTGATGCGTTTCATTAAGATGTGTTTGTTTTTAGACAGATTGTTCAGGGCAGTCTTTTCTGCCAGAGTCATATTCTTTCTGAAGTGGGTTGCGAATGGAATTTCCTCTATCGATCTAAGTTGCTTCGAGACAGTTTTACAATTTTTGGGTTTTCCGCGGTTACTATTGTTGAACATGTACTTATCTTAGAACAGATGCCTGATTGATTGATTGATTGTTTCTCATGATATCGCACAATCCTATGATGCGAATAAATTTGTTGATAACTCATACAACAATTTTTCTAGACACTCCGGAGTGGGAATAAATTTCAAGCCTTTACTTAATGCTTTGATTAAGGTTTGATTTGCAAGATTGTTGATGAATCTGAGAATCTTTCTGAGTTTTTATCTTTGTTTAACCTTCCATTTCTGCTTATCTTCTTCCTGGTGTTTTTAATGTATTTATGTTTTGGGTTTCCAAACAGCAAAACTCGTCTGGTCACGTTTTTTGCAGTTTCCTTCATCTTTGAATTGCTAACCAGTCTAGTAAGTGAACAACGAAAGGCAAATACGCTTTTCATAAAATTCACGAAAGCTGCAAAAAAGTAAGCTAAGCTAGATTCAAAGAGCAAAAAATAGTCTTCTTTTTGTTCATAAAACCCTGACCAAACGATCTTTTTCAGGCCGGCACATCCTCCAAAAAGAGAAATACAGTAACTGTAGCACAAAACTATGTCACCACACATCGAGACATAAAAATCCAAGAAAATTCAAACGAAAAAGGCTTCTGAAACAAAGGAAGCAAAAGACCAATATCACAAACATAAAACCTTTTTTCAGGGACCAAGGTCACATGACCAGGGTCAAGGCATGATTTATTCACCGGTTTCTCGCCATATTTTCGTTATCATGACATCACATCACTATTGATCTACTCATTATAACGTAACACTTTCAAAGGTAGAACCTATGGGTAAAGATACCTTTATTTCCTTTATATTGGTTCAGTTTTTCAGACAGAGGTCATTGTTCAAAATAAATAATTTCATAGTAGTTTGTAATTTGTGTTGGGCTTATTGGCTAAGTTTTAGTACATTTATCATTTATTTTGAGCTTATGGATTATCAAGACAATTTGTAGATTACCTTTAAAGTATTATTTTGTCACGTAAATTGGCTATTTTACTAAGCACAGTGAACTTCATAATAGGTCATTTTGTAATTTTCGGTCACCATTTTGCTTTTATGACGTCATCACAATAATGAATTTGTATCAGTTATATGTTTTGTCTATAGTTTGGAGTGTTAATTTCAATACAGGTGATCGAATGCTGGAAACAGGCTTAATTAACAGTATTTGAACATTATCAGACGATAATATGGGGGATATTTTGAATTTGGTCAGCCATTTTGGCTTTATGACGTCATCATAATAATTGATTTGCATCAATTTTATGTTGTATTTGTAATTTGGGATGTTTGTGTCGGTTTATTCAAAAAATATTGAAAACTGCCTGAATTAGACGTATTTTACCATTTTTAAGCGTTATAATGGTGGCCATTTTGAATTTATGACGTCATCGAGCCTTTTCGGTGGCCAAAATTTTTGGAGCAATAGCTAATATTGATCTACACATATATGCGAACATCTGTAGCAAATTTGGCACTTTTGTCATCAGTGTAACGATATTTTTGTTAAGCCACCTGACTATTAGCTACATTTGCGGTTGGACATTGACAAACTACAAACGACGGAGGAAGCTGAAAACTGATGATAGCATGTTAGATTGAGAGTGAATATTGCAGTAAATGAAAGCATGATTTAGCTCTGTTTGATCAATGGACAACCTATCACTGAAGAATCTATCTGAATAGCTGCTCATTTGTATTGTAGATATATCACCATCATTGTTTGCTGAATATTGTTATTGTTTAGCATATCATTCAAAACGGGTTGATTTGCAGCAAAACAAGTTATATTCTGGAGTCGTTCGAATAATCAATTTCATTCTACATTGCTTTAAATTTTCTTGTCTACACAGAAGAACCAGACGTTTGCTAGGACGAACCAAGACAGAGGATTGACCGGTACATTGAGGAAGGCAGAAGTGGACGGTTTTGTCTTCTTGATTGGTGATAGCAGCTGAAAGCTCGGGTGAGACAAACACAGTCGAGACTGGATTTGAAGCAATTTTGTCTGTTTTGGGAAGGCATCTTGCTTTGACGTTTCTCTATATTTTCTTTAACGTCTGATTCCTAACGTATAAAAATCGACGATGTATGGGGCATTATCATTGGTCACTTCAAACAATCGCTGATTTGAATTCTGACGTTTTCAGCAGAGAAGTTAATGACTACAGAGAAGAGTAGCATTGTAGACGGAGTAGATTTCGCCATAATTAAACTATTTCCAGTCTTTACAACAGAAATTTGCACGTTGCTGAAGAGAGAAACAGCGGATTGGGCATATAAATCGTCATGTTTTATTATTTCGCAACGAGCTCTCTGACATGACGTAGTTAGGAAAATATTATTTCTTGGATACCTGTGCTGGTTTTTGAACAATATCATCATTACCAGTCATTGAACAATACCATCGTTACCGCCATTAGTGAATAGAAGATTTCCTTCACTATGGAAGGGCCCACAGATATGAACGATGACATTTTCAACAAAACAGTGTCGCAAGACTCCGGAATCAATGCAACAAGTGAAGAATATGTTACTGTTAAAGACGTTACTACGATACAGTATGGGACAAAAATCTATCAAGGTAATGGGTCAGCAACCTCCATAATTCCAAATATGAACGATTCCGTTGTCGAACAAACATCACAACAAACGCTGTGGAAATCTACTGGAGAATGGATGCCTTCATTGGCAAATATTTTAGACTCGACAACGACTGACGCGAATCCAATGGCAAGAAATATCTCTATTAACGGGTCATTGGCAAATCAAACGATTGTGAGCAAGTACGATAAGACTGAAGTTTCACTTGTATTGCTAACACTTTGTGTTACAATTTGTCTGTTGACAATAATTGGTAACGTGTTAATCATTGTCGCAGTGCGCATAGATTTGAGACTTAGAAAACCGAACAATTTACTGATAATAAGTCTAGCTCTGGCCGACCTGATTGTTGGCCTTGTAGTCATGCCCTGTTTTTTTTCCGTCTATGTTGTTCTCGGATATGGCCACTAGGGGGACTGATGTGTGACGTGTGGATATCGTTGGATTTCATGTGTTGTACAGCATCAATGCTCAATCTTTGCGCGATTGCATATGACAGATATATAGCGGTAAGTAAACCACTCAGACATCTAAAAAGTCGTTCGAAGAGAAAAGCTCTGCAATGGATTGCTATGGTGTGGATAACATCGGCGATTTGTTGGATTCCCGCCATCGTTGTCTGGCGAATGATATCGGGTGACTCAGGAAACTACGAGTGTCTCTATCTGCCCCATCCCATTTACGTTCTGGTTTCGTCTTTATTAATATACGATGTTCCAATCCTTGTTATGGTGGTACTGATCATCATGATTTACGTTAAAGTCAGGCAAAAACTGATGAAAAACACTGCTCTCTTCCAAAGAACTCTGTCATCACGTAAGACGACCAGAAATAACGCCACCAGCGGCACTTCGGCAACTGACATCGACGCTGAGATGATGGACCCAGATGTCATCGTCACAAAACTGGACACAAGGTCCCTCGCAGAAAACGCCTTCAGTAAGGGTAGTCAACGATTGTCTAAAACCTTACAATCTGTTAGATCACCAACGAATATTCCTTTCAGAACGTTTGCATGGAAACAAGGGAAAATGGTGAGACTAACGAAACCATCGAAAAGAATGATGTAGCGCAAAGAAGCAATTTCAAAAACACCGCCGAAGTGTACACCATAAATCTGGAATACGGAGAAGAATTAGAGCGACATCGTCGGCATGTGAACATTTCACGTAGATTAACAATGCATAAACGGACTGCAAACACTCTAGGTATGTTGATTGTGGTGTTTCTCGCCTGCTGGCTACTATTCGTAATCTTATTCCCAGTCAACGCCTACTGCGACTGTGTGCCCATCGACCTGTACAACGCCTCCTATTGGCTGGCTTACATCAATTCCGCCTTGAACCCTTGTCTCTACGTTTTCGTCAACCAGGATTTCAGAAGAGCTTTCAGAAAGATATTCTGTAGGTTTCGACCAATGAGTAACACATCTGCAGATCGTGACCATACGCACGGCTCTCCATCACCCCAAGGCGCCGACGTGTAAAATGCATTTCTTTGGATTCTTCAAGCATATCGACTGTGTCACACAGATGTGCCATGTTGTTTTTCATGTTATGTGCACGGATCAAGATTAAGTAGTTTCAAAGATCATACTTTTTGATGAAAATGTTTATGTAAACTTTGATATATCGATAATCACTGCGGATGCCTATTCTATGAACAGTCCTGGTTATGTCCATATAGAGGATAGTAGGGAAAAGCCAATGGCGTACCGTATATGTAATGAGGTTAAAGCAAGAACCAATCACATACTGTATATGTAATGACGTTAAAGGTTAAGTGGGTTCACTTTGAAATGTTATGCTGAGATCGCGACATGACCTGACTGATCCACGGTGACCGATCGAGTGAGAATGTTGGCTACCCGGAGGTGTCGAGTCAATTTGCGACGTTCTACCGTGTTAAAAATTGTAAGGATTTCTTCAGGAATAGTTTTCTGAGTTTCTTTACCCTAGACCATGTTCGACAAAGAGTTATTGGACGTTTTTTCGTACTCTTTACCAGCTTCTGGTTAACTTCTCAGCGATTGATTCTGCGCGCGTTTTTCTGAGCGAAGGGTCAATCGTACCGGGAAATGCTTGGTGATCGAAAAAATCGTGCTCCATCGTGCTCCGATCATTGACAAGAACAGTTGACCCATCGTTGCAAAGCTTGAAACATTCTCCATGCTACAGATGGAAAGGTTAAATTAAATTTGACCAACAATAGGCGATATTTGGCGACAAATAACTTGCTGTAAATTTACAAGGGTCAAATCCTGATTTCTAGGAGCGGTACCTAGCCAGGAAAACCATCCAAAGAAGTAATATTCGATATAATAACCACCAGTGTCAGTCGCCATCTCGACCATACTGAACATTGCGCATAACGTCTACATCTAAAAACTACCTAGTGCTAAAAATAAAGGGTGAAATCTGGCCGAAAGTTCCGAACTCATTACAATCTGCGAGCCACGGATTGCATGGTTAATTATTCATCACGTTGGCGGCGGCAGGTTCGCTGATTGGTCAATCCACAGGGGCTCACAAATGGCTATATAAGTCAATATTACAGCGTTTTTCTTTCTTTTTCAATGTTACAAATAAACTAGCTGAGCCTGAAGAGCACAACACTTGTGTAGCTGTCTTTTGTGTAGCTTGTATTGGCATGTATAGTGCGCCCTCAATAGGGAGTGTGATCATATGTAAATACGACCTTTAGTTCCGTGACCTCTAGCCATGCCTACTTCCCTCTCCATATGGCCGGCCATGCGTACAGACGTCGCTGTGTTTACTGACGTCGGTGTGTTAATTAGTACAGTAAGCATAGCGAGGACAGGAAGTAGGCATGGCTAGAGGTCACGGAACTAAAGGTCGCATTTACATATGATCACACTCCCTATTGAGGGCGCACTATACATGCCAATACAAGCTACACAAAAGACAGCTACACAAGTGTTGTGCTCTTCAGGCTCAGCTAGTTTATTTTTAACATTGAAAAAGAAAGAAAACCGCTGTAATATTGACTTATATAGCCACTTGTGAGCCCCTGTGGTCAATCGTAATATCCTCTCTATGGACATAACCCGGACTGATGAATGATACTGACATATGATAGACACTCTGCATGATACTGACATATGATAGACACTTTATGACCTGTACCGCGTATTGTTGATTTATTCGAGTAATACCAATAGTCAACTAATCTTGTAAATAATATGTATAGTTTTATCAATAGTTTTAATATCTTGTCCGTTGACTTACCACAGATTTTGCACCTTTTTTGTAGGCTATAAAAACGAGTTTCATCCCAATAATGCTTATGTAAAGAAACCACGTTCCACTCTTTCGTTGATTTCACCAATTGAAATATATCATACCTGGTGGTGGTCCTGTCAGTACTGTTGATACCTGCACAACAGTTCCCCAAAATACCGGAATGTTATTCAACTTATGATTGCGAAAAATAATAGTTTTCAATATCATTGAAAAGTACGGTGGCCGAGCGTGGTTAATCCCACTTCAGCTCGTAATGTCGGTCCTATATTTGTATCACCTCTTTTGGCTGTCTTATCGCTATGTTGTTTCAGACAGAAAGCGAATTATTATCAGCTACGGCAGAAAACTTGACACAGCAAGAGATCAGAACGTGTTCAGAGAAAAATTCTGCGGTAATTTCTTTGTTTTTGGCTTGCGAGGTGAAGAGCGGTTTGTTTAGTTAATGACCTTCTACGGACCAGTAGCTGCAACTTTTGATGATTTTTCACTATTTTTGTTTTTAATGTCAACTGCAGTTTCTTTTTCTACTCCCGAAAGCATGTTGAAGTAGAGTGTTTAAAACATCAACTCAACCTCTACATGTATACACTGCATCGTTATTGTTGTCATGTGAATTCTGGCTTAGACTATAACAGTAGACAATTACTGTACTTAGACAATAACAAACAGTACATTTTACACATATAGACACTGTATTGACTGACTAAATAGTTGGTGTTTCAACGTGCCTTTTTTGGACAAGAAGTTCAAATTGATACATAAAAAAATAGAGAAAAAAAAATCATCTCAAGATACATCACCTGGCCCTTCAATAGAGAGATATTTACAAAATCGCATGATACCAACGAGACCAAATTCGATCGGTTGATCCACGATGCCACGGTTTTAAAATCGACACCTGTTTTGTGCATGTTTCTCTCTCGATGAAGTTTGCCGCCAATAAAAATATTTTTCAGCATTGATTTAATGATTTGATTACTGTCACAGTGATAGAGCAGTGATTGACACTAGATCATGGTCTGATAGATGTGATCAAAGGTGTTGAACGACAGGCTACTGTTACAAAAATATTACCTTCTCTGAAAAGCAATACACGGTTGAATTTTCAAAAACTATGAAAAATGTGCAAGTCTTATATTTGCCTTAACATGTTACACTTCTACATGCCTATCAGTAATAGCTGTCAATGGCAAAAAGTGCAATGTATGGCCACAAACTGATGACGTCACCACCGCAAAAGACAGAACACAGGGCAATTACTGCACCCATAGCCACATACCAACGATTGGCGTCGTCAGTTTGTTTACCGCGTACTACTTGTATTTCTTGAATGTTCCCGCCAAGACTTTTACAATCACAGGCAACTTTGTATCGTTAGTCTTCAGATTTCCACCTATTCCGGGTGTTACGATCCCGAACTTTGTATTTCATCTTCGTCACTTTGATTTCTCAGTACCTGGTTTTAGCAAAGACGTAATTTCTATCTGGCCACTCGGTCATAAACACGTCTTTTTTGATTAACACTTTTCTGTAATATCTTTTCACATATTTTTAAATCGTGCCTTTGAAAGACTCTGTCATTTAATAAATTAATTGTTAAATTTGGCTGATAGCATTGAAAAAATGATAAAATGTACAGCTGAGACGGGTATTCCCAAATAAACACACTAATGTTAAAATATGCTGCTTGGAATGAATTTATGCGCGATTACTATTTGTTTAGCTGGCTAATGGATCGCAAGCAAAGTCTCGATATAGTATTGCGTACTTTGACTGGTTCGACGTGCTATAGATTGTCTTTGGTCATAAATTATGTCCTTCACGGTTCCGTCGAAAGTAGTACATCTCATATTACGTCATCAATCTTACGAAATGGCAATATGCTTTTTTCAATCATTTCATCCTCTGCCTTGTCACATTTAAAGATCTTATTTTTCCGTTCTCTTCAAAAGTCATCGGTATGCTTGGCAGTATTTTGTTGTCTCCAATGTACTCGTCAGTATTTCCTAACCGCCAAAGGGAGATGTTCTGCTTTACACGGGATGTACGCATGCGCTACAGTCCCCGCCGGACACTCAATACAGACGGCATTTGCTTATGTTCCGAGATGTGACATCGCTGGAGGTAATGATGTCGAATATTTTGGTCGTAATTATCAGTTGAGGTATGTGAACCCTTTTTCTGTGGCAAACAAACGCCATGAGTATTAATTTGTAAACTTGACGAAGTTGCTGCCAATTTGCGATTAGTTGTGAGGGATTATTGCGATTTCATTCGTGCACCATAGAGGAAGTGGAAAACATTCGTAAGGTAAGGACCATCATGTCTTAAGTGACATTTTGTTGTACATAGTCATCATAAGAAGAAATCTGATCCTTCAAATGGAATAACGACAGAGCAAATGTACTCCATGGTCGTTGACCTATCTTCTTAATTTCCTCGTCGGTTGAAATTCGATTTCATATTGTGGAACCCCGTCTCAATAGTGTATACTACAGATTTGGAATCGTTGTAACAATTCAAGGAGATAAGAACACGAACACGATTGTATCACGATAATATAAAATTGTCTCGTATTGCCATTAGACTCATTAAACTAATGCAATAAGTGTTGATTGAAGTAGATGGGTCTGTTATCAGCACAGGAAACTGGGAAAAACCTTCAGCCGAGGTCAGTACTCTTCAATCCAGACAGACATTTAATTTCCAAACATTGAAGTTATCAAACAACAAAAATGAAAATCAAATAGAAACGTGGACATATTTCGAATCAATCAATAGATTATGAAACATCGATCAAGAAGATGTGTTGACACATGATTTGAAGCATTTGTACAGGCGAGTCTTGATGGTCTGTAATATGAGGATTCAAGGATGACGACTCAGTAATGGATTTCTGTCATGAAACTGAACGTCATAAATGAAATACAGAACAAGGTATGAGTCACAATAATTAATTTATAGTCTACCACTTCAAGCATTGACTCATTAAACTCTCAGCTATGGACATTATTATTCGTTGCTCAGTTCAACTCTAGGGTAAGTTTATTTTTGAAACGTTTTAATCTGTAAATGTTAGACTAGTTTTTAAATACCATGACACTTATACTTATATCTCGCTGCCATGTAATTTTTTGTTTATGCATTTTATTACAAAATCATGTATCTTTCAGGATCAAATATTGTTCATAATTCAAAAACGACCATGAAGGCAAGAATGTACTATGATACAACTAAGATCCACTTGTATTTCCCTGAAAATCTGAACAAGTTGTTGCTATGGTTCTAACCACATGGGGAATTCATAAAAACATAGCGTGTTCTTCAAGGTCGTGTTTGTAAACAAATACAAACTTTGTGCCGATAGAATGAAATTCACGGATTAAAACGATGTTTATCGATATTTATGCTAACATCTTGAACCAAAAAGAACTTAGGAAACGTCGTGAATTTGTTCCTTTGAAGAAAAACTATGTCTCTATAGACGTAGATGTTTGATACCAGAATGTCTGTGCTCGGCAAAGTGTCCAAGTACGAGTGATCTTTTCAACTTTAATTAATTTGATAGTGGTCATGGTATAACCATATTAAATCCATGTCACATCGAAACTAACGATAATTCACTGACAGGTTTCGTAAAATGACTAGGCACGGTTAATGTGATTCTTAAGTAGATAGCCAACCTAAACGACAAAGCATGTCAGACGTCAAATTAGACAAATGCAACAAGTATATTAGAATTATATAGGTAAACATGTAACTTTAACTTTTACACGTTTTTGGGATTGCAAAAATCCTGTACTGTGACTTGCTGCCGTCGAAATATTTCCTTGTTGACTTCAGGAGTGGTTTCTTTTTCCGATTTGAACCAGAATATTTTGTTGAGGACCTAGGAAATATTTTTAAAAATCTCATGGAATATCCAATGGTTCACATGGCCGTCTTAACAAACACTGACACAGGTTACCATTTACCTTGGAGTTCCATAGTATTGCCGAGTTATCCTATGAACGCAAGCATGTATAAGCAGAATTGTATTCAAAGATGGTCTATTCCATACAGGATACGTCTAGTAGAGGTGCCGTCTATGCTCGTCTATGCTCGCTTATCAAGGTATAGGCAAAGTGGCATGCGGTATAACTGAAAATGAACAGCGCCGCCGGCTAGCAGTGTTGATTTCTCTTCCGACGATTTGCAGTGCCGTGAGCGTTGTCCACAAATCTCTCAGAGAGTATTTCTCTCATCACTCAAAGTGTGACTGAGAATTTTTTTGACTTTTGAATATTAGGCGCTAAATAAATTGTTGGATAGATTGTGACATTCAGTATTTCTTTCACATTTGTGCTCCCATTTTCAAACATGGGATTTAACGTTGTACCCGTGTTTCTCCTTGTCTGTCTGTCTGTCTGTCTGTCTGTCTGTCTGTCTGTCTGTCTGCATGTCTGCATGTCTCTCTTCCTGTCTATCTGTCTGTCGGTTTTTGTCATTTCTCGGTCCTTAAGGCTTTGTAAGCTCGGAGTATGGTTGTATTTAAAGGAGGGGCCATGCACGAATAAATACCCTTGGATTGCGAAGTTGGTTTTTGCGCGTGTAATATAAAGCGACTTTGGTGAGAACTTAGTCAGGTCTTTTGATTATTTAACCAATTTTGAAATCATGTTGCAGCATCCGACGAAAAATCACACAATGGTATACCAATGCAGGAAAGCAACGTGTAATAGGCTTTAATATATTTACGAGTGTCTCGAAACCATCACAAAAAAAATAGTGACAATGTCACTGGTCGCTCCCATATAGTTATCAAAACAAGCTAAAATCAAGCTAAAAGATTTTTTTATCACAAATAGAAACAATTCCCCCAATAAAATAAAATTATACAAATTTCACCAGAATTTGATCAAATCTTGCTGACGTCACCCGTAAAAACCTCTACACTAAGTTTCAACTCAATCGGACGTGTGGTTTCAGAGTTAAAAAAAATTTTGATCAAAAATGAAAAAAAATAGCCAAAAAATGCAAATATGCAAATTTCACCACGATTTGCCCAGATTTGAGAAAGGTCACTCCTATGCACTTCCATACCAAGTTTCAAATCAATCAGACTTGTGGTTTCAGAGAAGAAGATTTTTGACCAAAATGGAGAAAATTAAAAAAATTCATGAAAAATAGCAAGTCCAAGATACTGACCCAAGATGTGCACAATCATTTCAGGTCAGCCCAAAGTACTTACATGCTAATTTTTCATCTAATCTGCTCAGTGGCTATTGAGATTTTCAATAAAATGTAAACTTGTAAACATATATACATATGGCTATATGGGAGCTAACAAACGACCCAATGGTCGACAGAGCTCTGCTGTGTTATGAAGAGAGCAACGTTTTGTGACATATGTATTGATGAAGAAGGTTGAGATCTTTGATAGCTCATTTCAGGACGGCCTGACCTAAAATGGCAAAATTAGCTGCAAAAATACAAAATTGATGATTTCATCATAATTATGTATAAAAATGTATACCAAATATCAAAGCTATCACATGAGTAACTTTTGAGAAACAAATATTTTGACCAAAAACGGCAAAAACTGACCCAAAAATACAAAATTGAAGATTTCATCAATTTCACTATATCACACTAAGAGAACCCCCAGGAACCTGTATACCAAATATCAAAGGCATCAGACAAGTAGTTTTTGAGAAACACATTTTTTGACCAAAAATGGCAAAAATTGCACCAAAAATACAAAATTGCAGATTTCATCATATATTCTGTATATCATATTTAGTTTATCTGTAGGAACCTGTATACCAAATATCAAAGCTGTCAGACCAGCGGTTTTGATGAAATAAATTTTTGACCAAAAATGACAAAAAAATTCCTTTAAAAATGCAGATTTGCTTATTTCATCATAATTTGAACAAATCCAAGTTGGGCTATCCCTAGGAACCTGTATACCAAATATCAAAGCTGTCAGACGAGCGGTTCTGATGAAATAGATTTTTGACCAAAAATGACAAAAAAATTCCTTAAAAATACAGATTTGCTTATTTCATCACAATTTGAACAAATCAAAGTTGGGCTATCCCTAGGGACCTGTATACCAAATATCAAAGCTGTCAGACAAGCGGTTTTGATGAAATAGATTTTTGACCAAAAATGACAAAAAAATTCCTTAAAAATACAGATTTGCATATTTCATCACAATTTGAACAAATCCAAGTTGGGTTATCGCTAGGGACCTGTATACCAAATATCAAAGCTGTCTGACCAGCGGTTATGAAGAAGGAGATTTTTTACCAAAAACGCCTTTTTTGGCACTAATTTGCATATTTTTGGCAATGACAACTTCATTTGAACAAAATCTCATCTACAGCCCATCATCCATGTACACACCAAATATCAAGATGAAATGTGCAGCGGTTTTGGAGTTTTTGATGTTGACGGACAGACATACAGACATACAGACATACAGACATACAGACATACAGACATTTTCCTAGCCTATAAGAATAGCTTCCATTGCCATATATACATATGGCTATGGGAGCTAAAAACTTGGTAGTTTTCTATTTAAAACGGGATGGCAACGTGTTAGATTTAGCCTAATATGAAATGGCAAAATTATTTCTTTCTTAAAAAAAATATTTGAAAGAAAGTTGACTCTACAATTTTTCTAAATGCTTTTGAAAAATACATTGTTGTGTATCTTCAGTGTTTGGTCAGACCAAGTAACACAGTCATACAAAAATTGACTTATTTCACATGGTTGGCAACCTACTCATGCAAAGTTTCCCGATGGGAGGGAAAATAGTAACTCGGTGAGTGGTAGGTAGAATCAGTGAGAATTCTAGATTAAGTGCGTTCGTAGTGGATTGCACAGAGTTTTTTCTGGCGTATATGAGATGGATTTATTTCATTTGGTACGCAGTGTTGACAGTGTTATTTTCACAAATCTCATGTTTCCGACGAAATGTTGACTCCCTTACTGTAACCCCTGTTGATTTATATCGAATCCAATTTGGAGTTGTTTCATTGATATAAACATGACAGCACACTGTGATCTACTGTTTGTGATCTCGGCTCTTTACTTTGTTGACGGTCGTTGTCAGAGTTGTCTCAGTATTCCGGCTATGATGTCACGTGTTCTGTTAATTCTAGTAAAGGAGTGTATCCACAGTGTATATAAATTACCTCCTACATGTCTATAACATTTCTTATTCATTGGAAGTGCTTACTCTGCAAGATGAATAGTCAGCAAATCTGATAGATGCTACACTTCATGAATTAACCTATTCAATGGTTCAGAGAAGGCGTTCGGTCAAGTGTGAAATCAATCCATTAACTGATCGCCTATGGTACCAATAGGCACCATGGTAAGCTATTTCACAGGCTTTGGAAAGCGTTTTTCACACAACATAGTCGTGCTTGGAATGTCAACGTCAGCAAACTTCACTCTCGGCGACTCCGATACTACAGTCGGTATAGGCGAGAATGAATGTAAATTAAACACTAAAATGCTGTCGACCTGAACGGCGCTCGGCACATGTCTGGGTATTATGATGAAATTATGCATTGTAAAAGTTCCAGATTGTGCTATTAAATATTAAAATGAATATCTTCGATACTTTCACAGTAAAGTCTTTCTAGTGATAACCGCAGTCACGTGACCAGCTCCTGTGGTCATTGTGAACTTTCTGTGAATTTCTAATGTAGAGGATCGATCAATTGTAGCTAAATTATCTTTGACATCTACCACAGAAATTTGCATATTTTTGTTTTTTACGAAACCCAAAAAGTACATGCAAATTCTCTCATGCTGATATCGAACATACCCGAAATATTCCCTTTAATATAATCAAATTATTATTTATAATATTTATTTCTGATGATTCGCTTCAAGAGAGTCTCTCTAATACACACTCAATGAAGCACCCTGCCGACTCTTCATAACCTATATTGTACATATTAATCAAATGAGGTTGCATAAATCAGTCTGGTTCAACCATTCTTGTAAATAATAGCTCGGTCAGTTTCTAGTCACACTCAAGCCCTAGTGACGTGCGGATGATCTCGTCCATTGTAAATCGAAACGACATCGTACTTGTAGGGGGTAAGGATCTTGATTTGTTGCAAGCGGTCTTTCAACTTATTAAACATCGTCGCTGAATATTCGTTTGAAATCAAATTCCCTACCGACCAATTCAGCTTTCCTGTTTCCAATGTCATGATCAGATTTCCTATCGTTTATTTCAATGCAAATCATCTAAGACACTCGTGTTCCATATTTGTTGTGTGATGTTCATATCTTTCTCGCGATCGAGTAAAAGTGGTTTAGACTTCACTAGTCCCCGTCTGTTTCTCCGACTACAGTGCCAGACAAGCTTGCGTCTCTCCCTCTATATATATGTCAAGCTTCAAAGCATAAAAACCCACACCTTCTGGAAAGTACACTTGACACCTCTCGATACAATTTCCCTCTTTTTAACTTTGAAAACATGATCACCAATTTTACAGGCTTTAAGTCATTTTTGTTCACTTTATTTTCATGGACTTTGGTTCGAAGGGGCCATCATTAATTTTCCTAGAAACTTTAATCAAATTAATTTTGATGGTCTGCTGAAATTAAAGTAAGAAAGTATGTTATGGAATAATCGTAGATCCTTAAAACTACCAATCTACGCATTATGTTATGTAAATACACCTTTTTCTTTGTCGTGTAATTAATTTGACATAAGCTTATATGTTAGAAAGTAAATTTACTAAGGAACTTTTAATTTCATGAGAATTGTTTCATGACAATATGTGTGAATATGTGACCATTCGAAACATCCACAGTCATCTTGATGTGGAAGTGGGTACATGACATTTTACAAGGAACTTTACCCTCCTCCGGCCCCCCTCCCATTTTGTCTGAACACAGCCTAGTTGCATCAAGGTAAAAAAAAGAACGCAGCCTGGGATAACGATAACGTCGCCTGGTGACGCACTCCCGATAGTTAATACTCTTCGGTCATTGACCGTAGGCAACAGCCTGTTAGATGGCAGTGCATTTTGTGATGTCAATGTAAATTACCGGGTCACAGTAAAGTCCCACCTTTCGGAGCAAGACGTATCGTTCCTATGTTCCTCTACGTTCCCTGTAGGACCATCAATGAAGTAAGGTAAGATTTCCTTAGTTTTGCTTGTGAAGTACGAATGATGCCAGTTTAGTATTGGTATCATCAGAGGAACGTTACACAGCCAACACTTATACTCTTTACTTTTCGTCAACGTACGATGCTGAATATTTTCAATGTCATGGCAATTATCAGTCATACTAGATTTTACATTCACATGTTGACGTTTCGGTCATGTCCGATGTCGTCTACAACTCACGCCGTATAGACTGTTATACAGACGCAAACATTGGTTGACCGCCCGACTCGACTCAACCAACCTTTTAAGCATCCATGATGTAATGTCTGACGTCACTTCTAAGTTAGGTGCCTCAAGCTGTATGTATCGACCAGTAGATGACTTTATCAACCGAAATCTATTGTAAGCGTAAATCATTTGTAAAGTCATGTTATCGTCATTTGACTTTGAAACATGGCTGTAGAAAACACTTACGATTAACTAGTGTAGAGCGGGTGTGATGTAGTTGAACTGGGTGTATGTTTGGCGATTTGAACCGTAATGTGACACCGCCATGTACAATCAGTGAGGAAATGGACATGTGCATTTTGACATCTCTGACAGGGCGTGGGTTCGTAATCTGATTTACAACACATCATACTGGAAATAGAACAGTTGTAGTACTGGCCACATACGTAGAGTTTACTTCATTTGCACTGCAAAAGGCTGTCTTCATCAAACTACGCTGAATGATGGTAGACGGCCACACATGAGTTAAATCACTACCGTGAGAAAAATGTGACTCTATGTGTATGCAACACATGAAGTAGAGGAAAGGTAACGTAAGATGAGACCGTTTTGATATGTAAGCTGACTACCACTGAGGATTGACCGGTGTTTAGGTTACATTCCAGACGTTATATAGGTATGTGGGAGATTGCATAGCAGCGTACTGGGATACACTGGGTTTGGCTACTTTCTTTGAAAAGTTGTGAAATGACCGTTGTGAATGTGATTTGATCAGCGTATCAGATTCCGTGATGTTTGAAGCTTAGATGAAATGCGATGTGAAATGAGCAATAACACAGAAATGCAACTTTACATAGTTTTGTCAGAATGTTTATACGGAATATCAACAACTGAAACTAAACACACCAGTTTACGTCGAAACACACAATGTTCTGCTTGCCAACACAGTCTAGGATTATTATAAACGGAACTTTAAGTCTAGACATTCAGTCATTTGATAAAGCGTGTACGTTAGGCGAAGTTTACTCAACGTTCAAATATTTCTCCAAATATGGATGCATTATCAGTTTTTACATAAAAACGCAAAAAATATTAATATCAGAAGCTTCGTCGCTGTCACTCAAGTTAGTTTGTAATAATCGGAAGCAACATATTAGGAAAAGTTGGTCTTGAAGCTGTCGTTTTCATTGTCTCCATCTTCTTTGGAGGAATTCAGGATTTATTAGCTAAACGATCTGTTTGACAAAAATCATGGTCTGTGCATTTCGAGATGCAATCATTTAATCTTTATCATATATTGGACTGTATTGTGTATCGCCTCATCTGCATATTAACCTGAAGTAAAATTGAATGGCAGTTGCACGGAAACGGGGGATTCACATGTTAGTAATCTCTATATCGTCGTCCTTGTGAACTTTATATTTAGCGATCACATTGAATCACCAATCGATTTACATGGTTCTGCATCAGGTAAAAACTCCATGTCAACCATCTTTGATAGCATTTATCCAGTTATATGAATCAGTACAAATATCTTGGTAAATCTGTAATTTGTGCAATGTATTTCCCAAGTCTTCAAGCTTCATGAAGCGCAGTAAACCACACTACTATATAATAAATGAGTTAAAAAGCAGGGCGGTTTTTTCACAAAATTATGATTTTATGTACTTTTGTCTGTCATTTTATGTTTTTTAATTTTAACTTAGCATATAAAACTATCTTCACTGCTGTCATAGTAACATCTTTGGCCACCAGACTGTGTTTAAAGAGACTAAGTCGGTGAATTTTTCGGAATTTCAACATGTCGAGAAAAATTATGAATACCTTCTCAAAACTTCGTTGAACTCTATTTATTTCAGTGAGTACATCGCCTCCATGTACCATTTAACACTGTTTACAGCGAGCGACCTAGGTCCTCAACATTTGTTTCATGTTGACATCAAGATATCGTCACTCTCTGTATCTGCTTTCTATGACAGCACAGTTTAAGCTTTCTTTTGCCAATGACTGTGTATGTTTTGATCTGCTGAATTGTTCTACATGTGTTATGTGGAATTACCAAGAAAACCTAATCTCGACGACTTGGCCACACACTCTCTCTCTCTCTACGACAGTGCTATTATCGGCGTATGAATCTACGGAAACTTCGAAAATAGATGCGCATTTAACTGAATCATACAAAATAATACAACTTGAATTACATGCAGTATAGTACGACATCTTGGTAACATTTGCATTGTGCTTTTGAGGTCAAACGTCGATAACCTTACTATATTGAAGAAATATCTGCCTGATTTTTGCAGAATTTATCACTTGTCCTTAAAAATTCGATAGACAGTTGCACTGCTACTAGCACAGCACGGTACGACGGTCTCCGTGGATCCCTATCTTGTTTATCTAATGGGCTAACGTAACGCAAAATATAAAACGAAAGATATAAGTATATTAGTGTCAGGAAACCTGCTTTGAAGAGGCCAATGCTAGTGTGATGTACAGGTTGGCAAAGTAACAAGAGATGCCACTTGCCGTGCTCTCCAGACAGTGACGTACCACACAGCGGTGCGCATAAATTCATTATCCCAAATATTGGGACAAGCCCACTATAGGCCGCCTAAAACATGGATATGTCATGGTATAGGGTCGGGACGTATATAGCTTGTTGATACATAGATAACCTAGTGTGTACATGTGGTTTGTTGATTTATAGAACCGGGACAGTTTACATAAGCGGGCAATGTATAGCTTTCTTCGGAATCCATATATATTTGTCCTTGGAGACAAAACTGCAGTGTTCGGTCGTTTCTGTATGAACTATGTGGTGATACCAACATGCTATAGTACTCACCTCGTAACTGATGGACTTAACCTTTTGCCCAAACTCTCCTCAAAGAAACTTAAACCATTCTCTTTCGAAATCAAGAATATCAGGGGTCACTGCGTAATTTTTGGTGCCGGTACTACAGACACGAATTACCTAAAATTTACCCGTACTTGAAATTCAAAATGGCCGCCATCCCTATGTTAGCTCTGTAGGGGAAAATTCAATTTTCGATTTTCACAAACACAAGGCGCTTAAACTTCATTAACTGCAAAAGCTTCAAAATGAGTTCAAACTAACACAGACCAGACAAGTGCCGTAACAATGACGAGGTAGAGTATAAAACCCTGATGCGTATCCTATCTGAAAAGGTAATACCTGTAATTTGATTACATGAACAGGTAGTCTACTTGCACACCAAACCCTGTCATCTTCCACATGCACAAAGTAAAAGAGAAAAAAGGAGTGGAACGCATTTATTTAGCAATGCAATGATTTCAAAGGGCCAGTAATGATAACTTTTGATAGTTTTGTCACCATTTTGTTTTGAATGTCAACCATAATTCCTTGTTCTACTCCCCAAAGCATGTTGATATACACAGTGTTTAGCTTGTCAACACAGCCTGTATATGTGAAAACTGCATTGTTATCGTTGAAAAGTGAATTCTGGTCCGGACTAGAATTCAAATGTAAACAACAACAATGCATTTTACAAATATAGACGCTAAGTTGACAAGCCAAATAGTTGGTGTTTCAATATTCTTTTCCGAGTAGAATAAGAAGTTGTGGTCGATTACAAAAAAATAATGAAAAAATCAAAAGTTAGCATTACTGGTCCCTCAAAGTAATTTAAATGTGCGTATACAAATGGCATTCATATAGGTTCTATTCAACCTAATGTTTGGAAATTATGTTTAGATCGTTTACTTTGAAAAAATACCACAGTAAACGAAGTGAGTAAAGATCCAATAGCAACATCAGAACAACCAGATCAACCAAAATATGTATCTAAGTTATTTTTTGATTTTCGTACGTACAGTGCTATAGCATGCTTCGTTACCGAGGTTCAAATAAAGTGTACAAGGCCTGCACTGACACTACAATAAATATCCCGTAAGTAGCGAAGTCTGTCGATTCAAAACGAAGTACATTTAGTCACTGAAGATGCACTTCGGATATGTGGAGAGTGCTAATAAATTAAAATTTTATTTATACTTTTTCAAACATCACTTTGATATCTATTTCTATCCATCTATCTATATCTCAAAATTCATCTTCATAAACTAATATCTTGATGACGGGAAAAATATTTAATCATTTGATGAAAATGTCACACTCTTCAATTACTAAGAAATGTACGGGTTGTACTGAGGAAGTACAGGGTCATATGGGTGGTTTACTATTCTTCATTGCGTAGACTCTTAACACTTTTTGGCGCGCTGTTAGGCCTAAGGATCCAGTTCTTGTGTATATATAAATGTTCAACAATCCTTGAATAATAATTGGATAATTTGTTGACTTGCAGTATGCACCGATCAGCGTAAGAGGCATCGACAGAGAGCTAATCGGAACTAGTATTATCGATCATAAGTTATTTACAGACACTTTTAGTAACGGGAGGCTTACAGGGAGCACTGGCATTATAATTCATAGAATACTCGACACTGTCGAAGAATTCTTGCATTTAAGCCTGGCAACGTGACCACGTGTCTTCTTTCTCAGGCTTACCACATGCCATAATGTGGTGAAAAGAATAGAAAATACAAATATTTGCAATATGTCTTCGGGCGACAAATAGACTGGTGAAAATAAACTGGTTTTTCTTTAAGTGCGTTTTGTAATATACTATCTTTGCTACTCCTAGTAAAGATGGACGTGTTACAATGCACGATAGAAAGATATCAGCACAATAGAATCCTGACAAAAATAAACAGTGAATTACATCCTTGTCAGAAATAGACACCACAACGTATTACGGTCACAGTGGATTCTATTTATTCGTACACTTCGTGGTTTCTAACGTGAGTAAGGTAAAATGACGTTTTCAATAGCGCCATTGCCACTTTATGAAAGTGGGTCATTGTAGCGGTGTCAGTTTCTCAACTATTAACACTGAACACTGAACACTGCAGATTTCGACAGACTCTCATAACTTACTCGTAGATTCAATAATGAATATGACATTAGGTTGGTGCATAAGTTTCTTTCATCTTTCACCGTACTAGCATTCTGCCATGGTAGCTCTGATAAATAATTTCAATGGTAATCAAACAATGTGTCACCGAGAGGTCGAACAAATATTCTTTGTGTAAATTTGCTAAAACATCATTCTTGTAGATGGTAAACTCGATGTCTTGCCACATTTAATTTCATGTTGAGAGACATGCTTGATAGGAAACCGTTTGGACAATACTTACAGCAGATCGTAAAGGTTTTACATATTTCGATGTTCAAAGAAAATGAAGTGGTATAGCCAATGTAAAGTTCTGACATCACAATCGCTTCAATCTGTATTCTGAGTTTCATAGCATGTCGGTATGATTTACTTCTAATTTTAATTTTCAAAGTTCCAAGGAGTAGCGTGTCATACATGTACTGGGTTTCGTGTTCCGCTCTCCAACCTCACATGGCATGGCATCATCGTTAAAATCGCCCTAGTAATAAAGACAAATGGGAACAATCCCCGCTCTGTGCTTGCCAGCTTTGAGAGCCAATGTGTAAACTTTGATCGCAACAGTAACATTTTCATCGTTACTGATACGGTTGACAATCTGTTTTTAATTTTTCTCTTGTATATGTTTGAAAGAGTGTCAAGTACACATAAATCACAATTATTGAGGCCCCTTGAAAACGCTCGAAATATGCTCACCCGAATACCATTCGATAATGCGACTAAGTCATGTAGAAAATGATTGGCAAATATTTGTTCGTAGCAAACACTTTAATGTTGTTCAGGAATAAACATAAGGTGCCATCACGCGCCATAATTAGAAAGTAAACATTTAGAACGAAATGAACATTTTTTATTTATCTGTCTTATTTTTTAAAAAGAAACTCTAAAAATAACGAGATTTGGGTAGCAATGTTCAGTCAGCAGAACTGTGACATTGACATAGACATGATTACCTGAAGTTCGCTCATCGGGTACAGCCTAGACCCGACCTGTGCTGACAACGAAAGTGGATCAATTTCTGTGGGGCATAATTTTCTACTACTGACCATTTCGGGAAGTTTCATAATTTTTGTCCATATTTCTTACTAATCAATTCTCCAAAAACTCAATGTCGCTGACGTAGCATAAAGCCACACTGATGCCAAATCGATCGACATGGTATTTTAGGTTCAATCTTTCAATTTAATCATTCGATTAGCGATGCAGTGTTTGCAAAAAAACAGGTACTTCATTCTGTCCCGAAGCCATACAAGGAAGCAGCTATTGACTTTCAAATTGGTTAAAAAATACCTCCTCTTTGCGTTTATTGACACGAACGCGGTACTCGAAGTGTTTTTATACAAGTATCTTATTGACACCCAGTGACATAAATATTAAGATGCAGAACAGTACAGTCTCTATCACCATGGCAACAGACATATCAACAAATATCTACTCACATAACCCCATTCCAAGCCCAGTTCCAAAGCTTCCGAAACCATTGCACAAGGATGAGCGTGGTAGACTGACCCGTGCTTCAATTATCAACTCAGAATGTTATCATGACATCATGCATCGTACCCGAGACCACACAGTATGTAAAATAATTTTCTTGAGCTGTTCTTATTTACGACAAGGGTTCGAAGGAATTCGAGGGGGTTAATCAAAAAAGTAAAAAGCAATAGGGATTACTCAAAGGTGTATGCGTTGAAGAAGCGGCTTGTCGAACATTCTTACAAATAAATAGTGCACAGAGTGGAGATGCGCCAAACCATGTAATGGTGATACGATCCCTATTTCCATCATAATAATTCAAAACATGCTATCAGTTATCCAGACTTTGTCCTGAAATTTACATCAAATTCACCGAAATTCATATCAGTGGGAATCTGAAACACATCGACAACGTGTATCTGAAGCTGAAATCTGAACTAAAAGTTCAGTTCTGCGTCACATTCTCAATTGTGATTGTACGCCTATCGCAAAGTCAAATGTTAATCAAACTACTTAGCTGAAGTTCAAAGCGTGAAATAGACGATACACAGGCAATAAGCAGCGAGTGCAAAGTCAAGACGTGTAGTATTTGCCGGAACAAACATGTCTGCTTCTAATTGGAGTTTATGTGAACATCGAAGACTATGCTATCAAGTATTGCGTAATGATAGTCAATCAAAGAAAGGAAAAGTGCATCGATACAATACGATACAATAATCATGGTTTTGTTTCAAAATGCTGTAATGTCTAAATACTAATGTAAATGAAATGCTGGTTTTATTATACTTGCATATTCCCTAAGGTATACCCTCAGACGAAATAAATTAAACCGTTCCGATAAGTATCATGTTGGCAAGATTTCAGAGTACTGGGCCAAAAATCAACAATTTTACAAATCACCATAATCCTCGGGGCCAGGTTGCTTGAAAGGCCCCAAAGAAAACCTGATTGTTTTCATAATGGAGATAGGACCAAACATTTCCCAGATCTGGGTGCACCGCCGTTTTCATTAGTATGTAGGCCATCGCTCTTTGCTAACCAGTACGCTGTTGATCCAAATTGATTTTAACAAAAACATGTTGTAGACATGAGTCATTTTGATAAAAATCAAAATGACACAACAATGTGTTTGACAATAAATTATGATTTACTTCACTTTTATTCATCCATTATCCAACAACCTTCGACCATGTAGACTGTTTCCTTTCTGCAGACCGCAGTGTGAACTATTTGCGTTATAACGTCATTATTTTGTAAGTATTGAAGTCCCATATTCCAAAATCTAATCAGAACAGCAGGCTCGGACCAATAACCTTTTTGAAATGGGATGACGAATGCAGCAGCTGTTATCGGCATGTCAGTGAAACAAATCGGTTACCACGGACACATCCGTAAAGGCGTCATGGGTCCAGACGGGCATAGCTAACGCCAACATGTGCCAAAAACCACTCCTAGCTTGTCAAGTCTTTAAAGAAAAAACAAACAATTTTCCATCCACTTCTGAAACCAACACGATTTTTTTCCTTTCGATATGACTGCTCTGAGAAGGAGACTTACTGTATCATAGACGCTTACATAGTATTTGTACAGTGAATCCCATCTCTAATGGTCAAATGCCGTTAGACGTTATTTATAATAAAGTACCAACGAAGTTGTCACATATATCAACCGGAAAATTTACATGTCAGACAGGAAAGCGAATGATTCATGGCGACAGTCATCAATCCCTGGTTCACCGGCGCATTAGTGATAAACAGCCCATGATAAACAACTGGCATGAAAGAGTTGACCATGTTGACAGGTACATGGATAAGAGAGTGGTTATGACGCTGGTAAGTTTCTTTTTATTATTATGCCAGCCAGACTTCAGGTGCAGTCCACTGTTTGCTTACAAAGGTTCCTCTATAGTTCCCCATGGCAAATTGCATTATTATACTACAGGGCAGTGAACAAGTACATAGGTCGTAAGGGAATGGTTTTCCAGAGGATTCGATCACCTGATTTAATAAATCTCTCTTCGGTAATAGCAGGGATCATCATTGATCTTGTAGGAAGGCCATGGATCATAAACTAATAAAGGTACGACATTAAGCTATTTCGTACAGCTATTTAAGGATGATAAATACCAAATTGTTCATTTTTCTGTCAAATTTTCAAAATTCTCTGAGAATACGCCTTAAAGTAAGACCCAGAATTGAGATGTGTCGCCAGTTCAAAATAAGGAATGGTTTCCGTGTAATTCACGATTTTTAAAAATCAAAACAAATGCACGTGGCTACCCCGGTTAAATAGGGGAGCTTTTGTAAACATTGTGGACACATTTGCATTGCTATTTCCATAATCCATCTTGAGTGACACAACGTTGCGTTGCACTAGCTAATTTACATAATGACGTGCTGTGACTTCTCCAAACACAAGGATTACTTCCGTCTGTAAACAATAAACCGTAATTAAATGTTTGTCGAAGCCTAGTCCAATAAACAAGTATTCGTACAGTTCCAGACATAGTCTACACCAGAAAGCAAGTAATTTTTCTTAGTGTGGTCAAGACATCGTGTCAACGACGATTTCTCAGCAGTGCGACGTTTTATCACTCTTTGCTTAGGGTTGGTCGAAAACTGCACACGCCGCTTTACGGTGGTTGACGTCTTTTTCGCAATGTTAGATAAACAATAACACAGTGTTCATTCTAGGATTCAACAAGTCATCGTTGATGACACAGTCCCCACTTGTTAATGGGTATTTTGATTACAGGTCCTCAGAGAGGATAGAGTCCTCTTCATTAGGTCTGTGATAAAAATACTTTTGAATAAATTCACTTGATACATGTCTGAGTTATGGTTCAGGACATGAAAAAATCGTAACAAAATGGTCGCACAGTGGCCATAAAGGATCGCATCACAAAACAAATTGATGTGCATAGCTATGACATTGGTCGATGTCCTTGTACCAACTTTGAATAAAATTGGTCGAAACATGCAAATATGCCTGAGAAATGGCTCTGTACATGAAAAAATCCTAATAAAATGGCCGCCTGGCGGCCATATTGGATCATATCACAAAACAGATTGACTTGCATATGTATGACATAGGTCAATGTCTTGTACCAACTTTGAATAAAATCGGTTGAAACGTGCCTGGTAATGGCTCTGTACATGAAAAAAATCCTAATAAAATGGCCGCACAGCGGCCATTTTGGATCGTATCACAAAACAAATTGCCGTGCACAGCTATGACATTTGTCAATAAGCTTGTACCAACTTTGAATAAAATCGGTTGAAACGTGCCTGAGTAATGGCTCTGTACATGAAAAAATCGTAATAAAATGGCCGCCTGGCGGCCATTTTGGATCGTATCACAAAACAAATTGACGTGCATATCTATGACATTGGTCAATGTCCTTGTACCAACTCTGAATAAAATCGGTCGAAACATGCCTGAGTAAGGCTCTGTACGTGAAAAAATCGTAATAAAATGGCCGCCTGGCAGCCATATTGGATCGTATCACAAAACAAATTGACGTGCATATCTATGACATTGGTCAATGTCCTTGTACCAACTTTGAATAAAATCGTTGGAACATGCCTGAGTTATGGCTCTGTACATGAAAAAATCGTAATAAAATGGCCGCCTGGCGGCCATATTGGATCGTATCACAAAACAAATTGACGTGCATCTGTATGACATATGAAGTAATCCTTGTATCAAGTTTGAATGAAATCGCTCCAGGCATCTCAGAGATATCTGCGTGAACGGACGGACGCACAGACGCACGCACGCACGCACGCACGCACGCACGGACACACGCACGCACACACGCACGGACATGACCAAACCTATAAGTCCCCCCGGACGGTGTCCGTGGGGACTAAAAACAACGGGCCACTGTTGGCCCCAACTCCTGTCCCAAGGGGGCCATTTTAGAAAATCGGGGGCCATCATCATCACACATGTAAAAACCTTGAATTTTCTGCAGAAAATACAATAGTCTATCAAGTCAAGAAAAGGATAATACTGGAGATCGGGCGCCCCGTAACCAACCAAGCCTACTGCAAAGTTGTCCCTTGTACGTACGCAACAGGCCCAATAATGGCAACAGCAAACCGTTTGGTTTGATTCAATTGTTTACGTAACTTTAATATGTGATGAATTATCGATATGTCGGACTTGAACAACTGTACAAATTGCTATTAAAGGACTGTGATTTTGACTGTGGAAACGATCATGATCAAAGCTTAGCGCACCGGTAGGATTTCTCCGAGAGTGTGGTAGGATTTCTCCGAGAGTGGCCCTCGATTTGCACGCATCGACAATTAGGCTACTCATACACTGATATAGCACGAGACTGTAACCCGTACGACCTAAATAAAGTGATCGATACATCAACTTTTAAACATAACTCGTACGTATTAGCAAATTTAAGATCATTGGTTCTAGCCAAAGGGTTTTACACAGCGGTGTTGTTCTATGCAAAGACGTGGCTACTCTGGAAAACGAGATGTGTTCGACCTAAAATGTGTTGCTCTTCAAAACGATCATGGACGTTTTCCTTGCAGTGTTCAACGTTTCGTTTGTATGGACGGTAGACGTTGCAAACGCTTCAATTTAAGGGACTGGCCGATCATCCTGGGTTCATCAACTATACCGGCGTTAAAAATCCGAGTGTCGACTAGCTTTCCACCTTTACGCTGCGGCCAGTGCCGTTGTTTTATATTCAGCGGCCATGCCACATGCGTACGGCTCAAAAACACCGTTGCCCCTATATCAGTCCTTTCTACCCAGCTTCCTATGTACCACCATATATTCTGTAGAGGGTATTTGATTGCAAAGGTTGATAGGTAACTGAATCGTTTTACATGTCACACTATAGTCTCGGTTACCCAGACTCCTCTGCGCTACCGGCGAGAAGAGAGTCTGGGGAAATGCTATGGCACGGTTTGTAACACAAAATGGCCGCTGACAGAATTACGGACAGACGCTGATTGGCTTATCCGTCAGTATGACCCAGGTCACTGCAACTCGACTGAAAACATGGACATCAATCAATGGAGACCGATTGAACGCTGTAATTGAAGCGTCTTTGACCTTGTACGATATATCATACACGTTAAGGTGGGAATTTCTCGTTCTATTTGGTCTAGTTAATCACCACATAGTTTAATTTCTCAAAATGCTAGCTCGTTTGCCAATGCCATACTTCATCCTCTCGTTGCCACACAAATGAATAGTTGTACCAGTTTTTCTCGAGGGTCTCTGGTGTACAGACCATGGATCATGTAAGGTCTATTTTTTACATCCATGTACAGACTCAGACAGGCATTGGAATTCAGTAACTGAATCAGTTGCTTAGATTACATATCTCGATTACCTGTACCGTAGCTGCAATGATTGCAGGAGGAGTCGCTCGTCTGGACTTTGTACGCGACCCGAAGGTCGCGTACAAAGTCATCCAGACGAACAACCCCGCCCCCCTACAATCATTGCAGCTACCAGGTCGCGTACAAAGTCAATCCAGACGAGCAACCTCCGCTACGATCATTGAAGCCACCCATACCCATACATATTATCGAGCGGAGAAAACAGTGCCAATCACATTGTTTTTGACACTGACTGTTCACAGTTATTTTAAAAATAAAGCTTTAGCTGCAAAAATTGTATGATCATTTTTCATAAGTAGATATGTGCACAACCCCATGTACAAAAAAAACCCTTCAATTATTGCTGCTATATTGTTGTTGTTGTTGTTGTTTTGTGTGTGTGTGTGTAAGCATATACACTGGAGCAAAGGGTAAAGGGTCTATGGTGTAAGTAAGAGAGCCAAAAAAACAAAGTGACAATACTTGAAGCCTTAAGATCCTGTCTACATTGATGACTTTTTTATCAATCTTGTGCTTTCATAACTAAACATAGAGCCTATTAAAACCTTGTTGGTATTTATTTATAAATACATTTCCATCAGGATAAACAAGTGGAGTGCTTAAAGCATCTAGTGAATGGCAGTGAAGTCATGGCAGTATTGCTGACGGCTATTGAAAAACTATCATCTATGCTTTGTACTGAACATACTAAATGAATATCACAACAATCCTCTGATGAACCACAAGGTTGTTTTAGATCTCAACACTGGTGTCCCTTATGGCTGACCAGGTGCAGCGTCTCACGTACAGTACAGCTGAGTGAACAAGAACAAGGCTCTATTACAGGTTTGTTTATATGCTCATGTATAATTCCATTTTTTGATTTGTAAAATGTATGGTAATGTCAAATAAATCATATCACCTAATTTTGAGAATGCTGCAACTATCTATCCACTAATCTATTATCAAGACTTGTGGGACCATATGTTATTTAAAACCTACTACCTTGATGTATTTAATAGAAACTGAACTGCATTACTTTTATGAAATATTATCTCTTAATAAGTGTTTTCATGCATCCCATATGGGTGTAAGCTGGCATATGATAATATGAATTTAACTTTCTCAGACATGTACAGTTATATTGTCAAGCACTGCCATGGGGTGGTGTTACATGTAAGGGTGTGCAAAACAGTCATTATCAATGGCAGTATCAACTATTAAAGGACAAAATGCAAAATGCAAAACTACATAAGATTTGTCATTTCATTCTATAAATAACATGTGTATTTTCCCAATATGACATATTCAACTGCAGTCTTCATAAATACAGTATTACATATTTTTCATTCACAGATAGAGATAGTGCCATCATGCTACTCAGTCCAGAAATGCTATTTAGTGGTAATTGAAGAAATCATCTATGCCAATCAAAGTACAGAGACACCTTTCCATAGTTGTCGATGAAGCACACTGTGTTGTTCAGTGGTATGTGTCAATAATTAATAACGTGTATATAAAATATATGTCTACGTTTGTGTGTGTATACATAGTATAAATTATTCAGTTATACTTCAAAACTTTTATCACATTGAATGTCTGAGTGAGGAATGTAGCTGCCATCAGATTTTTCAGTATTTTGAAGAAATATTGTATAATGGTAAAATCACCAATTTTGCATGAGAATTGAGTGAACTGGCAATGATAATCATCATATTCAGCACAATGAAAACAGAAAACACTTCAATTTGAAAATTGATATGAAATATTACTAATCCTGCTGAGATAGAGATGACCACACACAGCTTTTATGATCTCCCACTCTTAAAAATGTTGACATGTCTATTTTTATTTTTACTTGTACAGGGGTAAAATACTATGCTCGCATTGGCGAACTACTGAGCTTCTTCCAAGAGCTAACATGGTAGCACTCACTGTAACAGCAACTCCAGATCTGAAATAAAGAAAATGTTATGCATGGAAAAATGTGAGCTGGTGAGATGTGATCTTGACCGCCACAATATATTCTACCAAACAATACAGGCTCCAACATCAATTGCTGACACATTCTCTTGGCTTTTTGAATCTCTGAGATGCATGAAGACGCTAACTGAGAAACACATATTCACTGCAGAAATATCAATTCTTGTGCTTATTTGTACAAGTATTTTATCATTGAATTAAATGATGAATCATGGATTGGGTCACCAACATTTCAGAATGCACTGTTTACCATGTACCACCACTCCACACCAGTGAAACATGATTGGTTGAAAATCATTCAGCAAGACTGAATTTAAGTTGAGAGTAATCATAGCTACTGTTGCATTCAGTATGGGAGTGGATGCCCCTGATGTCTACATGTCCATTCATTGGGGAGCCTCTAGATCCTTTGAAGGCTTTGTACAGGAATCAGATATTTGCTATGGACAATATGACTGTGGGGAATGCCCTATACGTTCTGGTTTGATCGCAGAGAGATTTAACAATGAGGAACTGTGTGCAGCTGCTAAGGATGTCCAGACAACATGAGCACCTGATTAGTAGTATTACTGACGAACAACAACGGATCATCAAACAAGAATTGACTACATATAGAGATTAAATGTCTCAGGCTTTGGTTTCATCAATAGTAATGACTAGATTGACAGATGCTGTCATTTCTAGGGGGCAGGCTTCAAAAGCCCACCTAGTAAACAAATTCTCAAAATTTCAAAAACATAAAATTTCAAATCTGCAAAAGTAGAAGTGGCGATTGGGATGAACAATTTTTTTCCCTGGCCTTACTGTGTAGTTATATTAAAAACAAATTTCAATTTTGCTTGGTCTTCCCAGTGTATTGTGATCTCCCCACTGTATAGTGATCTCAGAGTCCAATATTTATCCAAATACTATTACACACTGCCTACAATGCAAAGTTTTCTTTACTGTTACTAGACCAGAATGAGACAGTCATTCAAAATTAAGCCAAGTCTATATGTCATGCTTTCGAAAGGTCAAACTCTGCATTTGAATGAGTATCATGAGAACTACTCTGTGTTTTGTTACAGGCAGTATTATTTATTTATTCATTTTGTGATTGATGATTTTGCTCCCTCCATACGTGAACTTCATTATGTGACATGTATACTTTTGGGCTGGTGGCCTCCAATATTGTAATAAAAGTTATTGATTGATTTACACAAAACTCAGAAGATGTATTGAGAATATTTGAAATCTATATTTACTTTTGACATACCCATGTCAATAAATACGACATACACATTGACAGGGGTGGCGGGCATGTATTGTCCTCCAGAATTTGAAGGGTGGGTCACCAAAAAATAATCCTGGAAAAATCAAAATCCCCCCGGATGTAAAAAACTAACACTCCCTAATTACAAGTCCTGTCTTGATGTCAGTATGTTTACATCACAGACCTGCATTGTACTTTAGCATGGGGTTTAACAGTGGAACACATGAATCAAAATGAAAGGATCTTGTTTCCTCATGTGTGTTCCTTGTTGGTGTCTGCAAGATGCCAATAAAAGTAATCAGAGTAATCAGTCAAGATGGCACACAAAAAATTCCATGTTCAGCAATGAAATCTCTAGAGCGGAATGAAATTGGTGGTAATTTGCAATGCGATGTTCAAACAGATGTTCTGTGATAGCAAAAAAAAATTCAAATCTCACAAATGCACACAATTACAACAGCCTGTGAGTGCACTTTTTCAGAATGCCCATTTACTAGTTGAGTATTCTTTTTTCTTTCCATTTATCCACCTGTGTAATTCTTTGGGATCAATATTACAGAAAATGTCAGCATAAAGTTTGGGAAATGATCATGTGCCCTCCCTGCATTCCACTTAAATACTGATGACTTATGTTTCAACTCCTCGTACATGAAATGCAACATCGAGTTCTTGAAAGCTAATGCTTCTCAATGTCATCACAGGACAACACAGTCTTTCCAATCCTGGCAACAGCAGCACTGGTGTGATTTAGTCCCAATGGTTTCATTCTTTTCTCAGCAAGTCTATTTGGGAGTTCCATGACATAGTAACCGTCAACATTATTTCCTTCTCCACTCGATAAGTTAATGAACCTATTCCAGGTTATTTGATGACTGAGCCATGGTGACAACAGTGCTTCGGTACTTGCTTGGAGAAGAAAAGCCTATACTTGATCTTGTGACTAGAATAATATACAAGCAGAGGAGTATCTCCAATACCATAGGATATATCAGGCTTGGGAATATGAGTCGGAGTTGTTATTACCTGTATCAAATTAAAAAAACAGACATTGGTTTCTATCTATTGAATATATAGAATGTAATTAAAAGCACAAATAGTATACTATAAGACTCTATCACATTAAAAGTTAATAAGAAAAAAATTGTTATGATCACAGTTTTCACAATTTTGGTTAAAATTCACAAGCTGAACCTTAAAAGTGAAAGTAGTAAGACAGTGTCCAAAATAACATCAGATGTAGAATTTCAGTGGTGTCACATTTGGCGATTCTTTTTGAAAATTGAGTGGTTAGAGTGCAGACACATCAGAATCACAAGTGTATATGATATAGCAAAATAAAATGTACAAAATTGTATGGTCTTCAATACCGCAGGTATAATAACCTGGACAATCAAACTTAACAGAAAATATACATACCTTTTAGTGTCTGTTTTGTTCACTTCATATCTTGTCTTGGGGTGATACAGGAAGGGGTTACTTGAGAGATCTGAAATGGATCCATAAACATATGGCAAGTTATCTCTAAATGAACACATACTCTGATGAAAATTGGATACGTGAATTGGCTTGATTTTCCCTCATCTTGTTTCCTCTGTAGAATATCATTTAACATTCGGTCACACTGCCATAAGCTCAGGGCAGCACTAAGACAGTTGAACTTGAGGGCCACATGGTAATTTCTGAGTCTTGTGATATAGATGCACAGAATAGGGCGAACAATCATGACAGTGTTTGAAAAAAAAATGTGCTTAGGAGCACTATCAACCTCTCGTTATGTAAAATACCTGCGAGCAAGACTTTGAAAAATATTTTTGAGGTGATATTTTCCTGCGCGAGGTGTTTGGAAGTTTTTCCGGTCAATTTTCAGAAGTGGGTAGGTAACGTAATTAACTTGCAAAAGTATGGGTTCGCTCACAGTCCCATAGAGGGACTGTGGTTCACTGTTTTATGGCAACACTCATTAGACAGATCGAGGTAGAAGGAAAGACAGATGACATGTATGTGGTCGGTAGTGATTAGTATCGATAGCTAAGATATATCTCCGACATATAGGAGACTTGGTACCGTACGTTGTGAGTTCGAACCCGATTGAAACCACCGTATATTGCATACATACCGCATTTGGTGTGCATGGAAACAGTCTTTTTTTTCTAAGTCGCCAATCTCTCAATTGTTTGCGATCTTTCTACAATTGCACAAATTCTCCTTGATCTTGTTGGCAGTATAAATAGCCTGTTCCAATCTTTCTAAATTCTCTCTTTTGTTTGCATATGTGGCAAACATAGGAACAATCGTTGCGACTGTCGTCTGCCAAAGAAACTCCGTAAAATTTCTCGACCAATGCTAGGGCAGGACGCCTGTTGCCTTTCAAAGTATCATCAACTAGAAAGCACCGGTCTCTCTAGCTGCAGTACAGTAGCTCGAGGTTTTGCCTAGGTATTTGGTCGGACGGTTTTGCCGCCCGACCCAAATACCCAGGCAAAACCTCGAGCTACTGTACTGCAGCTACGGTCTCTTATGAAAAGACAACAAATCACACACACAGACATTGCCGAGAGTCACTTACTGCATGTGTCGTCTCCGCTGCGTCGTCGTCTCCATGTTCAGTCGAGTTGCAGTGACCCAGGGTCATACTGACGGATAAGCCAATCAGCGTCTGTCCGTAATTCTGTCAGCGGCCATTTTGTGTTACAAACCGTGCCATAGCATTTCCCCAGACTCTCGTTTCGCCAGTAGCGCAGAGGAGTCTGGTAACCGAGACTAGTCACACTATGACTGAGGTAATGACCTTCGGGGAGCTACGCGTATGAACTACGTGAACTCTGCGTGATCGACCCATTCATATAATGTTGCGCCCTTAGTGGCGCGTCAAACGTAGAAATGAGGGCCATTCGAGATTTTATTGCGCAATGGCGCGTCCTAGAATTAACTTTGCAATTAGTGCGATGGTACGCTATCAAGTCTACGGTCCTGTAATGTCTATATAGCGTGTGAGGGGAGTGTGATCTGGGGAACGCAAACAAGCTTATCTGCATATGAATATAGGACACGCCCGCTATCAGTAATGACTGCTGACGTCATTGTTTTTCCCACTGAAGCCATTCGCTGTGGCGATGTGTCGACACGCAAGGCTCCAAAAATTGGTAGTTTTCCGCGATTTATTTTATTTTCCTGGGACTTTTTCTCTGAACAACTGTCATTCCCGGCCGACATCATCACTTGGTAACAAAGTATGTCCGTGTTGAGGCTCGTGCACGTCTAATTATCAAATGCCGTAGCGTAGAAGTATCAAAACATGTTTTTTGCGTTTTTCTCGAATTCAATGTGTGAATGAAGTACCCTTCTTTGGCACCTCGTCAATTCGCGCTCACAAACACTAGCTGCTTGAAATTCACACCGTGAAAGATAATGAACTCAAAATCCGTGTCTGGGATTTCCTTTATATGCCTTTGTTATTTTTTAATGCGCTCTTAAAGGTGTTGGACGAAGGTGCTTTTCAAGGAATTTTAATTATCACGCCATATAATTTGAATGGAGCCTCCGAGAAAAAATCGCAGACACGGTTTTGAAGGATATTGTCAAGGCTTGTCAATGAAGAAATTCCAACCGGAAATCTTGCAGCGTGTTTGCATAAGGCCGGGAAAACCGGTTTTTGGAAGGTTCAGCAAAACGCTTGTCACGTGACTCTTATGCAAATAATGACCGTGCACTGTGCTTGGTCGGATAGCTCTATATCAGGGCTTTCAGAAAATGTATACTTTATTGGGGTTTGGGACATGTTCAATTGAGAAAAAAATAAAAATCTGAAAGTGCCTAAAAGGTATTTATCATCCTTAAGCTTCAGCAACGTAAGAAGGTTGAGTATCCTACATGCAACTAATGTTCTGCCTTGGATCACAGCCCTTACCGTGGACAGACATTTTGACAGTTTGTCATATCTGCTTATAAACTATAGATAAGGTAGATAATTAAACCATTAATAGAGCAGGTGATCCTTGCTGTAGCCTACGGACCATGGAAAACTGCAACCTTCCACTTAACGTCGTATGCCTCAAAGAACTCGTTGGACCGCCTCACACCGTAATTTTTTAGAACAGCAAAAATGCAAAAACAAACAAACAAACAAACAAACAAACAAAAACAAAAATAAAAAAGCGCCTGAAAAGGATCTTCCAATTTACAGTAAGGTATGAAAGAGTGCAAGATTTCATCTTTTCTCTTTCGTTGTGAATGCAAATACTTCAAAGGATAGCATTTTGCGGTCATTTATTTGTCTCCGTTGCTTCCCGTATAATTTTGACAGATTTCGAATCATGTTGTTATGACATCCGCATAACCGAGTGATCACTGCTACACTCTCTTGTTCTTGGAAACATTAAACCTCTATCTATTGTTTACCGTCACACGATTCAGCAACGGTAAGAATCGCCAAATCGCCACTCCCATGCCAATTGTGTGTCACAGATTTACAATCCTGTTTGGCAGTCTGAGACTGAAGCCGAGATAGGCAACTTGTCAGCAGCTCGCCAGCAATCGAAATCGACGACGCCGAAATACTTGTACGTGGCAGGCAATGCGATAACTTCAGTCGGCATCACTCGTGGGTTTTACACCTCCCAGTCGTTCATGTCTCTTTAACGATACTTAAACTATTGTCAGTTGTGTTTGCTTTATCTTTCTTTTGTTTATGTTTCTTATATTCAATCACGTGATCTGAACGTGTCTTTTGGCTGATATGACTGCCGCTTTCATGTTTCAAGGGGCTTAAACAATTTACCTGCATTTATGTTAGTGGCCCTTAACTTAACAAAATTCAACTACAAAAAATGAATGTGAAAATATTTTCTTTCTAAATATTTAAACTAAATTTGATATCACCGGTATCCCTTACATTTTACTCACACAACTGCACTATTGCTGAATGCCTGTGAATGGCGTTTCATCGTCAGATATATTGTATTCGCAGTTTTAACATTAATATATCTCATACTGCAGCTGTTGACGTATCTCTTACAGTCACAAATACAGTGCGACAGATGAACTGATAGTCGGTCGTTTTATTCTAGACAATAGGACACACGCTTAACAAATGTCAGCGACTGACGGAAACCTAGGCTACATTTATGTCATGATTGTAAGTATAAATTACTGACACAAATCGGAGGATTGGTAAACCAGTGTTTCCTTACGAAGACCCAATTTGCCTTTTAGCCTCCATTATCCAACTTTAACCAGAATACATATCCATCATGATTTACAGGGAGAAAGTCAGTAGTTTCATGATCAATACATTAGTAGCAAGACGTTCAGTGAATAAAAATGATAGGGCTTCTTCATTACACAGCCAAGTGATGTACTCGATAACATGAAATGTAGTAGATCGATCTTTACTTCATTTTTCACAGCATGTGACCCAATCTGCTAAAAGAAAATCTCAGGTTTCGAATCATAATGTAAGCTTATTGGAGATAAATATCGTTGTAATCGCTCAGCGTGCGTAAATGTCGAAATCTCGTCTACTTTGATCGAATATTTTTCTATTTTTTGTCAAATCTTGAAAAAGAGTCAGTATGTTTCTTCGAGATGAACTTAGCGACGAGGAAAAGTAAATCAAGCTCTCCGATACAACATTTATCGAATAAGAGAAACTGTTTGGCGTCGAAAATGTTTTCTGTCATGTTGTGCGGTCAATGTCCACGAGGTATCTAAACAGTTTTATAATCAGTTCAGGTTTACTGACATACAAGACAATTTAACGAAATTAATTTTAAAGGGAGGCTGCTAAGGTAGTATGCACCTCGAAAGTGAAAGACTTAAACTTTTGCTCTAACTTTCCTCAAGGAATTTTTCAATCATTCTCTTTCAAAATCAAGAATAAAAACAGGGGGTCACCATGCTAATTTTGGTATTAGAGAAACAAATTACCCAAGATTTACCGATATTAGAAATTCAAAATGGACGCCATCCCTGTGGAGATCTATGGAGAAAAATAAAAATTTTCGAATTTCGAAAAACTAAGTCGGTGAAAAGTTTTCTTTCCCCAAGAACTTTAAAATGAACCCCCACATATGGTATATCAGAAGAGAACTGTAAAAGTTTGAGAGTCCGAATATCTGTCCCCGAGGTGCGTTCTACCTTAAATAAATATAGCATCGATCAATGGCAAATATCAATCAACGTTGATTTCGAGTTATATTATTACTGTACTAAAATGCAAATAAAAAGAAACATACGTGCAAAAATTCCGTAACTTTCCGCGATCGATTTCTGCCTACAAACCACGTCCATGGAAAAATCAATGTTCACAGTCTTCAACAGTGTTAGAGCTGTCGAAGTTTGGAATAATTTTTTATTTAATTTGTAAATTATGAATAAAACCGGTGAAAAATCGTCAAAATTATTAAACTCCCCATATCATAGCAACTTAACCAAATGGCTCGGTAATTTTATCAGATATTCCATTTTGAATCTAAATTTGAGGTAATTGCCTTTCTAATTCACATAGCCCATCTGCAGTATTTTTACAGGCGTGATTATTGAAAATTAAGCAAAGTGAAAGATGTTGATGATCATGGAAGAACAAAGGCATCGTGAAACTTGCTCCAAGCTATAAATTGATGGGCTTTAGCAAATTCGATTTCCACTCTACGCATTTCAAGATCTGCAAAGTGTTTGACCAAGTATAATTTAATTAACAGCTTTATTTAATTTTGCCCCAATTTTTTGATCTCAAATGCTCTTCTGTAAGCGGCGAGTATGAATACCCATTTTAGTGTTCGATACTTCAGTCAATTCACAGCGACTGAAATATCCCATCCCTCCATTCAACAGCAAAAATCATTCTTTGAATGGTAATGCTTTTACTGCATATCTCGAATTCAATTTTCCTTCGTTAATTGTACCTTCAGAGATATTTGTACATCAAATCAGTCGATAGTATCCGGTATTATTGTACGAATTGTCTTCTTACACCATGGACATATTAGATTATAAACGACTATGGAAATCACAACATGAAAGTTAGATGAATGATGCCTCTATAATGTTGTCTTTTTCTTCGATAAATTTGACTTTGATTGTAATGAGGAGTCTGACTTACGACTCGATCAGCTGAACCTTTAAATGTATTTTCCAGTTCACTATATCTTGTCTTTAAACCAGTATTTCTTGATCTGCTTGCAAAGTCTTGCCTAAATGCCTAAGTGTTCAATTTATATACGTGTAATGTCAGACGATACTGTTGGCAACTTAATTTTTGTCCCGACTGCACTACACTTGTCAATAGTAATATTGAATACTGGTTACAAAGCATAGATTCGGTAGTGCTAATTTTTGGGGGTTTTTCACCAAAAAGAGACGAATAAGAAATGTTTTGTTCTAAAGATCATAACAAAAATAACGATAATATCATCAAAAAGTTGTAGCTACGGTCCGTTCAATGTAGGTCTTCCACTGTCGAAATTCCACTGTCGAAAACATGATATTTTGTCCAAACTGGTTGCCTAAACCGCTGCTTAAATCGGAACTCCCGCGAATGTCGCTTCTTGCCCGTGTGCCTCTGTGACTAATACATGCTATATCATAGATATCGTCCGCTCTTGTTTTGTAAATTGTCTAATCTAGAATGAAAACCAAGCGCTAGTATCCAACGCTATCTTGATCATTATGATCTGCATGTAAAACATAGACATTGTGATAGCTGAAATTCTTGACACCTTCAGAGCCAAAGTCGCAAAATACTTTTTACTGAATCTTTTTTCTTTATATCTTCAACACTCTGTCAAGTTAAGTTGCACTCAACTATATAGTAAAATCTTCAATTTGATTAAGGTGGCTAGGATAAAAAGAAGAAGAAGAAGACGAAGAAGAAGAAGACTGTATTCTCCACACTTTTGAAGTTTCAAGAATTGACTGTGAAAGAAAACTGTCTCTCGAAGTTCACCTGGTCCCGGGTCTACATCAGCACTGTAGACTTGTTGTCTCCATGTTGAGGAAGCTTGTCATAATTCTATCATCGGTAAAGTCGCCTCGTGTTGAGTCTTTGTATATACTCATCTACTTCAAGGTGTCACAAAACGTACCTTTCTCTTGTGTTCATTGTTTACTTGTATTTTTCCTTGACTGAAGTATAGGGAGATTCAACAGTTACTTGTACAGCGTGTAAAACCAGTTCAATTCTTTCATGTGAGTGAATGCTCAAAAAACTTATCACCAATTCGTGGAAGAATTTACCCGGGAAGTTTATTCAGTCTCAGAGTGCTATATATCGATTTGACCCAACTCCGAATCCATCTGTAAACCTAACGTTGTCGTCATGGAAATGGGAAAACATGAACAGAACGTTTGATATTGGTATCATATATATATCAAAATAAAAACTAACAGTTAACTATAATATTATATATTATATATGGAAGAGTACGCTACGGTCGAAACTTTGAATTGAAGTTTTAAAAGATATCTTAGAGGCCATAAATCAATTTGTACCACTATTCTATGAGTGTTTGTACAACTAGATATAATTTGAAAAACTAACAAGCAGTGGTTAAACAACCCACCCTATTTCGATTGTGAGAGTTTTTGTCATTGATGTTATTTTAAAACACCGCTATCCAGATGGTAGCAAGCTTTATAATGTTTTCGAGTCTTATTCATTCGCACCATGTATTGAAACGTCAAGTGAAAAGGCCGTCGATGCTATGTATTGATAAAATGCGACGGCATATGGCTCATTGAATCGCGTATAGTCACGCTCATGTTTATATTGAACAACTTGCCTGTAACTAGGTTTTGCTGCACAGAAAATCTTTTTTGGATACTAGCTCACAAACATATACTGTCTGTGGTGTATTACCGTTACTTAATGACTTTAAAGTTATATATTCACAGGGACACTAATTACTATTTTCATTAATTTTCTCGTATTTCCCGACGTTTTTACTACATGCGAGATAAATTGAACTTTTTTCAGCTCTGTGATAGGACAAATTTGTTCAGCTGACCACGTGGTGTGTGTTCACCGTTTTAGTACAGTTCACATGTTCGGAACATACTGTCCATATTTGGTTATGTGATATCAACATCTGATGAAGATTTTAAAATAGCCGCTGATAAAGGCATATGAATCAATACATAAAATACCCGGCAATGCAAAGTTTGATTTTGGAACAAGTCTTATAGGAGTAATATTAAGACCATGATCTTGTTGCAGGCATTTTAGTACCGAAGAAATAATGATCACTGAAAACCATATATTACACATGATGTCGACCCATCGCTCTGACTTCAGACATCAACTGTCCGTGGCTCAATCAAAGAATTTTATTGAGACCGTTGCAAGGGTTTGAGTTTTGAATAAGTTAAGGTGGAGCTTCATGTTGCCAACGCAGTTTTTTCAAAGCAATATTCTTTATCAAAGATGACAAGGAACCCCCCTCATACTATACATTTTCAAAAAGCAGAGACTCTAAAGTTTAGTGTGGTAGCAGTAGTTTACTTGAAGGATGAAGTGAGTGTATATTTGGGGTAAGAAACCTCAATTTTGGTATTAATGATAAAAATTAATTTAAGTCAAGACGCGATTTTCTGAAATGTGATACTTCACTTGAAAGAAGAGTATATGTAGAAAAAAAACGACTATTTTATTTGACATTATCTATCCTCATTCTAAAATGGCAAGGGTTTAAAGACTGACACTCAAAAAAGGTGATTAAAATCATGATTGACAAAATTAAAATGCCTCTTATTCAAAATGTAAGAACTTTATTGCCAAACAAAATAGTTTTTTTATATAGCATGAGTATGACTCATTCAAAAATTATACGTGTAAATTTTCAGGGTCAATCTCCTCTTATTTTATTGGGTCATTTTTCAAAATGTACGCTTTTAGCTTTCTTGGGTAGGATCCCAGGGATAACTTAGTTGAGTTCAGTTGAATTTTATGATATGATGTGATGGTGAAATTCGCCTATTATGTAAATGTTTAGAGTCCATAGTGCCTTTTTGGAAAAAAAAACAACCTTTGCCCCAAAAGTGCCTGTCAGAGGGTTTTCAGATTTGATTTGTAATTGCCTGTGGGAGATTTCATTCAGATTTGATGACTAATTTTGCTCCAAAGTACCTTAATCTCTGACATTTCATGTCAGATAGCTTTCCTATTTGATAAGTCAGACATTATTCTACTGAAACGGAAGCACAATATCGTCGATGCTATTTCGTAATTCACTGTAACGCTGTATAAAATCTGGTGTTTATTTCCAAGTCCCGGCCGACAAAATTCGGAAAAAAAGATTGAAAAAGAAAAATTAGTGAAGAATATCGTTGGAAGGAAAAACAAATTTAAAGGACAACGGGAACATGAATAAAGCAAGACAGTCCCTGATATGTGATCTGACTAAATATATCGGATAATTGAATGTAAATGTTATGAAATGGTCATTTAATAGAGGAGATCAGGTCGATAATAATGGACATATTACGACCAGTAGATATGTAGCCTTTAACTAGATTTTTGTTTTACGTGAAATTCTTAATTTTTATGACCTACATGAATGTGAGTGTTGCAGACTTTTGTTGAAAACGTAGATAGCATGTATGCAAACGTTTAAAGCACGGCGATGTGTATGCACATTCTATGAAAGTTTAAAACTACGCACAATATAGTCACTCTGTAGATACGCAACTGATGAGGCGTTCCAAATTCACTGAATTATCCAAATTATACTGAAAAAATGTGGTACAAAATGAAATGTACATCTTTGAGCCTTTGAATATATCATGTGTGCGAAATTTACTAGTTTATACGAGTCGCCATTATATTTTATCCCACATTTTCATTGCAAAACTTTAATTGGCTGAAGGTTAGGATACACCGCTCCCTGTCAAGTTAAACGTTGATGACATTGAAATGTATAGTGACATTGACAGATTTTACCGGTCAAGTTCATCGTTGGTGACATTGAAAGGTTTTCGTCGAATATCCCGACTTTAGAAAATAATCCTGCTCCAAGTCCCAAGAGAGAGCACTGACTGTAAAATAACAAAATTACACTTACAGACCTGCTAAACGATTTATGAACCTCTCAAATCTGACACAGTGTTCGTGTATCGAGTATCTGAATAATTCATTGAACGTCATTTAACCTGTTTGCCGGTAAGATATTACTAACTGAACCACATCCCTATGGTCCTGATGTTTACTAAAACCTGACATGAGAGGAGCACTTAGAGATAGGCATATACTTACAATGAAGCTGTCGGAAGTGGACTGTTGAACTCTCTCCGATTTATTTTTTGCAGTATTGTTAACTTAGTATATACTACTTAAGAGGCATTCATGCTAAGATCGACACACCGGATGCAGACATTCATTTACACCTTGAACTAAAATAAAACATCACCGCAATGGTCTCAAAAATGCCGAAAAATTGGTAAAAATAGCAACTGTCTACATCTTTTAAGTCAATTTGTAAATTCACAAGAGGCATCGCTTAGCAAGGATTATTACGTGCGTCTGTCAATCAAGGGTTGCCCTATCGGACTGAATACATCATTGGACAGATGGGAAAACTTGATTAATTAAGTCCCCGGGGGATCAAATGTTTTCGGGAGCAGTTGATCCCTGTTTTGATTACAATATTTCAGTTTATTTAGTGCAATAATAGTACTGCGACGCAAACTGACATACATGTTAAAATCATGTTCTAAACCTTGTTCAAATTTAAATGTAGTCGGTCAAGATACTAATTAGTAACGGCGGGGGACATAAAAACCATAAAAAATGGTAGAATGTCTGTGTAATTGCTCTAGACGTGAAAAAAATCGTTATAGAATGACCACCTGGCAGCCATATTGAGTCGTATCTCGACACAAATTGACTGACAGATGTACATTTTTGTACGTTATATTTGTACAGCATTTAAATGAATTGGTTTAGGCATGTCTGCGTACGTAATGGCTGTTGACGTGAAAAAAAATTACACCAAAATAGCCATGTAAAGGTCATTAGATCGTATCACGAAACAAATCTATTTTCAATTGTACGACATGGAACTCCAAGATTTTTTTGTGTCAACTTTGAAGCAATCGGTAATATGGTTGTCAGACGGTCATTTTGTTTCAATCTCTCCATGTCCAGAGCTGTAACTAAGACATGCCTAGATCTGTTCAAATATGCTGCCAGGCGGCCATTTTGTTTTATTTATTCGTGCCTAGAACTGTGAAAATGACATGTCATTGACAGCTCTGGACATGGAGAGATTGAAACAAAATGACCGTCCTACAACCATATTGGGTGGAATCACGAATGAACCAACGTGTACATAATCAGCACAGGGTTATGTCCTTGGAAGAATAAACGAAAGTAAAAAAAACTGTAACTGTGAGTCAGATTTCTTTGATATTTGTATCCAAGAACTTTTTTGTTGTCTTGTTTACTTTTATGAAATACTCCTAGAAAACCGCCTATCAGGTAGATTATTTCAAATAATATGAAAGAAACCATGCTTAACTTTGTTTTACTGAACAGGTCTCAGAAACCTCTTGCCCTATTGAACTCTTAGGGATGGACCATTAGACCTTGGGAGGGGGGTGGTCACAATGAAATTGTGAAAATTTTTTTTTTACTATTGTAAATTTCTGAAATTTTTTTTTTCCAATTGAGATTAGCTGTGCAAATTTTTTTTTTCAGAGTAAATTTTCAGATTTATAATTTTTTTTTAGTTCGTCGCTGTCTGAAGATAAAGAGGGCAAAGATGTGGTGCCAAGCACCACAAGCGGCCACGCAAGCGGTCACGGGGGGGGGGGGGAGGTCAGGAGAGGGGTGTCCCCTGCTGCTGTTGGAGCTTTTGAAAAATAGAGATTACAATGGTGTTATTTGGTGGCACTTGGGGAGTATTTTTGAAGGGGGAGGTCAGGAGGGGGTGTCCCCCTCCTGCCTTTGGAGCTTTTGAAAAATAGAGATTAAAATGGTGTTATTTGGTGGCACTTGGGGAGTATTTTTGCGGGGGGAGGTCAGGAGGGGGGTGTGCCGTTGGAGCTTTTGAAAAATAGAGATTAAAATGGTGTTATTTGGTGGCACTTGGGGAGTATTTTTGAAGGGGGAGGTCAGGAGGGGGTGTCCCCCTCCTGCCGTTGGAGCTTTTGAAAAATAAAGATTAAAATGGTGTTATTTGGTGGCACTTGGGGAGTATTTTTGCGGGGGGAGGTCAGGAGGGGGGTGTGCCGTTGGAGCTTTTGAAAAATAGAGATTTAAATGGTGTTATTTGATGGCACTTGGGGAGTATTTTTGTGGGGGTGGTCAGGAGGGGGTGTCCCCCTCCTGCCGTTGGAGCTTTTGAAAATAGAGATTAAAATGGTGTTTTTTGATGGCACTTGGGGAGTATTTTTGTGGGGGGTGGTCAGGAGGGGGTGTCCCCCTCCTGCCGTTGGAGCTTTTGAAAAATAGAGATAAAAATGGTGTTATTTGTGGCACTTTGGGAGCATTTTTTTCGGATTACACATCTTCCTCTGAAACATGGTCTTCTTGCTCCTCAGTAGCTTCCTATAGTTTTGAAAATTGACTATTTTGGTTTCCTGGCTTCCCTTTCTACTGCGTGGTGAAATGGCTACATGCACCCCACCAAACATCATGCATCTCATGATTCACAATTGATTTTGACAAGCTGAGAAGCTAAAATAAGCTAAATAATATAGTTAAATTTGCATATTTGTGTTTTTAGAGCAATTGTTGCCCTTTTTTGATCAAAACATCTATTTCTCTGTAGCAGCATGTCCAAATTGATTGGATGTGTATAGATGTGTTGATATTTCAATATTTGTCTTTTTAGGGCAATTTATGCCATTCATGGTCAAAAAATCTGTATTCTCTGAAAGGGCTTGTCCAATTTCTTTGAAATTTGCTACACAAAAACGATTATTCATGCAGATTTATTCAGTATTTGCTATCGAGAAACTTTCAAAGTTCAACCCCTTTTGTGTGTTTTTGTGTTGGGATTTGTTGGATAGATGGCATTCTGCGTAGTGTATTGTTGAATGTTAAAACATGTGTTGCTGTTGTTTTTGAGGCTGTTTTTTTGAAAAAAAGAATTGAAAATGCCTTTTTAAAAGCAAAATAATACATAATGACTTGATATGTTGTTTAATCATTATTGACGTGTTTCTACTTGTTCACCCATTCTTGCAGTCATCATTGCAATGAAATGCTGTGAAAAAAATGAAACTGATGTGGCCTGCATCTGTTTACCTTGATCTTAAAAGGCAAATACAACTTTCTGTCTTGACAACCATACCATAGTTTCAATGTTTTACCAGTATACCTGCTTGGTTTGTACGCAGGAAACAAGTAGAAAACAGGTTCTATAATTTCATAATTTCCAAGTGATCAGAATACAAAAGTCCTGAAAAGATAAGATAATCACAACTTCCAGTATAAGGGATACAGTCACTCTAAATGTATAAATTAAAATTAAAAATGTGCCGGGAGGATGTACTAAAAAATACAGATAGTTGCTTTCTGTCGGTAAAATCTAAAAAAAATTCAAAATTTTAAAGACTTTTGCAGATTTTTTTTTTACGCCTTTGTCTTCTTATTTATTTGTTTTTTATTTTGCAGACTAGTTTGAAGATTTTTTTTTTCCTAACTTTCTGCTCTGAAATTTTTTTTTTTCTGTTTTTGACCACCCCCCTCCCAAGATCTAATGGTCCGTCCCTTAATTTTGTATTCCTGTCATTATATCTGTGTCATATAGATTTATGGAACGAATAGCAAAGTCAAATATTGGACATTTTTCCCTTAGTGCAAGATGCAAGGTGGATTAGTATTCATTTATGGAGATTACATTAATATGCATTGTTTTGATATTCAAATTTTATGCTAATGATTCTCTATCAATATGGAGTATTTATGTACCTGGCATCTTGCACTATCATGAATTACGTGCGATTGCTTTGAACTTTTGTTTGCAACTTTTCAGAGATGGGGCTAATGTAATTTTTTTGAAAAGATAATGAAATCAGCACCATTGTTTTTAAGGAAATCTCTACCACTTAGGAACAAGCTATCTTCTTCGCAGTAACTGCTCTTTGATTGCTTTGAACTTTGGTTTTCATGCCGTCATATTTGTTCGCTCGCGGTTCGTTTCAAAGATGGTAAAACATTACGACAAAGCAGTAGTCACTCTCCCTTGCGAAATGTAGCAGTAGTGGGGCAGGCATTCTAGATGCAACTTAATTTCATATACACATAGATGAATCTTATGGCACCGCAATATCATTGAAATTGAGTGTTGAAACACCCCCTATTTCTGGCTTTTTAGCTCCGCTGTCAGCGACGCGGAGCTTATCAAATAGGTTGATTTTCCGTCGTCGTCTGTCGTCGTCCGTCATCGTCGTCCGTCAACAAGTGCCTTCTCCTCTGAAACCACAAGTCCAATTGCTTTGAAATTTTATATGCAGCTCACTTGGGGTGACCTCACTTAAGTTTCTTCAAATCGTGGTGAAATTTGCATGTTTGTATTTTTTGGGCATTTTTTGGTGTTTTTGGTAGAAAAATCTAATTCTCTGAAACAGCTTGTCTGATTGCTTTGAAATTTGATATGCAGTTTACTTAGGGTGACTTCAGACAGATTTGTTCAAATTGTGGTGAAATTTGCATATTTGTATTTTGGGGCATTTTTTTGTGTTTTTGTTAGAAAAATCTAATTCTCTGAAACCGCTTGTCTGATTGCTTTGAAATTTGATATGCAGTTTACTTGGGGTGACTTCAGACAGATTTGTTCAAATTGTGGTGAAATTTGCATATTTGTATTTTTAAGGCAATTTTTGTCATTTTTGGTATAAAAATCTTTAAAATTCTTCTTTTTCAAAACTACCTGTCAGATAACTTTGATATTTGTCCCTAGGGATGATCTATTTCAGATTTGTTCAAGTTGTGCAGAAATATGCAAATTTGCAATTTAAGGCAATTTTTGCGAATTTTGGTCAAAAAATGTATTTCTCAAAAAGTACTGGTCTGATTGTTTTGAAATTCGGTATACAGGTTACTATAGATGAACTAAGTAATATATTGAATTTCTGATGAAATCTGTAATTTTGTATTTGGGGCAATTTTTGCCATTATTGGTCAAAAAATGTGTATCTCCAAAAGTACTCATCTGATAGCTTTGAAACTTGGTATACAGGTTACTACAGATCACCTTAATTATATTTATTGAAATTATGATGGAATCTGCAATTTTGTATTGTGGTGCAATTTTTGCCACTTTTGGTCAAAAAATGTGTATCTCCAAAAGTACTCATCTGATAGCTTTGAAACTTGGTATACAGGTTCCTACAGATCACCTTAATGATATTTATTGAAATTATGATGAAATCTGCAATTTTGTAATTTTGGGGCAATTTTTGCCAGTTTTGGTCAAAAAATGTTTTTCTCAAAAAGTACTGGTCTGATAGCTTTGAAATTTGGTATACAGGTTTCTACAGATGAGCTAAGTAATATATATTGAATTTCTGATGAAATCTGTAATTTTGTATTTTTGGGGCAATTTTTGCCATTTTTGGTCAAAAATGTGTATTTCTAAAACTACTCAACTGATAGCTTTGAAATTTGGTATAGAGGTTTCTATAGATGAACTAAATAATATTTATTGAAATTATGATGAAATCTGCAATTTTGAATTTTTGGGTCAATTTTTTCCATATTTGGTTAAAAAATGTGTTTCTCAAAAAGTACTGTTCAACAGCTTTGAGATTTGGTATACAGGTTTCTATAGATGAACTAAATTTGATCTTTTGAAATTATGATGAAATCTGCAAATATTATTTTTTGGGGCAATTGTTGCCATTTTTGATCAGAAAATTTTATTCTCCAAAAAACTACTCATCAGATAGCTTTGGTTGACATGTTCTTAGGGATGATCCGATGTGATATATTCAAAATACAATGAAATCTTCAATTTTGTATTTTTGCAGCTATTTTATCCACTTTTTTCTGGCCACTGCATTGAGCTATCAAAGATTTCCACCTTCTTCATCAGTATGTGTCAAAAATAGTTATTCTCTACATAAACACAGCGGAGCTATATCGGCCGCGACGTTGCTTTTTTGTCTTTTGTCAAAACGTTTCCCGACAAAATAAAGGATCTAATCGTATCAAAGTATTGTTTTCCTTGCGCTTAAATTATCCAGAAATGAGAATTTGTAAATATCCGCTTATAGCTCGATCGTAAATGTCCGCTGTAACTCGAACGATTCAAAATTAATGTAGTTGATGTCTCAAATACGTAATGGTGATGTACAGCTGGTGAATTCGATGTTTTGTTTTATGAAAGAAATGGTTGAAAATTTACTCAAGTACATACGTAAACAGTATGACAATTCTGCCTGAACAGTAAATATTTGTATGGCAAACATCGGCCGATGTAAAGCATTGGGCAAATTTGTTTTACATTGTAAAGTTCCTGAACAAAGCATTAAAATATCGAGTGGCAAGTTACATTGAGATAGCTTTAACTTAACTCATCAAAGCCGTCTCATCTATCACCGCCCCAATTAGAGGACGCTTGAAAATGAGAGACCATGTATTCGGCGACTAAGTTGTTACAATGATGAGACCTCAACCTGACTTCAAACACTAACGACAGCTATGACTTTTTCGTAACTAAGCTGATGGCATGACTGCAGGGAAATATCAATCTATCATTCGTTTCTTTGATATGGTCCGCAGTTTCGATACGTTTACTTTAAGGAAGGACTATTATCCTTTCAAATTGTTTCTTCCCCTGCCTGTTTTCCTACCAAAGGTTGTGTTATTTTTGCCAATACATTTTGCAATGTGAGAGTTGTCAAAGTAAACAGGGAAACATAGAGACATCCGTTACTATTTAATAAGATATGGACAGATGAATCGATTGAAGTGTGCGGAAACATCACTCATGTTATACGTCATTGATGCTTTTCCGATTCGCAGAAGTTGATTTTATTTCACAATAGAGCAATTAATTAAGAAGTGATTGGTTATCTATTTAATAGGTCGTCACTTTGTGCGATGCAATTCGTTGGTAATCGTTCATGAAGGCGCGTTCGTCATGCGTAAAGGAAAACAATAAAAAACAAAAAGAGTTTTTTTTCTATGTTTGTTTTTGCGGTGGGAAATTTAATTCCCATAATACAACTATAAAGAGCTTTATTAATTGAAGAAAGTAATTGATTGTCTGCATACATAATGTGTGATGCATATCTTAATGAACTTTAGTAGTATTTCCAATAGCTGGAATGAAAAGATTATTACGCTTTGCCATAAAACCACAAATGCATTGCAATGTACTAAAGATACTGATGACTCTCGAAAATGGTGTTTCAAAAGCTCTCTGGTAATGTTGTTTGGTTGTTACTTAAGTTTGTTCCAACTTCGGCACCAAGAGATATAAGTTGACTTTTAGGATATTTCATCATGTGATTGTTGACTTTTTCCGCCTCGATGTGAACTTAATATCGATGCATTCATTGATTGAATATAATAGACAGTAGAGAAACTACGGTCTATGGTTGAATCAGACGATTATATCCTTGTTTCATGGGGAATGTAATACTTGCAGTTGAATGTTAAGGCAAAGAACATTCATGTAGGTGTTGGTACGACATTGCCTGAAATGTTGCAGTGATACCGACTTAAACGCCGCTATGATATTCCATGATGGATAAATTCAACAAGCCTATGACAATAGCTTGTCGACCAACACAAGTTAGGAAAGACATGTACGAGATAACATGAAACATCGCCACTGGGTAAAAAGCAGTATAAATATCCTATGAGCAAAAACAGCTTGTCAGGGCAGTGAGATTTGTGTTCGTCCAACACCGTCATCGCACAGAAATTACACCGACACCATAACTACAATATTCATAAGATTATATGGTTCGCTACTGCCCTATAAGGCGATTTACAATCGTTTAGGTAATGCCATAAATATTCAATCATAATAGTCGACAGTGACAAATTGTTCGAGAACTCTATGCTTTTTACCAGGTCTTGTATCACTTGCTTTCTCCTAGAAACATACAGTAATAAAAATTTAGGTCGACATGCCCTCTTAGCATCAGGCAAATTATTATCTCCCCTTGGGCCAATAGTCCAATACTACAGCTGAAATACAGTCTGAGAGTAGTGTGTGGTCGTGTGCAAATCCATGATTTCATAAAATCAATAGACTTTACATGTTTCTCGTATAACGCGCCTCCTCCTGTTAGGCCTACATAGCGACACGAGTGTTGTAGCTGGAATTGATTTAAACCATCGAAAAGTCCAATAATCATGAATTTTGAATAACTCATCAAATTGCTTTCGATTGATTGCCAGAGTTTATGAACTACTGCAAAAAATGTCCCCTGTATGGAATAGTGGAATAGCCTTTGAGACAGGTCTGATGTTCTACGCTGTTAGTTTTGCGGAGTGTCGGAGTTTAAAATGTCAAAAGAGTTTAATGGCGAAGAGCAGAAAAATTCCTTGAATATTTCAGTCCGTTTGACAATCAGTGATGGTAATTATAAACGTCATTACAAGTTTAACTTTCTCGCAGTCCTGTTAATTTAAAGATTATCATAAAACATCGCACAGCCTTGAAAATAAGCTTATCTCCCCATCTTATAGAATTTATCGGTTTAAAAGTGACATGACTGAAATTGCAAACGTATGTAGAAGGTAGAATAGTGTAATTCACATTACAGCCAAATTGAATGTTCATGTCCCTTTGTTTGGTTTTCAATTCGCATGAAGATCGGTATATATCAACCACAAGGAATGCCTCGGGCAGTGATACAAGGGGGGGGGGTTACGCTGCTAGAATGTTCTCAATAGGAATTTACTAATGTTCCCACGATTCTTATTTCGACATTTCGTTTTCATCTTGGTGAAAAGAAACAGGGGCATTTTAACATCACCATCAAAAACACCTGTACTTGTTCCGAACGAAGTAGAATTGTTAATGAGATTTTGCATTCTTGACTGAAGACGAGTGAAGAACTCGGTTCCCGGTATCTTTGATGGCGGCTTTTTACTCCTTACAACGATTGCGATGTCTTTACATTCTGTGAACATCGCAGCTCGCTAAATACTCCCATATTACAGGTGTATCGTCTTGTGATATACAAGATCCGCTTCAAGAATATGTAAATACAGTAGTCGGGGTCAGAGTTTAGCAAGCGGGATCTGTTTTTAGTCAAACAAGTCTGACTTCTGTATAAATATATCAATATCTATTCCCTGGTCGATAATAATCGAAGAATATGCAATCACCATGCTGGTAATTTCGCAAACTCTCAGCACTAACGGGAGTGATATCGTCGAGGTAAAGTCGACCAGACTATCGTGTATTGACAGCTTTAAAGCTGGTTTCAAAAAAACTACAAGTCATTTACATGTTTTTGGACGGACGTGTTTTTGTAGCGATAGGTCAAACAAGTAAATCGAAAATGAAACCAAGAATATGGAGAGTAAAAACACGGATATGATGGGGGAATTCGTTGTGATTCCAGATGATTTTTAAATATACCTACATGTTATAAAGGAGTCAGCTCCTCGAGAGAGTCCTTCTATTGATATTTTAATGTTTGATATGCATATCAGCTTATGGAAACTACAAAGACAAGTGTCTGCCATTGTGTGTCCGAGAATGTATTTAATTTCTTTCTGCATCCTGATAGGAGAAGTTGCAAACATTTTGAAATCAAAATGTGTCCTGCTTGTCTAAATCTATTGTAGAAGGATTGGTCATATACATGTATCTATTGATTGATAAAGGCATGAATTCGTTGACGCCTAAAGAAAGTTTTTTTTTCCGAAAGTCGACGTTGTTGCGAATCGTGATTTCCAGTAATATGGAAAAGATGAAATCTAAAAAAGATCGATAGGCTGTCACAAAAGAGAACATAGAATAAAAATCATGAATGATTTCACTTTCAGAACATTTCCATGTGATTACAAGACTTTCTTGTACGAAATCACTTTCCCTAAATCTAATTTTCCGCTGAAATCACGTGATAAAGCTATAGACTGAACAAGGCCACATGACTGTAATAGGTTTATCATCCTCGGAGGAGTGTTCACACTCCAATAGCGCCAATAACATTTTATAAACTATGAACATGAAAAGTATGAAAAGACAGTGGAAGAAAATATGTTTTACATGTACAATTTAAACTAATACGATTAATGGACGTTAAATGAAATTACACTTTACTAGCTGGTTCAAAGAAGATAGATTGGGTTCCAGTGGTAGAGAACTCGAACACTGTTTACGTACAGCACCTGAGCCCCTGTATTGGTGCCCACATTTATATAGGCCCTTGAACAAGCCATTTACTCAAAATAATCGAATACGAACACCCTGAAAAAGCAAAAAAGTCATCCTACTGCACAATCACTGGTACAATCTCCCTGGTCGAGATGCCTTAAAGAAGACTATTTTGTTGTCATTATCAAGCTTGAAACACACTTCTGTAATTCCCAAATAGAGTATTGCAAACACGATGTGACTTTCCGGTATGAATGATTCGTAATAAAGCACACGTACAATGTAGCTTTTCTGACATTTGTGGCGTGCTTCTCTCAGAGAGATACTGGCTACATCGACAAGATTACAACTTGGCGAAAATACGGCATGACACACGTGAGTAATGGGTTTCTGAAACATTTGTAGAGTGTGCTTATCGAAAATTGTTCCCATGTTGCGATATTGCGATGACAATATCGTCTGGTCTAGGCCTACTGTTGCGAGTTTATCTTGATGCGGTATTTGATCGCAGAAAAGCGTTATGATAAACTCAGGTCACGGCTTTACTGAATTTATGCATTTTCTTACGTTTTGACATTTATCGTTATTTGTTCCTACAAGTATATTTCACTGTGTGCTCACAGAACCTACTCTTCAACCCCTTATCAATTTACCTGTATGCCCTGTACAACGTTTATTGTGTACCCCTTACATCATATACAGGCAGTTTGTCATGTAAGTGAGACTGTGGAGCTTGAATAATTGCAGTTCCGGGAAAATATATTCAAAATTAGGACAACGAATGCAGAGCAAACAGAATCCGTGTTTTACAGAACCGGATTTTTCTTTCCGATTAGCTTTCTTCGCATTCTCGTCAAAGTAGGGTCTGTTTTATACATACTCTCATAATCCTAAAATGAGAGGATCAGAACGATGTCAACGTTCTGCCATTTTCTTAAGCATTCTTCTAAAAATTCTCAAAAGTCTATATACACGCAGGACGCGAAAGATTTAATACATTCCCACATATGCGTGAAAAAAAATCAAAATTTGGCGCTAACATCCAGTGCCAGGTTTTATTGGTTTAATTTCAATGCTGACGCCATATAGGTACACACAAAACTTTGAAAGTCATAAGCGTACATGGGAACACAACACGCAAAGCTAGACAATAGTCAGGTCATATGCTATGTCCATTTCAGGTAGAGAATCTGTCTGTAAGAAATGTAACTGTTAAGTAACTCTTTGATGTTTTCTCAGCTTTGGTTTTAGAACAGTAGTGTTGTAACATGCCTCATTCGGGCTAGTCTTCCTTTCAGTCTGTCTAATGTATTCGATCACTTCAATTCTGTAAAAGTAACAGAGAATATTTCTCTCAATATAGGAGATAGATTTTGTGTGAGAGAATAGATTTGACCGGGAGTCTTCAGGCCGCAGACTATGAGAATACGATGGCTTAATGAGAGTTCACAGGAGCTACTTGTTTATTTCAAAATCGTTTTTAGAAAATCTGGCAAGATACAATAGACCCCAATGAACGATGACGACTTTCCTTACTAAAGGATGCACGATACTCATTTCATGAATAATCTTTGGAAAAAGTCTTCTGTATTATTTAATGCGTTCGTTTATAGGTCAGACCATAGCTACGACCACAGATGAATCGCGCGTTCCTTTCAACTTGATCCGGTGACATTTTAATCAAATTTTGATTTCTAGTGAATCGACTTTCAAGTAATGTACATTACTGCTTTGCCATTGATATCCGTCGTTTAAGTATCGGGTTACTCGCAAACGGCAAATCGAGTTAAATGCTTTTCTGTTTTGTAAAGACGAAGAGCAAATGAAAACTTTATTGGAACACAAATACGTCAAGGCTACGACCCGATATGAACAGCCTACTTTACCTGTGATCCGTTGTTATACCGTTTCAGATTACAATGATTAAACAAAATGTCATGTTATCAAAATGTACTCAACGTTGAAGGATGGCAATATCGCGATACCAAACTAGGCCGATTACATGGCCAGTATTTGACTTCCCCATGGTTAGACAGTAAGTAGCATTTATTTGTCATGCCTACTGCGATCATCTCAGATGAAGATATAATTTTTGGGAAAATTGTTATTTAGAAATTGTAAAAACATCACCCTTACACTTTGCCTTATGTCTCTGATGGCGTCGTTATCGGAAGACGCTATTGTTTACACTTGTCTTCTAATGGGTACAGTGATCTCACCTGCAATGTGCGTGTACAGAATAACGGGGTATGTTGCAATGCTGTTCTCAGACTTCTCTTATACCCTAAACGAGGGTCTTTTTGCTGCCCATGAACACAATTACCAATAATGAGATACCCGTTAGGGATTGAAATAACATACAATAAATTCGTTCAATAATTCGTTAAGAAAAGGGAGCTCATGGTTTAAAACAGTCGATAAGGAAAGGACGAAATGTGGCGAGTAACAGTTAGTAATTTAAAAGTCAGCAATTTACGCGTCGAAAGAGAGCGGTGAGGTCAAATCGCTCCTCATCGAAAACTGTTGTGATTTACAGAGTAATTGACTTCCATGATTTCTTTTCCAACGTAGCATGGTTATTATTCGATGTCAGAAAACAAATCCCTGAAAACATGGGTATTGGCAATATGACATGTCTAGGCTTGCCATCAAAGCCTAGGACATTTGTCACGAGATTCGCATTTTCCGAATTAATCGACTTGCTCCAGGGACAAGTTTTCGCTCATGTATAACAACTTATGGATCGATGAATGTATCAGTCTGTGAATAATTTCAGTATTCATACATAAGTCAGCAAAGTCCGCCATATATCATTCATACCAAACTGAAACCTTCAGCAACCCCTCGAGATAAGCTCTCCGTGTACATGTTTGTGCCATAGGCTGCGATAGAGAATAGTGATTCGGTCTATTGGAAAGAAGAAATCACCTATTCGTAACATTTCTGCCGAGTTTTGTGATTCTTATGATAGAAATGTTTTGTTTTTATCGAAGATTCAAAGATATTGTTAGCCCTTTAGCCAAAAATTAAATAATATTTCTTTGACCTCAGATTATCATGTACGTCACTTGCAGTGCCCAATGCAAGTGTTTTGCGAATTTGACTATATTCACTGGTTTTGACACATTATCTATTTTTGCTCATTCATCCATGCATGAAAAACTCACGATGATGCTGTGAATAGTCATGTTCAGAGTAAAGCGAATGAGGTGGGACGAAAAAGGTATGTTTGATCGACGTTATTCATTAATTGAACCATTCAAACACGCGTAAATGATAATTTTATTTGCATGTTTTTTGTTTCCAGGGTGATAGATCTGTCCTATCGTCCAATCAGCGTTAGGCGCCATCTCCGAAATTAATAAAAACCTGCAGTGGCGTAAATAGTGGTCTCAGCTCACGAGCCGATACCAGGAGACCCTGGGCTTCTTGATGCACTTCCAATCCTGATGATTTCGATGCAGCTTCGCTCATACCATTCCATTATGCGCTATGCTCATCACCAGAAGAGAGTTTCCACAACGAGTGATACAACCAATGAACACAAAGTAACTGTTTTGGAAACTGGCGGCACTACAGCTGAGACACATCTGTCCGTCAACTCAGCAACTGCATCCCAATCTGGCAATGACTTTTTCTGAAAGTAATTTTGTTAAGGTAGAGACTTTATTCAAGACAATTCAACTGCAGTTTTCTTACGAATCCACACGGTGCGGATGCCTTTCAACCCAGGAATGCAACCATTTCCATTTATTTTCGTTGAGACTGGTTCAAACTAAAGGTGATAATAGCCGTTGCTACAGAATAACGCAAAATTTTCCGCGGGGTGAGACTTATTCAGATCGTACCAACGACAGATTTTAACGATTTGGAAGTTTAAATTCATAAAAGGGAAGACTTCACCAGGTGACTGAACGCAGATTGAATAGACTCCATAGAGTGATCTTGTCTTTAGTTTTTGTACATCGTGACTGTTTGATTGAACTTAACCGATCCTTTGACGTCACAGAAACCGACACCAGTAAACGATTTCAAATTGTCTATAAATTGGTGTTAAGTAATACCAACATTAGGCGAGCGCTGTAAAGCACTTCTGCATTTGAAACACGATATACTGTGACTAGAATTACACCAGTTCTGCGCCAGCTTGATAAAACTAACCCGCTTTTCGCTGATTTGCAAGACACATCGGTACAACAGACTCCACTAGTAAACACATATGAGAACGTATTAGAACGTCGCTAGAAATGGCCGTCGAATTGTTCTACCTTATTACTGAGATAGTAATTGCCGTATTGGCAGTCTTTGGCAATGGTTTGGTAATATGGGTCATCTATCAAAATAAACGATTGCAGACAATCACAAACTACTTCATACTGTCTTTGGCGGTGGCTGACTTCTTAGTAGGATCATTAGCCATTCCCTTCGCAATACTAACAAGTTACGGTCTACCTGCAAACTTCGAGGCATGCCTCTTTATGTTGTCATTCTTGTTGGGACTTTGCGCAAGCTCTACTTTCAGCCTGATCGGCGTCAGTGTCGACCGATACATCGCCATCGTTCACCCGCTACGCTACCATTCTTACATGACGACAAAAAGCGCCGTTGCTATGATTGCCGCCTCCTGGTTCATTGCAATGATTATTGGTACGCTGCCTATGATGGGCTGGAACCTTGGACGACCGGAAGAACCCCAATGTTTCTTCATGGATGTCATCGCAATGGAGTACATGTTTTTCAATTTCATCGTGGCGATTATAGTTCCCCTTGTCGTCATGCTAATACTCTATAGTATTATATTCAACACCGCGCGGAAGCAGGTAAGCTATAGTAGTACAGAAATCCGATATATTTTGTATTCTTCGAGATTAGTGTAGATTGACAACCTGAAGAAATCCCTGCTTAGAAGACCAAATTAAAAGAAAGAACACTTTTGTTGTCTATGATGGGATTTTAAGAAGACGGGTATGTATGTATAGATCCACAATTTCAGGAATAGGTTTCGCTTTTCAGATACAGAGAACAGTATGTATGACTCTAACCAAAGATTGCATTATTGTCAAAAAGATAGAAAGTCACGGACCGATAAAATCAGAAATACATTCCAAGTCTGGTAATAGCTTTCCGTCAGGTAACTAACTGTTGGCAAGAATGTGTTCAGTACTAGCGTTGGACACAGTGAATGGTTTGGATGAACTATAAAGATTTTATCACGCAGTCCGTCTGTACAGAATGACAAGGCAGTGATTACGTAATGGAGGTGCATTTCCAAAGGTCCAGCAGTTACATCAATCACCCTAGGTTATATCTTTCTCATTTTGGCAATTTTATACTTTCTGAAAAAAGTCTTAATCGATAGTCTGACTGCAAATGCTCTTCTATTCCCTTCAAACTGATAACCTCACACCGTGCCCTACTTTTTCCCGTAGAACGCGTAAAATTCACATAAATCGTAAGAAAAGTGTCAATGCGACTTACAGAAAGACATTATTGACTGTCAACCTTTATGTATCTATTGGTTCCTTCCGAGATTTTTAAATATTTTATACGGTCATTCTATTATTTTTTATTATATTGGCAAATCAGATTTCGGAAATTTACACCTAATAAATACACCAGATGGCATGAAATAAAACACGCACATTGTAGTGAACACTTGGTTACACTAAAAATTGTACAATGATTTATTCAAAGCGGGAATTACACATAATGATTCCACTTAATATGAAATATTTTGTAAATGTTTACTGAGAGTTCGCCGAGGATGATGTCACTTGCAACGGTACAGTCGTAATGCTTTGCAAATATCAATTTTAATAAGCCTAGAAAATTTCAGTATCTTTTGTTTACTTGGCAGACAGGCAAAATGGGTTCTATGAACTATCAAAACAAACGGAAACCGCAGCTGTCATAATTGTACACTGCAATTAGTAATCAAAACTCATAGTTGTTTACACTTATTTGAACTTGTAAAAATATATTTAATACAAACTCTGTGAAAAGGAGCGCCGCCAGGTTTTCAAATAGCTTGCAACTCCCATTTTGTCATAGGTCTATTATGATAGGACCTTGACAGATCGCTTGAAAAATTGAGTGATTTTAGGTGTATCTGTCTGTCTGTCTGTCTGTTTATCCGTATGTATATGAATATATGTATGTATGAATGTATGAATGTATGTATGTATGTAAATGTCTATGTACCTATCTTTCTCCCCCTGCCTGTCTTTCCATGACATATTCATTTAAGTCTTTTCAGAATGCACGCATCTTTATGCATTCGTCATCTGTCTGTCTGTTCATATCTGTCTCTATCTGTCTGTCTGTCTATCAGTCTGTCCTGTCTATGAGTCTGTATCCGTCTCTGTCTCTGTCCGTCTCTCTCACACATATTTCCCTTTACAAGAGTAATACTGTCGTAAAACATGAAAAACCAGACTTAACACAGCAAAATTGTCACCATTTTTAATGGACGCCCGTGAGATACTTTGCAGACAGACACTCAATTATAGCGTGTGTTTCACCGCACAAGTCGCTTACGCAGGATGTCACAGCTTGTGAAAGCCTTACTCCTATGAAAGAATGGCATTAACCACATGTGGATTGGGATATTCATCCCATTGTGTGTCAGTAAATTTAGTAAACTGTCAATATTGTGTAAAGAGATAAATCATTCAATATCTTTACAACAGTGTCAACAATGGGAAGTAGAATTGCTGAACTCTACATACACAAAACACGGCACGTCGTGTTCTGTCCTGGAATAGACAGAGTACTGTTGCTGGTACAAGCTTTGTATCACATTCGAATTCTACGATCATTAGCAAGGACGTTGCTGTACGTCGATACTTTTCGATATTCAAAACTGAAAAAGGAGAAATGAAATCAGTCTTTTAAGGCTCATTGAAGATTAATTTGCTTAGGACAACACCGACCTTTGTCAGTCAGTATTTTAGTAAAAAATTGTCAATTAATGAAAACTTTGTGGCTCACTTTTTTACTGTGTGCTATTGTTCTCACTGCCAGAATTGTTCTGAAATCTAGGGCACTGTAACCTCTAACACACAACAAATTATTGTCCTACCGGCCAGGTGTTGTCTGCCGGGTGTAAATTTACTCTGTATGAATTTATATGCAAAATCCCGGTCACAGTTCAGTTCAGAGTAATTTATGCACATTTTGCTCGTTGCATAGTTTAAATTTAACACTGTGAATATTTTCAGCGAACCCGTTTTACAGTGATAACAGTTTATAGTGACAGAAGGCCGTGTCATGTGACGAAAACGTGTCTGTTGATTGGTTGATGCTGTAAAATGGAGGCTGAATATCATCCGTATTTATGTCGTTGTATTTTGCTCAATTATAGCGTCTGCTGTCATCGCCATTGTTGTTTATGTACGAGTAAGAATCCTTGCCTTTAAACCATTGAAAGCAATCCTCATCTGTTTACCCCTCGACTGAAACTTTAAAACTTTCCTAAGAATCATATAAATTTTGACAGAATATAGTGCACATACGTGGCTTTATACTCGCTGACAGCGACAGCATGTTAATATTGAAAACCACCGCTGTCTGTAAATGAGGCAAACTAGCAAAGATAATAGCTGGACACTGCAGTGCACAGCGTATTACAGCCTTAACGTGTTTGTCATTGAATCTAGGACAGAATCCCAAATGACGTACATCTGTAAGATGTGATAATAACGGGTTCATTATTGCCTATATCTGTCATCTGTGTACAGTTACGTCCGGTAATTAAAACTCAAAATATCAAATTCTGATAAAATTTACATCAGGAGTGTTTATAACATGCACATATGTATGTATTTCACAATGGCCTGATCCATCTTCCCGAATGCCGAAGATACACTTCCACCTCGACAGTGCTTTGGTATTTTAGTATCTATGATCAGCTAAGGTCAGTTTGATAGATTATGCTTTTAAGGTCAAGTTGGCAGTGTTTTCAACAATGACATATATATTTGTCATTAATTTTCAATATCGAAGGAATTTTCGTGATCAGAAATTCATTTCAGTCACATTATACAGAATGTATCCTGGTCAAAAGTTTGTGAGATACTGCCAGACCTGAATTGCGTCACCCATAGGAATTAAAAATTCCCTTCTTTGTGATATTCCCTTCACGTTTACCATATTGTAATATCTCCTTTGAGAGAGAGAGAGAGAGAGAGAGAGAGAGAGAGAGAGAGAGATCAAACCGACGAATCGGATGCTCCATGCGATTGTCGAAAGCGACTCGCCAACTACTAAATAACCCTACTTTACATTGCCCTGAGGGCAATACATTTGTCATAGCGAATTCTTTAATCGATCGTTTAAGCTTCATTAGCATTCCTCTGAAATGACTTATTTACGAAGAATTAGGTGGAAACAAAATATAATTTAAAGGTCAACTGAAAATAGCACACCTTCCCTGCCTTCCCAAGGACTGGTTGTTCTACTCGTAACAACTGTTGAATTGCCATGAGATGTTCACTTGAAACATGAAAGCTCGATCCCCATCTCCAGGTTTATGAATGAACATTTCGCCGGGACATTCCGTATGCGCGAAGAGCTCCTCAGTACGTTGGTCGTGCAGTTTGATATCAATATCAGCAGTAAATGATACATCGATTCATGGTATCGTGCAATGAGCTATGAGGGAGTGATGTCCCAATGGATAAAATACCACTTCATTACTATTAAAGTTGTGTTTGTTTGTCAATATCTCTCGCAAGTTGAATATCGATTTATTGAAGTACGTTGTGTTACTGACTGGAATGTGAAGTTACAATGTAAGAATAATAGGTCTATTTGTGTATTAGACAAAACTCTCACCTAATATGGGAGGTAAATTGCAGTTTGTACATTTTGAAATTAAATGTAAGTGTGAAAACAGCCCAACTTTTTTAGGGTACTGTACGATTGTCCACAATTCAATTGTAGTCATAGCTGTGAAAGAATGACCAGTTTTTACAAGATTCTACCAACAAATCAGAGCAGAGGCACGATTTATTTTGGCATGTAACCGAAAAAATCATATTGATGGACAACTACGGATACTCAAATTGGAAGTCAGGTACCTGAGAAGAATTTACCTTTATTTGCCGTACGTTGTCCCTCTTACTCTCAGTATCTGTATTGCCGAAACAATAAACCAGAAAAACGGCGGTGGTCGACCAACGCAGGATTGAAACCGCTATTTAAATTATTTCAGTTGAACTCCTCTGCATCCATGCATCCGTACATCCATAAAGTTATATTAATAACGCAGACAACAATCGAGTCGCTGTTGATGGCATTTTTACTTTACCAACACACTGTCCATTACTTTATCTATTGTAGAATCTGGAAAAGTAGACCCCGATATTTAAAATTTCAGTCTATTTCCAAATGTCGGAAAATTGTTTTATCCACCTATTTTGTTTCATTTCTGATGTCTATTTCGAAACAATGACAAATACAGCCTTATTGTCTGCGTTTTTTCTCAATAGGTATATGGACACGAAAATGTTATAGTCAAAAGAATATTGTAATTTAAAATTCCTTTTATTCCCAGAATGGTATACCTCATTACCGTGACTTCAAAGGCTGAACAAAATGAGCACATTAATGAGATCATCAATAAATTGGCATTCAGACTGAACTGTTTAGAATATAGCGAAAGCAACAATTAATCTTCATTTAGATTTCACAAAATTCGATCAAAATAATTAAGTTTCACATGTTGTGAGTGTGATATCAAGAATACCAATTGCAAACATTAACATTTTGCAATGGCTAAAAGCACGTTTACCGGTACGTTTTAGTCCTTAGGGACTTGTGGGTTTGGTCATGTCAGTGCGTCGATGTGTGCGTGTGTCTGACCGTCTGTCCGTTCACGCACATAACTCAGCGATGCCGGGAGCGATTTCATTCAAACTTGGTACATAGGTTACTCCCTATGTCATACATATGCACGTCGATTTGTTTTCTGATCCGATCCAATATGGCCGCTTGACGGCCATTTTGTTTCTTGTATTTCATGCCGGTGCGTCCGTTCACGCAAATTTCTTAGCGATGCCGGGAGCGATTTCTTTCTACCTTTGTACTTGGATTATTCCCTATGTCATACATATGCACGTCGATTTGCTTTGTGATCAGATCTAAAGTGGCCGCATGACGCATATTTTGTTTCCTGTATTTCATGTCCATCCACAATGGCACCAGGGTTCATCCACAGGGGCTCGAGGATCCGTTTATACAGATATCACAGACATGCCTGAGCCAATTCTTTTCAAACTTGGTACAAGGATAATACACCATAGCTAGCATACATATGCACGTCGATTTAATTTGATTTTGTATGCATATAAATTTTACTATAACCCAAATGGGATTCGAACCCCCACACACTCACGGCAACATCGCCTAGCTGCCAGGCCTCACACAAAACCAGTCGGCCACTGCTTCCAACCCAAAAAGAGTTGGTCACAGTAACCGACTTAGATGTTACAATTCTGTGCGCGACCGAACAACACAGTATGCGTGGAGCAGACGACACACAGACACAGTACATAGTACACACACATATAGTAATTAGTGCTAATTTGCATTAGAGCTTGTACAGATATCGGTCACACAGAGTTCTAATAGCATACAATGAAATATGTCAGTATTGTACCAAATAATTGCTAATTAGCATATTTTCATGAATTTAATCAATGAACTTCCCTAATTAGTGGGCTTTGTTTAGAAATACTGCATTAAATTTATGAAACGTGATACAGATGTTGATCTGTCAGTACTGTGGTACTGTGTGAAGACATTACGAAGTAATATGTCAATAAAAATTGCTAATTTGCATATTTTGATGAACTTTCATAATCAGTGTGATATGTCTTAAAATGCTGCATCAAATTTGATAAAACGTGGTACACATGTTGATCTTCTAGTTATGTAATGACGTGCAAAGATATATAGCGGTATCATGTCAATTAAATACTTGCATATTTAGTGAATTTTCGTAGTCAAGAAATAGTTCAACGAATTTCATGAAACTTGGTACAAATGTTGAGCTTACATTGCTTTCACTGTGAATACAGACGTTTATCAGTGTCATGTTTACAAATTTTAATAGGCATATTTAATAAAATTTATAATTAACGTGATATGTCCAGAAATACTGCATCAAATTTGATGAAACGTGGTACAGATGTTGATCACACAGTGTGTAATACAATTCAGTGACACTTAGCGGTATCGTTTAAATTAATTGCCAATTTGCATACATAGTTTTTAGGGTAAATGTCAAGAAGCACTGCATCAAATTTTATGAAATGTGGTACAGGTGATAATCTGTCAGTGTAATAATAGGATGAAAAAATGTTTGGCAACATCTTGTCGATTAATTACTACTACTGGACTTATTTAGTGACCTTCTGTAATTAGGGTGGCAGCCCAGATTGGTTTTACATTTTCACCACTATGGAACTCATTCTCGGCCATCGAGCCCCATCTTATTACAGTATTTTTAATCACAGACCCAATTAATGAACAGGACTCTATTCTCTCTCGGAGGACCTGTATTCAAAGTACCAATTAAACAGTGGGGACTGTGTCATCAACAATGACTTGTTTTCAAATTGAGGGTCGTTTGTACCCACATAGAGTAAAATATTGAATGACGTAGGTTTCTAGGAAGTTATTAACACTATCCGTCCAAATAATTTCACGAAATTGTCTGGAAATAAGCAGATCAGCCGTTGATGCACTAAAATTAGAAAAAAAGCATGCTGGATAATTAAATGAGAGACATGCAAAGATTTTACTGTCCAAATGACTGTGTCCAATTCGATTTTAAAGAAATATGCTTGTAATATTGTAATAAATGTGTTTTGTATGACACATTAAATCTAGCGAGGGCGTGTCGAAATCGGAAAAACAAACGTTTTTTTTTAAATCACACGCACCAAGAAGTAGCAACATTTCACACACAGTTTGTGTGTCAAAAAGTACACAGGTTTTTTTTTAACAGGAAAATATGCACTAATGCCAACTGGCAGAGCCGACGACGCATACGAATTAAATACAAGAGTCAAAAGTAGCATCACCAGAAGCAGCCTAAGTGCTCGAAATCACCAGATTTTTCTGTTATCTTTAAATTTGTTCCTGATTTTTGATGATATGTCGTAGTAAAGTGAAACAATATGGTCGCGTTGTCAAAACTCTGCACCACGAATCAGCCCATGTGATTAAGTGGAACGATATAGCAGACCTTATACACGTATTGGGTTGAACATAATTGTAAATAAAATACAATTGCCGGGTTTTGCGTACTTTTGTTGTATTAAACCTCTCAAAAGCTTGGCATGTACGTCAGATCTAAGTGTGGTACCGGATTGACATCTGTAATATGGTCATACGCAATAGCATAAGTGTTCTCTTGACGGGCATACGGAAGAGAGGTTTCGAAATTCAAAGCATAGCTGATTTAAAGTCAACACTTGTCCCGGAATAAACGGATGATATATCCAATTCGTACTACTCGTCGGCTGCATTCGTAACACTCTAATTTTAATCCCATTTTCAGCAAAGCGGGCCACCCTGAACCCCACTGTGTTTCTTTAGAGAACAAAAATACTGTCTTTTGACGTTTTTGGTGGCACTTGTCTATTGTATTACCCCTATTTGTAACAATCAACCCTATTTGTAACAAAATTTAACCAACTTGAAACAAAACCTAATTTTCTACAAAACTTGGCCGTATTTGATGAAATCTTGATGAAATGTGCATATTAGTATGTTTTGGGCAATTTTTATTTTTTCCTTGTCGAAACTCATTTTTTCCGAAAATGCTCGTTAGATTAACTTTCGTTGTGCAGGTTGCCTAGTATAAGAGGCCTACTCGTAAGATATAATCGAGTTGTGCAGATAGGTTTGTTTTGGGGCAATTTTCACCAATTTCGGTCAGAAAAGTTAAAAATCTTGTTTTCTGACCGAAATCATACTAAACCTATATTGGGTTAACTTTTGTTACAAATTGGGTTGATTGTTACAAATAGGGTTGACTTGTCAACCCTATTTGTAACAATCAACCCTATTTGTAACAAAATTTAACCAACTTGAAACAAAACCTAATTTTCTACAAAACTTGGCCGTATTTGATGAAATCTTGATGAAATGTGCATATTAGTATGTTTTGGGCAATTTTTGATTTTTCCTTGTCGAAACTCGTTTTTTCCGAAAATGCTCGTTAGATTAAATTTCGTTGTGCAGGTTGCCTAGTATAAGAGGCCTACTCGTAAGATATAATCGAGTTGTGCAGATAGGTTTGTTTTGGGGCAAGTTTCACCAATTTCGGTCAAAAATGTTAAAAATCTTGTTTTCTGACCGAAATCATACTAAACCTATATGGGGTTAACTTTTGTTACAAATTGGGTTGATTGTTACAAATAGGGTTAACGTGTCAACCCTATTTGTAACAATCAACCCTATTTGTAACAAAATCTAACCAACTTGAAACAAAACCTTTTGTTACAAATTGGGTTGATTGACACGTCAACCCTATTTGTAACAATCAACCCAATTTGTAACAAAAGTTAACCCAATATAGGTTTAGTATGATTTCGGTCAGAAAACAAGATTTTTAACATTTTTGACCGAAAATGGTGAAAACTGCCCCAAAACAAACCTTTGGCATGTATCTGCACGACTTGATTATATCTTACGAGTAGGGCTCTTATCCCTAGGAACCTGCACAACGAAATTTAATCTCACGAGCATTTTCGGAAAATGAGTTTCAACAAGGAAAACAAAGAAAATTGCCCCCGAACATACTAATATGTATATTTCATCAAGATTTCATCAAATACGGCCAAGTTTCTTTGAAATTTAGGTTTTGTTACAAATAGGGTTGATTGTTACAAATAGGGTTGACACATGTCACCCCTATTTGTAACAATCAACCCAATTTGTAACAAAAGCAGTTTCGGAAAAATGAGTTTTGACAAGGAAAAAAAAAAGAAAATTGCCCTCAAACATACAAATATGCATATTTTATTAATATTTCAACATATACGGCAAAGTTTTTTTGAAAATTAAATTTTGTTACAAATAGGGTTGATTGTTACAAATAGGGGTAATACAGTCTATTACTTTGTCAATTTACTGGGTTGTTGTTTTATATATCTGTCAGCTGTACATGTTTCTGTTTTGTTTTGCGTGCTGGTATACTACATAATATGTCGACATTTGTGCGTACAGACTCATACATCGTTACATCGACAGTTCGTCCAACGCTTTTAATGAATTGTGCTCGTCATACTGTCTCATAAAATAAATCATGCAGATCATAGCTGTTCTAAAGGATATGCCAGAATAAGTAACGAACGCCGTACGGCCAACGAATGATCGTATTTGTTCATTCGGATGAAATCTTTGTCAATTATTTCTCCCGGGGGATAGGAACTTTTTTGAAATACATATTTCATGTCACATTATCTAATAATTTTAAATAGAATGAGGAGTAGGCATTACCGGCAGAGGTGCCATTTCTGATAAAAGATCTCGATATGGACAGTTATTTGAGAATTAATAAATAAAAGGGTATTCTACCACCTGTTTCTGAAAGCATTTTGATCATCTGTCTCCTTCAAAAACGGGTACATTGTGTAGTTTCCTCGGAAAATATTGTAAAATTGGTAGGAAAGTGTACGTAAACCCGACCCTGAATTATAGTTACCGCTTTCATTGAGAAAGGAAACAAGGGTTGTTATCTTTTTCTAGGAAATATAGCGACTGTTTTTAACGCCTTGCTAAAGAAATATTATCAGAGTATTGAAACAACATCTGCAGGCGTCTCTAGAAGTTTTCATTGGCTTTTAACTTAGAAGAATGATACGTAATTCAAACACATGGAATATGATATAAAGATATACTATGTACAGTCGTTCCATTTAGACGAGTAAAAAGACTCTCTCGTTCTTATAAATGGTAAAATGCCAGCAGAGATGATTTTAGCTCACTGTCAGGAGACATATAAACGCCATAATGGGTCCTTCAGCTGCCTTCACAAACACCGCTTTTCACGGAAGGCTATTGAATCTGCATCAAGGCCACCATTAATTGATATTTAACATATTGCTATTTCAATGCTGATTTTTTTTTTCAAGTTTGCAATCTACAGACAATCATTTATCACTTCGCAATGTGTTTGAAGTATAAGTCATGGAAAACAAAATTTTCCATTGATTTCTTTTTCATTCATTTCTATATACAAGATATGAAGATGTAATAAAAATGGCAAATTTTTGATATTGAGAAGTCTCTCCTACCCACAATATTTTATTCCATATTGATTTCATTTGTTTTTTTATGTTATTTATCGAAATCGGAAATTGTTCTTATCCTTACCAATAATTTAGCTAAGGTGATTTTCTTTGATGTAACTGAAGTCAAAATAATGCACTTATTAGGTATATATATACATAGTCATGGCTATGAGATTCGTTGTGGCATGTCCGAGTTATGGCTCCAGCCTGGCAAAAATAAAAACAAGATGGTCACTCTGCGGCCATACTCCATCGTATTGCATTATTTACGTGCATCTTTACTTCATATTAGTACGCTCTTGTGCCAAGTTTTATTGAAATTGCCCCTTGAATTTCTGAATAAAGGTTCTCGACAGACAAACATTCAACAATTACGGCCGTATTAGATCAGAGAGCAAAACAAACTGATGTGCATGTATCTTGGCACAAGAGTAGAAGTAGCATTGTGACCTGGAACATCGCGATAATGCCATCTTGTAATAAGGATCTAAAGTGATACTTAACACCAACAACTTGTGAGTCAGTTTCAGTTACAGAAAGCATTACAGTCTAGACATTCCCAAATGGTACAAGCTTAATAAACAACAACAACTATCTGTCTAGTCATGTCATAGCACTGGCCCGTGACCGACAAAAATTCAAACAAAATTGCCACCAGACACTGTACTTGTTCGATTTTATCGCAGAGAATGTTGACGACGTACATCTAACTGTCATGGTACTTTTGTCCTTCTGCCAAGTTTAATTAAAATCTGTCCATCTATGTCAGATTACCCGTTGAAGATTGACAAAACTTAGTTAATGGCCACAATTCGCCAATTAGTGACAAATTTATATGCATGTATAAGCTGAAGTCATAGTGTACTGTGTTTGTGTCAACTTTCAATGAAATCAGTCAAAACTTATGTACATTATAGCTCTTCGTACAAACTGGCAACCTGGCGGCCGTATTTGATCGGATGACGAAATAATTCGATTAGCATATCTATGTCATCGTGTGTTGTCCCTATATTAAGTTTGAGACAAATCGGTCCAGTCATGTCAGAGAAACGACTCCACACGGACGCGCATGGGCAGACGGGACGCGATCCAGAAGCCCACGTTCCGGACTTCGTCCGACGGGGACTAAAATATTTATATTTGCAACACGATAACGATTTCAATAAGTTGTATGTAAACATGGTTTACTGTGTATTCGATTCCCCTTCATGCTCAATCACGATAAATGTACTTATATTTTTCAGGTATACTCTAATTGACTTGTTAATGTAGTATTCAGGTCCTTTCATTTCCCTCTCATTACTCCAAGCCTTTGGAAACCGTTCTATAGTATGTACAGTCTAGTGTCTAACCTGCTAAAACGCACACCTATGAAAACTAAATGGCCTTTCAGAGTTTTTCTTGAAATTTATTGGTTAAAACGTAATACGGTCCTGGGCCCTTGAATTGACACGTCAAGTTGTAGGAATATCGGGCGGAAGTTAATATTAAGAAGGTTGTATCTTTCTATCCAGCAGTTCGCTGAACAATTTGGTAGTCTCATTGTCCATCTTTCCGTATTTCTGCCTTCTACTTTAGTGTCGATTTGTATCAACGCGACTTCTAGACTTCTTGATTAGATTATGTAAGGCACACAGATTCCCGGTGCATTGATTAAACTGGAAGAATGGGTTTGTAATAAAACCGATTTTAATTTTGACATTTACGTGACGGTGAACGATCACGTCTAAAACAATTCGATCCAACATGTGAAGTAAACGTAATATATTGTATGCAAAGGTCAGCGTGACCTACTTATAGACAAAATAGGGTTTTCATAATTAACAGCAGTTTTTATAGCTGTCAATTGAATTTGTAAAATATCGATAAGTTGATTGTCTGTGCCATGCCAAGAATTAAACTTGGTAATAGACGTTATAAATACTTTATTAGATCAGATTGTCTTGAATCTAAGGTGATTAACTTACATTCAACGGCCAATAAGTTGTTGTATTTTTAGCTCCGCTGTCTGCGACACGGAGCTTATCAAATAGGCTGATTGTCCATCCTCGTTCGTCGTCCGTCCGTCGTCCGTAAACAATTGCCTTCTTCTTTGAAACCGATGTCGGATTACTTTGAAATTTGATATGCAGTTCCCTTGCAGTGACCTCAGTTAGGTTTGTTCAAATCGTGGTGAAATTTGCATATTGTATTTTGGGAGCATTTTTGCTGTTTTTGGTAAAAAAATCGTCTCTAAAATCGCATGTTTGATTGCTTTGAAATTTTATGTGTTCAAATTGTGGTGTTATTTGCATATTTGTATTTTTAGGCAATTTTTGTCATTTGGTCACAAAATCTTTAAAAATCTTCTATTTTAAAACAGCAAGTCAGACAGCTTTGATGTTTGGTATATAGATCCCTGGGGATGACCTTTTTCAGATTTGTTCAAATTGTACAGAAATATGCAAATTTGTATTTTTAAGGCAATTTTTGTTATTTTTGGTCAAGCATTTATTTAACCAAAAGCGCTTGTCTAACAGCTTTGATATTTTGTATACTGGTCCGGAGGGATGATCAAAATGTGATACATTCAAATTATGATGAAATCTGTAATTTGTAATTTTAGTCAAATTTTGCCATTTTTGGTCAAACAATTTGTTTTTCAAAAAACTGCTCGTCTGATAGCTTTGGTTGACATGTTCTTAGGGATGATCTTAACGTGATATGTTCAAATTATGCTGAAATCTTCAATTGTGTATTTTTGCAGCTCTTTTTGCCATTTTATGTCAACCCATTAGGAAATGGGAGCTATCAAAGATTTCCATCTTCTTCATCAACACATGTGACACAAATAGTTATTCGCTACATAACACAGCGAGTCTATAACGGCCGTTAGGTCGCTTGTTGAGTAGTGCAATAAGTGCAATATCTTAATAGCTTAATGTCACTTCTGTTTACTGAATTGTGGGGCCTCTTGCAGATCTGACAGGTCACCATTATTGTAAGCACACTTTCTATGTCTCTCGAGAATCACTCATTATTGAATGGTTCAGTACTGTTCGGAACACTTTGCTTGAAATGAATACGACAGACACATATGCAGAAGGGGTGTTTGTTGGAGTACAATTCTTACCATACAAAGTGCTAGAAAACGAATGACCGATCTTTCACTGGCAGAAAGAGAAATATACTTTACATTCACTATGTCAAGTAGCCACTAATAATACACAAATATATCGATTGCCGACAAGTGTTGAGCAAATTTAAGAACAATGGTTTTAAGCTTTCAGTAACTGTGGGTCTCGTACGGTATGGTTATCGACCAAGTGGATTTCTGTTCATCTTGGGTCGATTCCATACACGACTGGTTTACATTACGCTTCAGAAGGTTCATGTTTGCTTGTAACCTAACGTTATTACATGGACGATCAATACTTTACATAAAATAGAGAAAGTCTTGCTTGCGACTTTTAATAATCATTGCAATTATGAACGCTATTCAGAGCAAAGCATTGAAATTCATGGAAGCATAGTTTCAATAATTCATGCACGATTTGAATGTCAGCTTATAATGTAATTATTGTGGATGAAAATTTGATTAATATTTGATGTCAACCTTTGCGACTTCTGTGTTCTACTCAAAAACCATTACAGTCCCAGTTTTTGTCAAACCATTTCGAAGAATTTACCTATGCGTTACATGTAACTGTCGTCCTGGACAGTCATTCAATCAAAATATGGCCTTTGAAATATTTCATGCATTCTTATCGAAAATCTGCTCCGACGCAAGTCACGGTTCAACTCTCTCACATTTTTACATCGATGTCAATTTGCTAGACTAAATATACACGGAAATACATGGACGTGTTGTCAAGTAAAGTCATAGACATACATGAACTAGGTGTAACCACTTTGAAATTTTCGACAATTCTGTGACCCTGTATTCAAGCAAACAACTATTAGTGAACACACTTGATGATGTTATACAGTGTTGGGTTATACATTAATACGTAACCTATCCGATTAACTTCAGACACAAAACTTCGTGGATTTCATTAGAATGACTTCCTTAACGAAATGGCGCCACCAAGTGTACCGTGAAGTTTATGTATAGTTTGTTATGATGACTAAGAGTCACTTATCCATCTTGATTTTAAATTGAATCAAGTGATGCAATATTGCAATACATTCTCCAAAGCTTAAAGCAACATACCAGTTTTACAGGCCGACTGAACCCGCAAAAGATAATATATACTTACTAGTAAGATTTCCCCACGTAAGAGACCTCATCACAGCCGTAGCAAAACAATTTACTTTTGGTGCGATGTGTAACAAACAAACAAATTTTAATATTCTTTAACTTCAGTGATCTGAAAATAACATTTTTAATGTAACAAAGAAATGTTGACCCCAATTTACAGAAATGGGGATGATATCTGCACGCTATAGGCCCATAAACGCGATGGAAAAGTTCCTTCTGTGAAAAATGAAACACCTGTTTTTAACTATTTTCCTTATCCATACTCTCCTGCAATGTTTCGTTATGCATGACTCGAATAAAAATGACCAAATACCGAACAACTATATACACCCGTCTATCTTTCTATCAGTCTGTCCTTTCATTGACAAACTATGCGCTCTCTCGCTCAGGTAGCCTCTTTTCTGCAATTCGTTAGGAGGGAACAGAGAACAATGGGAGCTTATTTGACTTGAAATTGATAACAACTAGAAATAGAACTGACCATTCTTATTTATTTTGAAAGAGAACATGGTCTATCGAGTCAGAGTGTGTCCACAGAGTGCTAATGTTGGTGGCGATTTTCATACACGTTTGTAAGCAAGTCATCTAACAATATTGGTTTTGTGTGTTCTCCACAGATAAGAAGCATTGCCGCCCTTGAAGTCCACATGCCAAATAAGAACGACCGAGGAAGAGGAACTAAGAAAGAACTGAAGGCGGCCAAATCTCTAGCCGTTATCATAATTTTCTTCATGGTGTGTTGGTTTCCCATCTACATTATCGATACATTGTTTTTGTTCTGTCCTGAAAGCTGCCAGGTTCCATTGCAATTGCTGTATTTCAGCATATTCATCTCTCACGGTAATAGTGCATTGAACCCAATCCTCTACGGCTTTGGAAGAGACTTTCGCGCTGCCTATAAACGCTTCTTCCTTGGCTTATGCCCGTGCTGCAAGACCCTGTCTTGTTGTCAAGACGACCCGCGTAAACCTAGCGAAGGGCAAACCAACTCGAGTCACGAAATGAGCGTGATGCGAGTCAGATGAAGTCAAGCAATGTCACATGTCATACTAATTTTGAGTATATTGTAACCATATAGACGATGGAAACGCCAAAAGGCTAAGACCAAAGCTGTGCGGCTGATCGGCCCAAGTCGTGACAGTCTTATATCAAATGGTTTCCTGAAGAAATTCAGTGATTCGTCTGTATTACTCACCACGCTAGTCAAGTTCAACAACTGAGTCACGCGTAGCGGGCTTTGTTGAAACACTAACTTTCAATCTATAATTTATGGGTAATATTCGTTAGCTACTGTAGACTAAAGTCTATAGAAGTTATTGGGATGGGTACCCGTCTGGCGTCCGTCGTCTTTATATATGTATGTATGTATGTATGTATGTATGTATGTATGTATGTATGTATGTATGTATGTATGTATGTATGTATGCATGCATGCATGCATGCATGCATGCATGCATGCATGCATGTATATATGTATGTATGTATGTATGTATGTATGTATGTATGTATGTATGTATGTAATTATGTCCGTTTGTGAGGATGTCCGTCCACTCAAATATCAGAACCGCAGTACTTGCAGATTTGATATTTGTTGTGTCGATGTACAATATAATTATGAGAAACTATTCTTGTTTTTTGATATTGTTGAAAGTATGCAAATAAGCGCAAAAAAGGCATTTTTGGTAAAAAATCTTCTTCATAATCGCTGGTCAGACAGCTTTAATATTTGGTATATAGGTCCCTAGGGATGACCCAACTTAGATTTGTTCAAATTGTGATGAAATATGCAAATTTGTATTTTTAGCATATTTCTTTGTCATTTTGATCAAAAATTTATTTCATCAAAACCGCTTGTCTGACAGCTTTGATATTTGGTATACAGATTCATGGGAGTGATCAAAATATGATTAATTCAAATTATGATGAAATCTACAATTTTGTATTCGTGGGGCAATTTTTGCCATTTATGGTCAATAAAAATTATTTCTCAAAAAAGTACTTGTCTGATAGCGTTGACATTTGGCATACCGGTTCCTACAGATGAACTAAATATGATATATTGAAATTATGATGAAATCTGCAATTTTGTATATTTGGTGCAATTTTTGCCTTTTTTGGTCAAAAAATTTGTTTCTCGAAAACTACTTATCTGATAGCTTTGATATTTGGTATACAGGTTCCTAGGGATTATCTCAGTGTTATATATTTAAATTGTGATGGAATCTTTAATTTTTGTACATTTGGGTCAATTTTTGCTAATTTTGGCCAAACTCTTTGTTTCTCAAAAGTTGCTCATCTGATAGCTTTGATATTTGGTATACAGGTTCCTAGAGTTTACCTTAATGTAATATATTGAAATTATGGTAAAATCTTCAATTTTGTATTTTTGTAGGTAATTTTGCCATTTTTGGTCAGGCCATCCTGAAATGAGCTCTCAAAGATGACCACCTTCTTCATCAACACATGTGTCACACAAAGTTATTCTTTACATAACACAGCGGAGCTCTGCGTACTATTAGGTCGCTTGGTTTTTCAAAACCTCTGGTCAGACAGCTTTAATAAAAGGACAAAGTTGGCCATTTTTCATGAATTTGTTTGATACGAGATACTACTTATATTGTTTGACATGTTGAAAAATACTGAATGAATGGATGACCATGCATATATTCCACCCTGGTTTTAGACAAGATAAATGAAACAATCGCGAAAATGAATTAATAGTCACGACCATTTATTCTTTCTCGCGATGGTTTCATTTAATTTGTCTAAAACTGGGTTCGAATACATCATGCATGATCACCCATTCATTCAGTATCTTTCGAAATGTCAAACAATATAAGTAGTATCTCGCACAAAAATTCATGATAAATATCCGACTTTGTCCCTTGAATATTTGGTATACAGGTCCCTACGATGACTTTAGTGAGATAATTTCATACATTCAGGAAATACTTAATTTTGTATCCATGTCTATGGTAGCTTCAGGGACATTGGCCCTATGTTTAATTATGTAATTTGGCAGAATTTTGTTTTCTGAAAAGCCCAAAGCCGTTTGTTGATACCGTTGTCCGGCACTAAGAAAATAACAAACACAGACATTCAGGTGACCATACAAACCTTGTAAACTGTAAGAGTGCAAACACATAGAAATATTTTTAGTATCGTTATTCTTCGCAATTAATTCAAGACGCAGTTGAGGTCAAGACCAGACTGCGATACGATTTGGGTCAGGAAGATAGGCTAACTGTCTGGGTAATTTTGTAAAGTGCCGCAATAGTAACGAAAACCGAGTCTTCTCCGATTGACGGTATTTGGGTTTTTGACGTTTGACGGTATTTTTTGTTTTGACGTATTTTATTTTAAAAAGAGAGGAGACAACACCAAAAACCTGTCGCTTTCTAGAAGCTACTATGAACGCCTTGCATTGTCTGGCAGGGATCGATTGTGTTACGATGGTTTACGACCACAGTAAAATTAATACTGTGCAAGGTGAATTAATATGGTTCTTTTTAAGTGACACAACCATCACGCTAAACTGATGTTGACATTATAAATATTGTATAGTGCAATTAAGATGTTTTATGTCGGCGCTTCTCCTTCGTTAATTAGTACTCTTTTAAAATAAGCCTTTTTGATCATCACCATCACATAACTTTATTTTCGTATTTTGTGTTCAATGCAGGGTAAATCCTTCAATAATTAAAGTATTAAATATGCATGTATCTATTATTATGCTAAGCTCCCAGTGTCAAAGTTAAAGAAGTACATAAGGTTGTGGTGATATCTCGGTCGGGTGGACCATGGTATTTTTAAACCTGTAAAGATGGCTAAAGTCTAACAGATGCATTTGGAATAATTTCAGTTAATTTGGCATAATTTGCAGGCAGACAAAGCACTTGCTACAGTTGTTTGTGGCTATTTGTCACTGCTAAGCTGTCATTGCAAACTATCGCTAGTAAAAACTTCAGAAGGCGCCCATCGATTAAAGGGATATAGTCGTAGGAACTGCACTCAAAAGTCGCATGGGACCCATACTACCAATGTAAACACTGTATTCAAGGTACGATGGTGATTGCTGAAAGTTAAGACATGTCTGTCAGAATCTACATCGTATAATTTAAATATTGGAGCTATGATGATGAGGTGCATCTAGCTATCGTACACGAGATACATTGTTTGTAAAGAAGACACTAGCACAGGCGCAGTTCCGACGACTGTTTCCCTTTAATAGCATTTCGACAGCTTATTTCTTTATCTATGCGTCAGAGGAAATTGCTTGAGACAAGAGTTATAAACCTTCAAGCAGAACCTCTGGAACATCGATTGAACGCATCATCTGAAGATAGTGCCTTTTCTGTGTTCTTCTTCCTTGAAATTTGTGTAGCTATCAAGTTTTGGGGTAATTTAATTTATTCGAATACGAGTTCAGACGTCGTGAATGCTATAGTCACAGCATATTTTGCCAAACATTAGTTTATAAATTACAATACCCCACAATGGTCAGATCCAATGAATTTCGCTGCATTTGTATATTTGTTTGATTCTGGTTTCACGCCGACGTATTTCAAAGCAAAGAAGAAAATGCTTGCTTGATGTTTTTCTTCATGATTGCTCACCATAATTTTGCCATAACTGTTTCCCGTAACATCAATGCCTTAAATAGAACCAAGTGATATTGGCAAGATTTGAATGCATCCTTCTGGATAAACTATACATGACATGAATTATACGAGAAAATTCTGAAGTCTATAATATTTCAGCTTAATCTATACACTAACCTGCGACATTTTAAATTCATGAAAATAAATTTATGGGTGCAATGATTTAGAGCAATAAAATTAAATTCAAATTCAATTTTGTAAAAAACGGAGACAAGAGAAATTCAAAAGTTTCAGCCAAAACTATTTTAACCTTCGACGACTGTTCAGATTCGTTAATTTATTAATTCGTCTAACAATCAAATACTCCTGATCCGTTACGAACAGGAGTGAATTCTACGGGAATCTATTTTGTGTTGAACTTCAGGCTTTAATATTCTGTATCGAGTTAACTCGGTTAAAATTTCTCACAAATGAATCATCCGGGATACAGACGACTTACAAAGTATCATATCACAATAATTTCTATTCCATTGAAGTACATTTATGATTCGACTCAAGAGACTATACATATACATGTAAATAATTTTGTTATGACTGTTTTAATAGACTTTACGAATAAAGAAGTGTGTAAGTAATTCTAAATGTCGTTTTGTGTTTCCATTTAAAACATATATATATATATATATACTATATATATATATATATATATATATATATATATATATATGCTTATATAGTAGATAGATAGAAAGATAGATGCATACATAGATACATACATAGATATGAACGCCCACACGAACGCCTTGTGATGTTTAATGTGCATGACTCTGAAACCTTCGTTTTACACACAAACTGTGAAATTTTGTTCCAGTTTGGTATGACATGTAACATTATTAAGGCTTTAAAAAAATTCACATGATTGTAAACTTATTCCTTGCTAAAACACTGTACATTGTTCATGACTGTAAAAAAACATCCGTGCAAATATCCGCAGGTATCAAATTCTTACGCCAACAACAACTATAAACATTAATATGTCGTTTCATGAACAGGATCCTGGGTGTAAAATATATCATTCAAGGAAAGAATATACTTCTCAAAAAGTCAGTTGAATCTTGTTCCGCCTTAATGCAAATAAAGTTAGCTATTGTGCGAATCGTAGTCGATTAAATTTAATCGGCTGCTTAGGTGTCTGTTATTTTATAGTTTGGTATATATATAAAACCTTGAAATTATTCACACAACGCAACGCCCGTTACCGAGTACAGAGAGAATTGAAAACGTGATTGTTATATTCATCACAATGCAACTAGGTCATAGGTAACGATGCTGGAGATGTGTTCGTTTAATTAATCAATTCATGAAGTTGGCGTATTCAGGCTCATGATACTTCAACCAGAGACTTTTGGGTATTCGAGAAGGGCTTACATCGTTGTAATTTAATTCGATAGATGGTTCCATACGTATAGTTCAATTTGAGAGAGAGTTGCATCAGTATAGTTTAGTTCCCAAGGGGTGGGAGACAGCACCTTCTACGGATGATTAACTATCAGGACAATAACTGTATGAATCTTAGGCTAAAAAAACCATAATTGTTGCCCTTACATGCTTTTAAAAAATAGGATAGTTCCTTCCTAGCACATTTTCACATTGCATTGTGTTGTTACATGGCAACACAAGACTAGTGTACACATGTTTGAATGACATCAAAACCGAACTGAATCATCATAATTCTTCTCAGCGCAGAAAATTTTTCACCATTGATCACAGTCCAGGTTTTTCTAGATGAAATTATGATTCACTTGTGTCAATTTGGTTACCGTCATGTAAATATCCTTTACACAGAAGTAATCAAATTGACCTGAGTAATGTAAGAACGCCTGACATTTGTTTTCATCAACTACATATTCGTGCCAACATGAACCTGTATAACTATACGCCCTTCCCTACTTTCAGAAAACTTTACACATGTGTGAAAGTCCCTACCCTGGTTAAGAACATACATGGAATTCATAAACGATTGTATGACCGGAGTTATATCGATTGATATGTAAAGTTGCGGCTGGTTGACCAACAATTGATTTGGAAGATGGCTTCACTGGCGAAGTCACCAGAGCGATGCACCAATAACAGCAGTACATGTACTAGTGTGCGTGAAAGTATAGAGAGCTATGGGGAGAGGGGATATTTCTCAGAAAAGGGAGTGTGCAAGGGATGCCCAACTTGCAAATCATTGTAGTCGGTAAAAGCAATTTCTCAAGCCCAAGAAACTGGTAAAGGGGGTTAGAGTAATGCAACTTAAGTTTGTATATTTTCATTCTTTTCAAACTTTATTACCGACAGTTACTGTGTGAACATAAGTACTTACACTTTGTGCTAAAATATAAAACATCAACAACTTTTAATATTAACATAGAAATAGAACATGAAATGCGTTTATAGTTTTCTTGGCATTTTCCCTCACAACGTCTTCAAGCTGTTGTCATTCTTAAACTTCTCGCAATTGCTAACAACTAAAGCGAATATACTTTATGTCGAAGTTCTTCATGATGGCCTCGCTAACATGTATCAATCTGCAACACTTTTAGCCAAGACCCTGTAACATCGCTAGCGCATTCAACACAAACAGAATGGGTTGTACAATAAAGGGAACAATGATGACTTTACTGTAAAATTTGTTCGAAAGTCCGAACTAAAATGTATGTCACTGTGGCGGGTGTAGTAAAGAGAAAACAGACAGTTGACCAGTAAATCCCTTCGTCCATTAACGAGCTATTGTTTGCCGGACGTTGGCCGGGAAACGTCCGAACTCACATCTGCTCACGTGTCTAAATGAGTTGAAGGGTTATATTTTTAGGATACAGGGAACACATCATAGTGTCCAGCCGGTGTGCATCTCACCGTGTGGCGCAAGCATTGTCTCCATGTCGATAAACTGACATAGATTTACTTTTTGTTCAATGATGGATAGTCTTACATAACCGGAGGTTACCAGCTGTCACATGGTTTAATCATACGGCTGACTCGCAGCGTGTTTGCAAGGTTATATCTGATTGGTCGATTGTCACTATTCACAGCAACTTAGGGAGTTTATTTGTATTATTTCATTATAACGGTACGATTCTGCCAATCAATTGGATAACAGCTTCGAAATCGCTGCGAGTCGGCCCTAATCATAAGATCGATTTCAATTGTCACACAACCATTTCATCAATTTGCAGTGATGAACTCGTCAACGCTTCTTGTCAACTCTACGGCCAGTGCAGATTTCACTATGGTGTGTCGGTCCCCAGAGGTCCGACCGAACTGGAGAACTGCCCTAGAGGATTGGGGAATAGCCTGGGACCTTCATGTGTATGGCTTTGGATGCGTCTTCATCCTGCTCACGTTAGTGACTGGCTGTTTGCTCTGTCGTTATTGTTACTATGTACATAGTGTGAACCAGAGAAAGTCAGCCAAGTTGCATTTTTCGCTTTATCTGATGATTCTCGGATTGGGCGTTACAAGATTTGTGCATCTCTTCACTGATGCGTACGGATCAAAGACTGTTCTACGATGTCTGCTGTCCATAGTAATTTGGTCCCTTGGATGGCCATGTCTAACAACCGCTTACAGCATCCTTCTATTGGCGCTCTTGGAGACAACCAGGCTTTACTTAACATCGCCTAAGTTTCAAAAAGCTAGCGTCATTGCCATCATTACGACTCTACAGTTCACTTATCTCATCATCAGTGACGTCATCGTTGCTTATTTTGCCGATGCCTTCGTGATGATCATCCTTTGTGAAGCCATGTTCGTAGTTTGGGACCTATTGCTAACCATTGGATATCTGCCTGCCGCCAAAATCCGTTCCAACCTGTTTTTGTCTAGGCCGAACCAAACACCGTCGGAGAGGGAAAGATCGGCCCGGCTTCGTCGTCTGACGCGCCTTATCTTTGCAAACAGCGCAGTCAGTTTTCTGCTAATGTACCTACATATTTATTCAGCCGTGGAACTGTCCATGGCGATTGCCAAACGAGAAATGGATCTGCATTGGGCATGGTTTGCCATACAAAACGCCAACAGAACGCTGGAGATAGTGGTGTCGTCTCTCATTTTAGCAACGATCACAAACGTTAGAAAACCAATGCTCACCAACAGTCGTGGTAATGATACATTAAACATGCGTTAGTGAGAGCGTCAGTTGAAATATTACACGATATAATAGTTTCTCTACTGTCTGTGGATTAACAAAAGCAAACAAAATATGTTGAAACAATAGACAAAGGTCAAACTTGATAATGTTTATCATACAGCACATGTGCTGGTATATATCGCATGTCGTCAGGATGTTTCGTACAGTATGAACTTAGAGGAATAATTGTGTCCCTTATTGTCATTTCTTTGCTCACTGACAGCGTATTCAACACAATTTAGCAGAAAATGGTGTTCCCTTATTAAGAGACGAACAGTACACAGATCATACAATTGCTTGTTTGGTGTCTAAGCAAAATTATTTCTCGTGGTTTTCCATGTGCAAAAAGAGTATTCTTAGGTTTAAATATTTAACAGCGATGAAATAGTTGCAGGTTGATTCCGCGAAATAATATTACCCGTACAACGTAACGTTCTAGGAACTACATACAACCTGTTGATTCTCTGTACAAATCTATGACGTCAGTGCTTGGCGGTGTTCAGCAAATTTCTCTTCAGAACAGCCAGTGAGTAACTCACAAATTCTGGCTGTTATTGTTGTTGCCATTAAAAACATGTACAACAATTAGGGCAGGGCTTAAAAGCCGGTATGTTTTAGTGAATATCATTTCCCTGTAATTTCTCTCGAGTACGGTGCAGGATTGCTTGATAGCTTACTAGCCCCTAAATAGCTAGAGGTAGCTAAAACCTACATTGCCATAAGAATGACTTATATTTAGATATTTGTGGCTATCTAAACTATTATTTATTTCCACATGACACTTTTAGCTGCTAAAAACAAAATTGGTAGCTATTCAGCTAAAAATATATAAATCTTGTACGCCTGGCTATTGAGCTATTCAAGCTATTAGCCGTTTTTAGCAGCTAATAGCCACTCTTATAGCTAGCTATTAGCTAGCTATCAGCTAAAAACTCCCAAGGTCGGAATGGGCTGGCTATTGAGCTACTCAAGCTATTAGCCATTTTAGCAGCTAATAGCCACTCTTATCTAGCTATTAGCTCTACCAGCTAAAAACTCCCGCGGTCTGAATTGGCTGGCTATTGAGCTATTCAAGCTATTAGCCATTCTTAGCCGCTATTAGCCACTCTTAGCTATAGCTTGCTATCAGCTAGGCAGTGGACACATTTTAGAAGGCCTGACGACTACTTACGAAGGAAGTTACGAGCGTGACTTTCACTGAGGTGTACAAAGAATTAGACATCTGATAAATATACTGAATAAATATTGTAGCACCAAGAACGTAGTATTGAGTTCTATATGGAAAATATTTTCTTTCATGCAAGTGTAAGTTTCTACTAACCACAGCACATGGCATTTTTTTCTGCATTGACTGCTACAGAAATCACAAATTGTACGTATTGAGGATTTCATTCACTTGCATGAAAATTTTTTTTGCCAAACGAAATGATCAGGAGAATCCTGCGATTGGTAGAACCAAGAAAATAATATTAAGTCACATGGCTGGTTGAGCGGTAGAGTAATTGTGATCAGTCTCTGTTTGGAAAGGTTTCATGTGATTGCTTGTGCCTGACAAAGTTTCCTGTGATTAATTGTACGTACATTCACGCAGAGGCTTTATGAAATATCCGTGACGGGTTTTGCATTGTCTTTTGCTCAAAGACTTATGAAATATGCATGTCAGTTTGCAGCTGAACACAAAATTATTTGTAGAAAACTTACAACAACTGACAAGTACTTCCATAGGAAGTTACACAAGCGTTTGGACGATAAGCTGTTGTCTTTGCTTGGTCTCTGTATGTGCGAGAATATGGGTAGAACCAAGAAAGTTATAACAAATGTCAGGTTACTTTAGAAATACCTAATTGTATTGTGCATTTCTCGTCGAGCGGGGCTCTACGGAGGAAATGGTGAACGTCTTAATTATTATGTTTTTATAAACAAAGGGTAGAATCACTTCAAAAGATCACACTGTACTTGAGAATTGGTTATGTTCACTTTACAGGTTTTAAGAGATACTAATCCCGGCGACAAACATGAATGACTGATTACACAAGTTCTAAATCAGACAAAGAACTGCGACAAGGAAGTTCATCTGGAAAAGCGGAAGCGCAGTTGCGAGATCACTCAGATCGGCAGTGGGAATAATTGGTGTAAATAAGAAAGATATCGACAAACAGGTGCTGCATTGCAAGAGTAATCGCACTGTAAGACATTGCAAGACTTCTCGAGTTTAAAAGAGTGTACCTTCCGAAATTTTGTGAGCAAATGTTGAAAATGTAATAAAAAGTCAGAAAATACACGTACAAAAGGCAAGGCAAGGCAATAATTAATACGGGAAAACATGACGGTGTTTTTGCATGAATAAGATTGATAAGAGAATAACTGATAGCCAGCTAATAGCCAGCTAACATTGGCTAATAGCGGCTGAAAACGGCAATTAGCTTGAATAGCTGAATAGCCAAGAATTTTGGTATCAAAGCAGAATATCTGAATAGCTGCTCAACAACCCCGAAGCAGCTATTAAGTTTCCGCCATAAGGTCCCAAACACAATAGCTGATTAGCCACTAATTATCCCCTGAGTCATAGCTGTAAACTCTCGTAGCTGAATAGCAGCTAAAATGTCAAAGTTGGCTATTTTGGCTATCAAGCAGTCCCGCACCTTTATGATTTCACCGGTAACGTGCGAAAACCTTGGGCTTTAGACAGGCAGCTTATCACATTGCCGTAGAGATATAAACGCAAGGTTACTGTGTATGACGTCGTTCAGTCGAAATGATCATTCGATTGTGTGGTTAGCGTTGTCCATATCTCAACCACATCAGTTTCTATGCTGAGAGATTATCACGTTTTATTTTCAGTAATACATCAAGATCTTGACGAAAAGATCAGAGAAGGTAGTTGAAATTAAATCCCCAATAGCTGCATATGAATATGTAATGATCCGATCTCCAAATATCCTGAGTTTTCTAAGAGTTTTCTTCGAATGAGACCAATATAAAGACTGGAAAAGTTTTAAAATTTTAGATTTCGAAACAATTTTCAAAAACTAATTATATGACAGAGACAATAAAGATTACAACATCAAAATGTTGGCTATCGTGTGTTGTGCGTTCAAGTAAATGTCATCATGCTTGTTTCCTTATGATCACGATCTGTATGTGGAGGAAATACTGCATTTATGTACTTTTCCGTAGGGCCACCATTTTATGAGTGCGTCACCCGTTTATTATTTAACCTGTTAAAATGCGTAGGCATGGTCCAAAGCAGTGAGCAGTTATTTGATACACGTCCTTCAGTTAGCTCATTTATACGAACCGACTTTGGTTTGAAAATAAAATCACGAAAATGATGAAAAAAATTCGCAGCTACTGGGCCTTTAAACGACCCTTGAATAAATGTTACCCACAAAAAAACTACAAGCGGGACGTCATTTGCTTTTAATGGTATCTATATATTAATATTAGGGTTTCATATTTAGGTTATAGCGCTTTTCTGTGTCTCATATGAATTCTATAGGGAAAGGTAATGATATACCACGTTTGTAGCCCTGTCTCAGTTCTTGTGTTCAAATACTTCAACAAAAAGCAAAATGAACTTTGATATGAAGGTGATGGCAACTAGAATCGACCGAGACACTGTTTGAACTGATTGATTGCCTCGAAAGCAATACCCATGTTTGATAACCCCCTACCACCATATACAAGTAAGTTGTCACTTCCCATAGCTTTTTGTGATGATACCGTATCACAAGAAACAGTAAGGTGATATCTATGTCTGTCAATTCCAGAGTAATTTTCACATTTGTAAGATCAATTACAATAAAAACATATATAAATCGTTCATGTTGAGTTATATATCCATTAAAAATTACGATATCCTAATACGTATTTTCACAAATGTGGCAATAATATCGGGCTTTGTCAATTTCTCATATAATGGTGAATAAAAACAGGAAAAATGGATAAAAGCTAAATCTATATTTGTATTGTTAATGGGAAGAAATCAGATGTCAAAGAATTGCACAAGTAGACGTTTTTGGCTGACAGATGTTGCAAGTTATAAGGCAAGTTACTGGCCTTTTGGAGACTAAATTGTCGAAAAGCATACAGTATCTAATACTGGACGTAGTTGGGTTCATTTGCTGGCCTTGAAGCAAACTTTCACTACCCTTGTTGATCAGTATTGCATATCGTCAGCTGACGGTGGACAAACATTTGTGAATGAATAAAAAAATACATCATATTGTTTCGTTATTGGTCTTCTTATATATGTAATATTTTTGATGACCGGAATTTTGATTCAGATGGACTACTTCATGTAAACTTCAGTCTAGCATCAAGTCGTTTGCGACTTGAACTAAACAACTGCTTGGTGTGAAAATGTAAACCGAAAACCAAAACTAAGAACATATGTCCTCTTTAAAACTGATTATAACGTAGAATGCTATGTATCGATGTGTCTGTCTTGTAGACGGCTATCTTTACTGGCTCAATTTAGAACCGGTGTTTTGCCTTTACGAATAGAAACTTGAAGATATTGGGGAGAAACTGTTGACAATAGAGTTTGTATTTTCTGTAATCAAAATGCTAAAATGAGACGCACTTTCTTTTTCATTGTAATCTTTATGATAATTTGAGGGAAAATGTATCAAACTTTGACATCAGATACTGAGACATGTAAATTTTGATGTTTAGAAATGTTAGGGGAATATCAAAGTTCATTGAAAATGCATTTACAAGGAGAAAAGAGCATTTATATATGAATATTTGAATACGCATTGATTTCTGCTTACAATGCCCTCGTGACCTATAATTTGCACTGTCTTTAAAGTGACATGTAAGCCCATTGGGTTGGGAGGTGTTAACCTTATGCTGAATTGTTTTTTTAACCATGGATATCTCATGTCACTATAATAAACTTAACTAACTTGCTATGAATCTTTAACAGTACATAGTGAATAGACGGTATCATAGAAGAACTGCGGTTCCCAGACACTTCGCACCAGAACCACTTCGCACCAAACCATCTCATTCCATATCATTTCGCACCAAAACAACTTCGACCGAAGACCTCTTAAGCCCAGGAGCCATGTTGCCCCAAACCAACCGGTAAAGCTGAAAATAACCAACCAATGCCATCGAAGTTTCCATCACCTTTTCATCATCCCATGACGAAAGTCTTGAAAGTGTACACATTTCAAGAGAATGGCATTGCTCAATTCCGCGCACGGCACCTGAGTAGCAGCTTTTAGTAGTCATACTTTTTCTAATTCTACCGTTTATGGTTTTGTGTAAGAATAAATGATTCATGGTAGCCAAAATGTCCTGACACGGTCATGCTTCCAAGCTGCAGGTAAAACAACGCTGTGATACATCGTGGTTTTAGGACGAATTGGCAGTATTATGTTGGTATTATACTCGGAGCGAAGTGTCAGTTGATGAAGTGGCATGGGACGAGGTTGTACTTGAACGAGGTGGTTTTGGTACGAAATGGTCAACTTTTGGGACGAAGTTGTGTGGGGCGACCCGGTTTTGGTGCGAAGTGCCTGGACCTCAAGAACTACTGGTGCGTAGTGCCTGGGCCCCAAGAACTACGGTCACTCAACCTACATCAATAGCGAGTGTATCGTTGATAGTGAACTATACGAGCACATGTTAATTGTTAGATAGACAGACACACTATTGAAATAGAGTTAAGGTGAAATTTTCTCTGGATAAAATGTCACTAGATCATAAGTTCCCTCCAGACCGAGGAGAAAATCGGGGGGAGCTATGGGTTCCTATGTAAACAAAATAAAACATGCTAAGCCCTACATATAATCCATGATCACATGTCTTTCCTACAGCGATTTCTAAACCGTGTTTGTTGAATTATTTTAGTTTAGTAGAGTCTTGCGCCAGAACAAAGGAAATGAAGATGACGATAGAAGATAGTTACAAGAATATAACTACTTGTGTCACGAACATTTTTTTTCAATATGCAAAGAGGTGTTCAACGATGGGATCCCCTTTGGCCGTATCTATTTATCGCAGCTGTTGATCAACTTTTTATCGCCACTATAGAAAATCTTCCGATGTATATGCGATAAACTACACGTCAATTGTTCACTCGATTCAGCACCTTCTTTATGTTTAGTCAGAGGAGTATATCAATTTTACCAAAGATGTTTTCAAATAAACAAATAAATAAATAGATAAATAAATTAATAAAATATTAAATAAATAAATAACTAAATAAATAACTAAATAAATAAATAAATAAATAAATAAATAAATGATCGTTGTTTCAAGTACATATGGAACAAACTAACGGGCAAAAAGACATTGACTCGTGATATTCAAAATGGGAATTGAATATGAGAGCTTTATCAACGATGACTTATATCTTTACACTCAACATGGATAAATAGGTCAATGAATTAAAAGGAAAGCAAATAGTATGAATTGTATCATGCAGTGAGTGGGTTTATGGACAAATTCAGCCTGGAACTGGTATAGGATGTGGAATCTAAACATTTTAACCAAAACCAATTCTGGAAAATACTTTGACAGCATAGGCGAATTGATAAACCAGAATCAAGATCTTGAATTAATCTTATAATATACCTGACAAAAATCCAAACATTCTAATAAATAACAAAACAGTGCATTATGTAAATTTGCATCAACGTGAAATTTGTTATTTCGATAATTTATCAGATGCAAATTACAGATTTGGGAAACTTGATTGGTTCGGTCAGTCATAAAGTATAACCCGATCAGATCAACTGAAATGATTTATTTCATACATCCGATACCTAGACAACGGAAAAATCGGACTTAAAGACAAAGAATCTGAAAATTAGCATGATTAAATGAACATGGACATTTCATAGAAACGATCTGAAAAAAATTCTTCCACTGATTCAAAATAATAGGCGACACCACACTGTAAAGTTTTCAGTTCGAAATATGCGACACTATACACTGTAAAGTTTTCAGTTCGAAATATTTACACAGAACCATTGCTGACAATAAATTTCTAACAATAATGAACATTGTTCATACAGATAAATGTTCAGTTCGCGATGAATAGATGAAAGATGGTTTAGATATTCTTTCCTAAAATGAATATGGTCTTAAATTTTTTGAGGAAAATTGATTTTTCCAGACGAAAATACTTTATAAAACTTACTTTGACTCAAGAGAATGTTATTTGGGAATACTAATATATGATTCAGAAGGATGCATAAAATACCATATGTTAAACTATTTGTAATTTTCGTATTTCTTTCTCAGAATATACTGTTCGTGAGAAACACCAAACAGATATCGGGCAGCGTTTTGTCTTCGCAAACAGGATGTAACGCGTCAAAAACACACAAAGAGAACCCTGCCTATTCTTCCAAAAGCCAATTCGTAAACAGTAATCGATTTTCAGTCTTTGGCACGACTAGCAGTCCCGATTTGAAGTTTGCGCCTGACATTTCTAGAAGTCTGAAAATTGCTTAAAAATGAAAGTACATATTTTTGTCCCTATTTCACAAGGATCACTCGACATAAAAACCTTTGTAATAATCCGTTTTCGGAATCTAAAAATGTTAAAATATTTCCTGTTAACATTATATTTATTTTTATCCATTTATTTATTCATAATTACACTGGTTAACTCCCTCTGTCATAGAGACTGATTTCAAAGGAGAACAAATAAATATGTAAACGTAAAAACGACCATGAAATAAAAATCTGAAAAATAAACAAAAAGGACAGGTATATCCAAAACTACAAAGTTAAAAATTCAGCACGCTACTAAAACAACAAATGAAATGCCAAAACAGTTGAAGTGGCAGAGTCTTTGTTTGGAATGGGAGGGGGGGGGAGAATAATGTACAACAAACTGTAGCGTTAACACACACGTTAAAAGTATATTGGACGTTTTACACTCAGTGATCTGATCTCTTACAGAAAGACACATTTTTCATTTCATTTGGATGGCCCCACAAATGTCACCGTAGAAAATGTGATGATTGTGCTGGCGATAATTTCATATTTTATCTCCTCAATTCTTTCTACATAGACTTTATTACATCTTCTTTTTTAAATGGAAAGAGCAAAATTTGAAATCATTAGCAATCAGATCAAAGTATTCAAGTCGAGAACTATTTAACGGTAACCGCAAGGACGTGTATTTATCTGTAAACATTGACTCTTCAAACTGTCTGAAGTTAGTAACCAATAAGCGCCACTGACACAGAGCTACAGTCAGCAACAAGGTTTAATGGGATTGGCTGAAAGTTCGATGACGTATGCAGACATGGAGCCCTAGCAGCCAATGGAATGGTAGATGGGACAATGGACTACATCACAATCAAACCTTCATGCCTTCATTCTGAGGTTGTTCGTCGGATAGAGAACTGGTTTATTTAATGCCAAGCACTGAGTCAACGTTTTTACGATTTGGACATCGAGAATGACATCGGTAAGTGTTGTGTATAATCACTATCAATTCTAAGATCATGGATACAGGCATAGAGAAAGATAGATAGAGTGGCAACAGGTATTGTTTAAGGCGTGAAGCGGTTACGTAACTCATCCATGTTCGCCTCGCCTGAGGTTGCTCTCGCCTCTCTTTTCCGAAGAGTGCCGACCATGAATCCTTCGGTAATTTTCGGATTTTCGCCAATTGTTAAGCGAAAGTATGTTCGGCAAAGTTTGTGTTGTTGTTGTCGTGTGGTGCTGAGCAGAATTGACGTGCTGGCGAAAACGGGAGTGTTTTGAGCTTCAGGAAAATGAATTTTACCGTTTTAAAAATTCCTCTCATATTTTTATGAATATATAATGAGTGTGTTTGAACCAAATTTGCAAGTCTTTTATCGATACTGACTGGTTTTACTCAATGGTTTACGGTCAGTCATACCCTCTTTTACACGTGCGTCAAGGAAGGACATGTTTATGAAACTGCTGGCGTGTTATGTTTTGATTGGCGTGAAGCAGTGTTTCTGGCCTGAGAGCACACGAAGTAACTATGGTTGCTACGCGACTGGCAGTACGATGCCATCTCGTCGTATTTTTCGCATAATCTCGTGTAATTATCAACCACAAACAAAGCCTCCAAAAAGTTTAACACCTTTGGAGCTCATTTTAATATGAAAAGCCAATAGTCTACCGAGACGACCATGGAACAAAAGACATGCAAGTGTTGCGACTCTGTCTATATGTTACTCTGTGATACAGGTGATGCCTTCATCAAAGTGTGATTTGGTCAAACGGACTGCCATTACTGTAATTGATGATGTGTAGGCCTACTTTTATATTACTTGTAAGTCAATGTTTGTATTCTGTGATTCTGAAATCTCATGAGAAGGAAGATTATTTATTCTTACAGTCGATGTTACTCATTCCATGTGAGATTTAAGATACCAAAAAACTTTTACACATAACCTGCTCTACCAAATTCTTTGTAAATAGTTCAACATTCACCACTGATAATAAAACCATGATTGTGAACGGTGTATGTGACCATGTGACCGAAATAGAACCGCTGATTCGTTGAATGTTCTGTGACAGACAATCACACGCCCAATGATTTACGCATGCGCCATAAATATTCTTCAGGACAATGGTTGGTGGCGAATAAGGAATACGAGTGCGTGTACATGTGCATCATTACGGACAAAGACTACTCTTCATTCGTCGCAACTTTTACAAAAGACAAGGTTAAAACCTATTCTTGAACTACTAACGGTAAACATGTATTGGATTCTGTACACCACAAATCAATAAATTGATTTATTGGTGCACACATTCATATATCTGACTATAAACACATGCTGTTATCACGGAATGTGGATGCATTTTGGTTGTAAGTAGCCTAAGTGAATGCTTTTGATATCTTATTTTTTGTTTGCGTTGTAAAATACAGGAAATACAAGTGAATATGGCGAAAACTGAAGACAGCATAAGCAGAGAGAATATCAGTGGAGATGGCAAAATACCATCACTGACTAAAGATGAACAAGGTGAAATTACGGCGACCGAAAATCAACCTGGTTCAAGGTAAATTTATGACCTGTCTTTATGTTTTTATACACGAATAAGGTTTGTAGTAGCATAAAATGAACGAAAGGTCAACATTGTTATGTGGAAAAGCCCAAACAACTCAGACACTAACATTTTCCGTGGAACCGTGGAATGTACCTGTGCTCTGCACTGTCCATTCAAAGTGCCACATCATTTATAAGTCTGGTTTCCAAATCTATAATCACGCATGGTGCTAACAAACAAATCTTTGAAATCATCAGGATAAGACGATTTGGCCGGCGTATCGGAAGATTCTTCCACCGTCTGTTCAGAAGACGGCAAAGACCACAAAACAATAGAGATGGCGTTGATAATGTGACAGTAAGCAACTTTGATTACATTATTTCATTTCCTAATATTGATTTCATCCTAGACGACAATCCTGGCAGTATATATATATATATATATATATATATATATATATATAATATATATATATATATATATATATATATATATATATATATATATATATATATATATATATGGTGGAGAGTTTTGTAGATCATACGAGCAAATATATCCTGCAGAGCTCAAGTTGAAGTGTGAGCATAATGGACAACATGCTACATTTCGCGAATTGGACATATCTATAGTAGATGGAATATTCGTCTATAAAATCTTTGACAAGCGCGTGTGCGAATGCCAGATCGCGAAAGTAACATCCCTTCGTATATTTTTTATGGCACTGTATTGTCAGAATATCTGCGCATTGCTCGCGCAACACTTCTAATAGAAGATTTTCTTCCAAAAGTTGCCAGCCTGTACAACAGGATGTTGTCTCAAGGAGGACAACAACCTAAAATTATCAGACAGTTTCATAAAGCTATGTCAAGACATCCTCAACTCTTTGAAAAATTCAATGTAACACTGAAAGACATCATATATAACATCAGACTCAGAATAACTTAAGGTGTGGTGGTACCTGATCAGTACTGCTTGGGGAGCCAAGGCAGTTGACTGTATTGTTTTTAAATCCCCGAAACAGTCGCCTTGGTAAATAACTGATGAACACCTAGGAGATTTTGATGATGTTATTTCTTTGATGTATATTAATTGTTATAAACTAATCCTGCTGATGTCATATCTTCATCATTCATATGACACAATCATAGAGAACCCATAATGATCTATTGCTTGCACTTGCATGACGTTTCTTTACATCATTGCTGTATTTATTTCCATCCGAGTGAATTTAAACTGTTTAACTACTTTTGAATATATATATATATATATATATATATATATATATATATATATATATATATATATATATATATATATATATATAATATATATATATATATATATATATATATATATATATAACCGTACTCTCTGTGCCCAAGTTCAGAGGTTGCCATAAAGCCATTATGGTGATAACCGGGAGGGCACATTGTATACATTTTGTATATATATATATATATATATATATATATATTATATATAATATATATATATATATATTATATATATATATATATATATATATATATATATATATATATATATATATATATATATATATATATACCCTGCACATATCATTACTTTTCAGGCGACGGAAGATGAAGACAACACCAGTGCAAATGAGGGTACAGTCAATACCGTTACCAGCAAACAAGGCACCAGTGAACAAGGCTTTGTAAGTAGCGTGATTCGCATGATTATCTTAGAACCCCCGGGTCTATGATATTTTATAATTTTAAACCAGGGAAAACTACATCATTATTTAGATGTCTTTTAGTATTGTAAATGTCTATAAAACAATATTATGGACCTTATACTTTGAACGCTCTGAGCCCATTATGATGAAGTTTGTGATAATGTCAAATGAAGATGTTACATAATAAAACATATCGCCTTCGGATTTAATTCGAAAACGAAGAATGTAGGAAAGATTTCAGGGGAAGAGAGTTGTACACTGCAACGCAGAGTATCTATATATCAAAACATTTCATTTCCAATGCATCTATCTGACTATGTTCACTACTACCCAGCGAAAGACAACAACCTGGGTACAGCATGTTTATCATAGAAGCAGTGTACAACTTTTAACATACTGAATGTTTTCAGGTTCTAGAAGACGATAAAAGCAACGGTACAGACGAAAATGCACTCGCCCAAGACTTTGCCCTCCCTGACAACACCAATGAGGACACCGATGAAATAAGCAAAGTAAGTGTGATATAGTAAGATACAGAGACAATGATGTTCACAGAGATGCCTCATACGAATTGAGAAATTTACGTGCGAGATAAGGGGAGGGCATTGAGGCAACTATACACCTAGCCCATGGTTAGCAGGCCAGTAGAATTTTTGTTGTTGAGGGTTTGGTATTGTGAGCACCCTTTATGGTTAATAAATTTTTACTGACGTCGAGACTTATTGGTGTTATGCCCTTGAGCAAGGCACTTTACTCATTAATTGCAGGTTTGAGTCATGGGTATATAATATATATATATATATATATATATATATATATATATATATATATATATATATATATTATTTTATTTATTTATTTATTTATTTATTTATTTATTTATTTGTCATTGGAAAGCAAGTCGGAAATAGGAAAAATCCATTTTGCATACAGGTAACAAAGAATCACCTGTTGTATTCAGCAAAGGCATAAGCCGTCGCACAAATGTCCGTCCCCAAGTATAGGGTTGGCGGAAGGGGAGTCTTGGTCTCAGCACAGGGTTTCTCTTATGCTTTACATGTATTTCATTTTAATACGTTTGACTATGATATATGTATTGATAATAAAGATTTATACTACCAACCTGGTGTCCTGGTGTTATGTTAGCACTGGTTTTGTAACCATTTCTTTTTCTCCTTCGTTCGCCGTGCCACGTATTTGTCCTTTGACAATTTACGCGAAGTTTTGTCACTGTCGTCACTGATGCGTTTGATTGCCTAATGCGCCAAAGCAAGCAAGGGTAAGTTACTAATCTGTGGACGCTGTCACCAGGTTATCACCGGATGAACTTTGACAAAGTCAACAATGAATGCACCAGCAAGGAATAACCGGACATTATTGCCCTATGGCAAAGGGGTAATTTATGACACTTTTACAGTTAAATAGCTTACCATCACCATTTTGTACACTGAGTGATGTCATGCAAGTATTCCACGTACTCTTGTGATATCACCAAAGGAAAAGAGAGCGACTTTGTCGTTTTAAAGGCGAAAGATTACTATCATACTTGAAAAATCCGCCCTAGACTTTTAGGCCCTGGAACATTCGCAGGCAATTAAAGTACGTGGATTGGGATGACTGCCAGCAAGCAACAGACGACAAGTATGCCCGATAAAGAGCCGGGAACATTCCGTACGCAAAGTGCGTGGTTTGGGATGGCAGTCAGCTAGCAGTGCAGCGGACGAAAGGTATGCCCGATGAATAGCCGAGAACATTCCGTACGCAAAGTGCGTGGATTGGGATGGCTGCCAGCCAGCAGCAGGCGACAGGTTTGCCCGATCGATAAAGAACCGAAAACATTCCGTACGCATAGTACGTGAATTGGGATGGCTGCCAGTCAGCAGCAGGCGACAGGTATGCCCGATAAATAGCCGAAAACATTCCGTACGCAAAGTGCGTGGATTGGGATGGCTGCAGTCAGCAGCAGGCGACAGGTTTGCCCGGTAAACAGCAAAGAACATTCCGTAGGTAAAGTACGTGGACTGGGATGGTTGTCAGCCAGTAGCGGGACAGGTATGCCCGATAAACAGCGGAGAACATTCCATAGGCAAAGTGCGTGGATTGAGATGGCTGCAGTCAGTAGCGACAGGTATGCCCGATAAAGAGCCGAAAACATTCCGTACGCAAAGTGCGTGGATTGGGATGGCTGCCAGACAGCAGCGGGGACAGGTCTGCCCGAAAAATAGCCGAGCACATTCCATAGGTAAAGAACTTGGATTGGGTTGACTGCCAGCCAGCAGCAGGGACAGGTTTGCCCGAGAAATAGCCGAAAACATTTCCGTACGCATAGTACGTGAATTGGGATGGCTGCAGGCCAGCAGCGGGGACAGGTATGCCCGATAAATAGCCGAGCACATTCCATAGGCAAAGTGCGTGGATTGGGATGGCTACAGTCAGCAGCAGGCGACAGGTTTGCCCGGTAAACAGCCAAGAACATTCCGTAGGTAAAGTACGTGGCCTGGCATGGTGGTTGTCAGCCAATGGCGGGACAGGTATGCCCGATAAACAGCCGAGAATATTCCATAGGCAAAGTGCGTGGATTGGGATGGCTGCAGTCAGTAGCAGGCGACAGGTTTGCCTGGTAAACAGCCAAGAACATTCCTTACGTAAAGAACGTAGATTGGGATGGCTGCTAGCCAGCAGGGGGCGACAGGTATGCCGGGTAAACACCCGAGAATATTCCGTAGGCAAAGTGCGTTGATTGGGATGACTGCCAGCCGGCAGCAGGCGACAGGTGTGCCCGATAAACTGCCAACAATATTCCGTACATGTCAAGTCTCTGATTTTTGGCTGAGTCATCCAAGTCAAAATATGCTTTAAACACAGACAAAAATATACCATTTTTTTCTGCGCCTGTCGCAGATTGACAAATCTACACCTGCCTAACATCAATTTACATTAGTTTTCTTTTTAAAACGAATTTTACCTTTTAATGAGTCAGCAAAAATTAATGGGCTGATTATCATAGAGATGTGTAAGTGTGGCACTATATTACATGGGTTTTAATGTGCGGTCGCAGGCAGAAGTTGACGGCCTTGATGATGAAAGTCTCGTACTGCTCTTGAACCATGGAAACAAGTATTTAAAGAACGAGGTGTAAGTTTGGTATTATATGTGTTCGGAAATCCTAAAGGTTTTGCAATGCCGTCCGATAAAAGTGGCATGGACTCGAAAGTCGGGCCTCGGGAATTAACTTAAGTAAAAAGTGCACCGATAAAGAGCCGACAATACTCCGTACGCAAAATGCATGGATTGGGATAGCTGCCAGTCAGCAGCAGGCGACAGGTTTGCCCAATAAACAGCCAAAATATTCTGTAGGCAAAGTGCGCGTGGATTTGGATGGCTGTCAGCCGGCAGCAGGCGACAGGTGTGCCCGATAAACAGCGGAGAATATTCCGTTGGCAAATGCGTGGATTGGGGTGGCTGCCAGCCGGCAGCATGCAACAGGTGTGCCCGGTAAACAGAACATTCCGTACGCAATGTGCGTGGATTGGGATGGCTGCCAGCCAGCCAGCAGGCGACAAATGTGCTCGGTAAACTCCCGAGAACATTGCGTACGCAAAGTGCGTGGATTGGGATTACTGCCAGTCAGCAGCAGGCGACAAATATGCCCGGTAAACACCCGGTAATATTCCGTACGCAAAGTGCGTGGATTGGAATGACTGCATGCCAGCAAGCAGCAGGCGACAAATATGCTCGGTAAACAACCGAGAACATTCCGTATACGCAAAACGCGTGGATTCTGATAGCTGCCAGCCGGCAGCAGGTGATAATTATGCCCGGTAAACAACCGAGAACATCCGTAGGCAATCTGATTAAAAAATCAGCTGTAGAGTACGGCGACGTCTTCTTATGCGTACGCGGTATTCTCTCGCTGTCGTAGTGCATGTAGTGGGAGGCGACAGCGAGAGAATGCCGCGTACTTGGCGTACTCATAAGAAGACGTCGCCGTACTCTACATCTGATTTTAATCAGATTGATCCGTAGGCAAAGTGTATGGTTATGGATGGCTGCAAGCCGGCAGCAGGCGACAGGTGTGCCCGATAAACAGCCAACGACCAGTGGGGAATAAAAACGCTTATTATGAGGAGAAATGAAAATCTCTTTTGACGTATCTTATATTTGATTTCAAGACAGCAAAGTTTGAGCACATAGAAGGTACAATTCATGAACTACTGAAAATGATCATCTTCAAAACTTGCTGCATATATTCTCTACTGGCGGCGGGCAGTGAAGGACCTTGCGGCCACAAATGTCTATCCCTACGTACCACTAGCGGTGCACTTTGCTTTGATTAAGGAGCGGCGTGCCGAAGCGAGAATTGTCATGTCGGGTACAAAACCATAATAAATTGCTGCGTTCATTTTTGACGTTGATATAAAATTTGCTGATCGATATTTTCTGGATATTACTTTCAATGGAAAATGATTTGAAGTTTTATTGTGTCTGTTTGTTCATGATTTTATAAATAGAGCAAATAAATGAATCTTACAAATAATGATTCTTTACCTCCTACTAGGCTAATGAAGACCCAGCTGAACACATTGTCCATTTCTTATTGAGAATGAACGCAAGCAGTAACTTCAGTGGTGTAAGTGTGATCCAGTAACCATGGGAATCATTGACTTATAACCAAACTAAAGTATATAGTTTGAATGGGATCAGTGCTTAATCTAAATTGTCAGAGATTATACGTTGATGAGTCAATGATGGCGGTACCAATATTTTGAACTTCGATGAAGATCAAATCAATTATTTATTAAGTACAGAAATCTCCCATTTACGTCAAAAAGTAACACTTGCACGGGGCACGTTAGTTTAATCTGGGACGAATATACCTGTTAGGTATACTAGTCCCAGGTTTAATCTATGATTGACCATAGGTATGACATCAATTTGTCACAACGACTGAAAAGTACACAATGTATCTAGTATTTTATAGAGTTTTCACTTTGAAGTCTGAATGGCAAAACATTTTGAACTTTAGTGTATATTAACTTTGTATCTCAACACAGCTAATTGTACAACTGCTTTCCTGAATGGTTTTGTAAGGTCGACATGTTTCATTCAATTTTATTTGATAGATTCCTGTTCGCAATCAGGGACACGTAGATCCACAGAGATGGGATCTCGAGAGACTTGTTGCCGATATGAGAATTGTAAGCGGGGCTGTCGATGACGCCACCATGGACAGTGTTTTGTTGGCGCTGATGCGAAGGCTGCAGGTTTGTCCAAAACGATATGATATGATTTTGAGCAAGAGAACTTTAGAATCAGTTGCTGGTTTTGACGATTGATGAAAATGTGAAATTTTCTTAGACTTGGAAATTTTTCTACACTCTCTGAATAATGTCTCCAACGGTAAGTGGCACATAGACAATTAAGTCAACAAATCTCATCTCTTTCGTTCCATGGTCTATGATTAATCCAACGCAGTTTCTAGTGTACACCAGGCAATTTGATCGGCACGTTCTTTAAAGTCGACTTTTTAAAATCATGTTTACAAAGATTACATCATAAGATGTAAAAATTATCAACATTTTATTAACTCGCCCTCTTTTCATTGAGAAAACACCTCTCCGTTTTCAATGCTTAGACAAGTCATTATGCTAATAATCACTTTGCAAGGCGACAAAATTTAAAATCCCGGATCTGCTTTCACCAAAAGCCTATACCTTTCGTCTCCCAGTATTAATGCACCTATGACGTAAGGTACTTCAATTGCTTACAGAATCACACCCTCTTTTTTTGTTGTGTTTTGATTCAACTTACTTGCTGTAAACAGTGCGTTGAACCAAAACAAAGGCAAATACATTCCATAAGTTTCGTTGCATAGAATAAATTGTTTTCTTTGTTGCATGTTTTATTTCAGCGTGGTACAAGACTCAGGCGTTAAACTGAATTGGTAAAGGCGAGTTGAACGCGAATGTTCAAAAAAGAATATAAACGACATGAAGATGCGAAGACTGCAGATACTGCAACGCATTACATCCGATACCAACACGGGATGGCATTGTTACCGTGTAACACACATAATACTCCATGCGATCGCGTATTTCGCTAGCTCATTCTAAACAATGTTGGAATTGCTCATTGAAGCAGTCCAGTGTTTGAAAATGATATTTAATTTATCGATAATAAATATACTGGTATTTCTATTCATCAGTAATAATGTTCACACATTCATAATTTTTTCATAAGACCTGAATGACATGTTGACATTATTACGAATAAATGTCCAATTCGACATCTATCTATACCTCCGTAATCTATCTGCTTTGTATACTTGCTTTCTATTTAGAATTCCTACACTGCCATGTTAATGTTTTACAGTAACTGCACGTGCGTTTGCTGACGCCACAGGAATCCCCAATCTCTCCACATTCCGAATCGACAGCACTCCACGATACAACGAAAAGAGATGCCTTTTCGGTTAATCTTGGAAATATGAGACAAGTTTATAACCCCGCCCCTTCATTAAAAAATATGGAAGAAAGTATAAGCAGTAAATATAATAAACCACATTTTGGTGGTCGTAACTTTGACTATATATATATATATTTATGTCCTTATTTTACACACACACGTCCCCACGCGCGCGCGCCCGCATACACAAGCATTTTCAAAATGGTTATCCCTTTTTTCATGTTACGTGATCAGACCTAGCAGCGAAAATACTATTTTCTTAGAAAATGGAAACACACATTTGTACAAATTTTTCTCGAAACCCGTTTGGATGATTGCAGTTTTTATGTTTGAGAGTATGACGTCATTCTCACGTATGATTTATAGGTGATCCTGATTCGTAAAATTATCCGGAAGCGCGTAACTTCATCACGTGATATTTAATTACTGTATATGAGGTAATTTCTTTTGCAAGAGAATGGCCAAATTCATGCAACTTTTAAAAGTTTATGACACTATGCATATAAAGCCGGTTGCAATTCAATTGACTCACCCCTCTCACCCTGGCAATTTTCTTCGAAAATCCGTCATGGTTGTGGTAGTCTGGCTGTTTTCTCATGTTCATCTTGGACAGGTAAATACTGAACCACGACTGGAACGCACTTTCACTGCAGCCTATCATCAAAGAACAAATCGGAAATCATTTCCCTTAAGTTGGAAATGAGTTGCTTTAAACGTGTTTTCAGTACTTGTTCTCGAACACAGTGAAGTTTTGAAAGCTGCCTGAATCGTTAGATTGTATCCACAAGATCAGGGTTTCTTTGAGGTTCACAGGGCAACCATCGAAGAAAAGCGTAGTATAAAGATTAAATTTTGAGACTGAAAATTGAAAGGAAGTTATCGAGATTTACGAATCGAACGAAGAACCCTCGGCTACGGTATGCAGTAAGATGTAATCGATGATATGCAAGCCTTGAACAACTTGTTGGTCAAAGTTCAAAACCCAAGAACAGATGCGTGAAATGGAGACGAAATAGGAGAAGCGACAGTGTTCCTCTTTTATTCAAAACTAACGATTCAGCCGAATGAACGCATAAAAGTTATCATGAAATATTTATATGATTGCATGATTTGTGCAATTAAAATCAAATACTTCCTTATAACTATTGACTGGTTTCAGCAAGTTTATTTTAATTACATGTATTCCGATGGGTATCCGAATCTTTCAAAAGATGTTGGCATGATTATTCTTGATACGCCCGCATACAAACAGGTACTTGGCTATAAACACGAAATTTGAGTTCACACTTTCTCCGCAATATTTTACCTAAAACAGAGTCCAACAAAACTCGCACTCGCAGCCACGTATTTAAATTGACTTTAATGATTGCACAAATATCATAAAGTCGAAAAATTTTGTTTCTGATAACCAAGTAAAAGGGTACTTTCTTCAACACATGGAGCTAATTATCTCCCTGCGTTTGAATCAAAAGAACATGTGTAAAATGCTTTAACAAAACTACTATGTACTTGTAAAGAGTTAAAAGTTCACTGACTTGATAGCCTACGTACTGCAGTCTATGGTTGAAAGACGCAGGAGAGTTCACCTCGGAAAATCCTTGTCAAACGACTCCTTTCTACGGCCGACGTTGACTTTAAAACGATCAGACGAAGAGCAACAGCCACTTTTCATTGAATTGGCAACACTCAGGACACGCAAGGGGTGCAACACTCAGGATACGCAAGGGGTGACCTATCTTAAACATATGTTGCTCAGGGATCTACGAACTACGATCACGGTTCCTCAGCCTCAATGGTAGTTGCACAACACCTATGGGCTATAACACATTTTACGCAGAAAATCACCTTGTCTCCCCAATCTTTAACCTCGTACAAACGACGTTTTTCACCTTTCAGTCGGCAGGACCAAAAGAGGGTGATGGAGACGTCAGTGTCGTCATATACTCCAGAAAACATCGTCCGTTCTCAACTATTGAGAGACTGACCAAAACTCTCCATTCACAAAACTGGCCACAACTAAGCTTACAACGAGTTTACATCAACTTGACGGATGACAACTGCAACGTGGCACATGTTGGGTCACTTTAGAGAAAATTTACATGTCTCGTGCACAACACACCTGGGTCCTTTGTGTCAAATCATAGACAGCAGAGAAACGTTTCTCTACTGTCTATGATCAAATTAAGTCACGTGTAAAGTGTAGCCGTGTAAGAGACCAATAGCTACACGAGACTTAATAGGAGATCGTCGTAAAACTAGAATTGAGTCCATACCAGCGTAAAGGGGATCGATTGCAGTTCGTACTTCAATTACTTAGAGGGGTATATGTGTTAGTCTTTACTTGTCAAAGATATCATCCAACGTTTATGAAACTCCGATACTTCTCAGGATGCTTGATATGAAGAACATTGATATGTGTGTTATATGAGTTTGGATGATGTTTTTATTGTTTTATTGGAAAAAGTTCATTTTTTCCTCTCCCCAAATGTAAAGAATTAGTCCTGCCAACATAACACCGTGTGTGCATCATGCGACACGCAATTTTGTTGACAGAGTTCTATTAATAGTTGTCATCGTTACACATTACATATTTGAAGGCAGTGTGTTGAACAAGTGATTGTGTTTCAAAACCAAAATATAGATTACATCTGAGTGATCTGTAGCATTAATCGGTCAGGCTGGAAGTAAAAATGCTCTATTTTGAAAACGAGAAGATAAAGATAATGCCCTTCGGATTGCTCATCTCGACCTTGTAACTTGTCAAGGTCAACGACATAAGATAATAATCAATATACCTTACATCAAAATATATAATTGTTTAGCATTGAATTAGCTCGAACAATGACAGTAAAGTATGATATGCATTAAATGCTACTAGCCTAAAGTCACGATCTGTCACAACATGAAAACCTTGAAATATTTAAAAACTTAAAGGCCTTAAGCAGTTGTCTCAAATCCTTGATTCTTGCATTTATTGCTTGTTGGCATTCAATATCTACATAGTCCTTTTGAGCTCCTTTGATAGTGTCGTCCAGTTCAATAATTTGTTTAGAGCTAAAGCTGATAAAAATCTGAAGACAACGGCGAAGTGTTGTTAGTGAACAATGGTATCAACATACACGGATACATGTAAACGTACGGTATTCTTACAAGTGTATCCCTCCATCTTCTTCTTTCTATGTACCCAACGGCCCGGACATTAAATGGTTCTTCCCCCGAAAAAATTGAGGTAGTCAGTACGCCGTTTCTGTGTGGCCGCAACGTACACTGTATCGATGGCAGTGATTGACTTCTGGACCAATCAGAGATCGTTTCACATCTTCTGTGAATAGCGGAACATTTGCAAAATGGCGGAAGGTTTGAGTGACAGTACGGAAACCGCTGAGAAGGAACTACATCATGATGAACAGGTATTATTCGCTTTAGACAGTTTTTAGACATATTTTGAGGAGAGTGATCATGGCGTGAGATTTTTGCCATCTTCACAAAACTTGTTGGTGCACGATGCCAAAGTTTTACACCTGCAAACACCGCACATCGTCTCTGTTGTTTATCTTACATGTAGTTAATCCCCGTTGCACGTTGTCTTTTCCCATTGTTCGTAGACTTCTAGTTACAGGTAATCATATCTCAAAAAGGTGTCCACACTGATATAAGGTCCTTTCAGGCGCTTTCTGTCAAGTTGCTGACATCAGATTTAGCTTTGTTTCTTCAATTTCATCATTGAATTCAAAACTCCCAATCACTAGATGCCAATCACAGTGTAAACACGGAGGCAGTACTTGCATAATGCCTGCTCGTACAGTTTCTGGTACACTCACAGTCTTTTGTTGACAGAAATTCGAGCCAAAGATCAACCTTCCGGTACTTCGCTGAAGTAGAAGCTGCTGTTCCGTCGCTTTTCTTCACAGCTCCTTGCCTTGGTACCGGTACTGATTACGCTTAGTGTTATGGGCATTTCTTTATGACAACGCAGCCCGATATATGTACTACAATGTACATGTACCTCCATGGAGAACAGACGCTTGTCCTGTGTATTGCAGAAAGCCATGTGTAAAAATGTTTGAAGTTTAGACGTTTTAAAAATCGGGGTTCGAGATTTATTTATTTGTTTGGTGGTCAGGTTTCAACCGATGACCACCAGATTCAAATTTTGATAGTCACATGCAAAATGTTGGTGGTCCAAAAGAAACTAAGTGGGGTAGTGTAAGGACGTACCACACGTCTATGGGTAACCAGGGTAGAGTAATCGTACTACGAGTGTAAAGTTGGCGTCATCCTCATCCTCAGCCTCAGGGGTCACGTGAAAATGGGATGAGGAAGACACTACAGCATCAGCTTCACAGGCGTCAGATCTGATTATTCCTGACTGCGCCTGATGGAATAATAAGTATAAAAATAACTGTAAAAATGTGCTCCAAGTTTCATATCACTTAAAATCTAAATCAAAACACAAGGGAGTTTGTATTTGATAATATTTAGTAGCCTCTCCTCTTAATATCCGCTTCTCACAATGTAGTTATAACACAACATTCTTAGCCCTCAAATTTTGAATGCTGTATGTTTAATACGTCGACTTTTAAGGCCTCAATTCATAGTTATACAAGTTAATTGTTTTATATGTCCTCTGAATAATTAGGGCTGTCATATTGCCTCTAATGGTGGCAATTTTTACACATTTTGGACCATATATGCCTTTTTTGCACCAATTTTCGGAAAATCTTAATGCAAGAGTTGAAAGACACCAACAAACACATCCACGGATCATGGACTGAAAATTACGTGCACTACCAAAAAACTAGTCTTTATGAGATATTCTAATGATAAAATATTACCTGCAAACCAGTTTTACTATTCAAAAGAAAGTATTGAAAGAATGGAGTTGTTATTTTCTTAATTTGTTGGCAAATTTTATCATTTGTCCGTCATCAGGTAGCGTCACTTTGGCAATCTTCAGATACGACGCTGAAGCTGACGCTGAGTAGCGTCATATTCAGCATCAGCTAGAAAGGTCACCTGAGGATGAGGATGATTCCAACTTTACATTCGTAATGGTACTATCAGAGTTTGATTCTTGTGGAGGTCAAGGTTCATAGGGGTGGATAGTGGACTGGTGTCGGTAGAGTTGACTTGTCAGAGCTCAATGTCTCAGAGTCAGTTGCCCTCTGAAAAATTCAGAGCCCTCTGAAGATTCAGAAACTCAGACTCCAGAGCTCAGAACTTACACTTTAGTCACTGAAAGTGCTTAGAAAAGCCTGTACGCCAAAGCCAATGAATATGGCAGTGAATCAGAGGAGCCAGCCAAGTCTACTGCACACGATCCATTGAGATTACAGTCACTAAGCTGAAAGGTGTAAATGAATCTAACTTTTGTGGTATTAAAATTTGCTTGCCCTTCATCTTTCACTGCTGAAATTGTAATTGATACTCTATGAATAATCGAAAGTAACCACAGCCTGCCAAGTGGCGGTTTTATTAGGTCCGTGCATAGTTGCTTGTGGTTTGGTACACGGTGATGGCAGCTGTGGTATGCATTTAAAATGTAGGTAATGCATACCACAGTGGCCATTGCTGTGTACCATGTGTATCACAAGTGACTGTGGGTCTATGCTGTGGACATTGCTGTGTACCACAAGTGACTGTGGGTTTGTGCTGTGGACTTGCTATGTACATACGATGCATTTTCTGTGCAAGTAATTTTAGCAATATTATCATTTATTTGACTTGTTACACTTTATTATACAGGTAATTTTTGGTGCAAACGCAATTCCAAACTCGGGAATCTGAGGTTCTAAATCTACAGAGGGCTCTGAATTTTTCAGAGGGCTCTGAAAAGTCAACTCTATGGGCTGGCATCTTGTTGTGGCATATATATAAACGTAGACTCTCTCACAGCCCCTTCTGCTACGCAGCTCTATCCTCAACCATATGGTGATGCGCCCTCAATGGTCTTTCTAGCAAGCGAGGCTTACAGAGCCAGCTGGGTTAAAGTGTAGCGAATGCAAATGACTTTTGTTATAGATTTTCAGTTTTGACAGAACTGACACAAGCACTGAGTCACTGAGTGCTGATGACTCGACAGTGATATTTATCAGACAATACTGGCCACATGAAATCAGACTGTATTAATAACATGAATTACTGCATACTATTGGTACTGCATACTTTTGGACTGTTATGAAGTTATATAAGGGAATTGTACCTTGACCATCTGACCAGACGATATTTGCAAGGAAATGTTATGCAACGCAATGCAGATTTTATTATGATAATCATAGCAGTAAACAGTAAAACAAAGAGAGACATTGTCTATCCAAGCAAACACTCAGTTGAGTAGAGTGGATTAGAGTTGAAGGACTGCCATTGAACAGACAAGACGTACTACATCACTGCCAGAGTATCTATCTTGGAGGACAATCTATTACTTCAATGATGTATTGTGATGTGTCTGGATACTCCTAGCAATAAACCCTGTATGATGCCTGTAACATTTACAGCTCTGCAGTGTACCAGCATGACCACCAAAAACCTGGTGGTCAAGATGGACCACCAAAAATAAAATGGGTGGTTAAAATGAGATAACTGGTGGTCTTTTGATGCATGACTACTGGTTATTCCAAACCCTACTATAGTGTCTCAATAAAATCTTACATCTGCTAACTTTTGTTTTAAGTACACATCCTTGAATCATAGACCCTAAAAAAGACTACCCTTGAATCAAACTCAAACTTGAGAATCATATTCCTGAGATAAATCCATCATCACCACAGTTGGGCTGATGTGCAGCATCTTGGAAGCCGTTATCCAATTGGGTAGCTGAGAACAGTGACAATCGACCAATCAGATATAATCTTCCTTGCATGCTGCACATCAGTAGCCGCAGTTCCATAAGGCATAACCCACAACTTTCCCTGGCAATCTTGGGTAGTAGTGAAAGATGTGCCACCTTTCCCAATTGCAGTGGAAAGATGTTGGCTCTGGAACTGCAGCAAACCTTCCATAACTAATGACATTATACAAATGTAGATTAATGTCTCAGTATTAGACAAAAACTTATAGCTTAGCTACTGCAATGGCCATATATTCAGAACGTATATTGCATATACCTGTTTGCACTGACTCCATTCTGTAATTCCATATGTACTCTCTATATACACCCTGATTGCAGTGTCGTAAAGCCTTTTGCTTTATGGCTGTTGGTTGTTACATGTACAATGGAAGCAAGAAGAAATACAGTTTTCAGCATTGGCTTTATCTGAGTCATAAGTGCACCTAGTATGGTGTTTTCTATATGTCACGTATATGAAAAGATATTGATTTTGTAAAGACGCTGAGTACGGAGTACAGTGCACACTTCTTGGTGAACTTTTAAAACCAATCACTATGGTAATCTTGCATGTAATTTTGGTAATAATAATGCATTGATGATGTACTGTTGTTCACAGGCTGATGACGATTCTGAGTGTATCTCTGAGAACATAACAAAGAAGAAAGCAGCCACCAAGAGAGCAAGACCTGTCACTCTAAACAAATCCTATGAACATATCTACACAGTTAGTGACAATTTATTCAGATTTGATCAACAACGTGTTCCAGCTCAGCTCATTGATTCAGGTATTAACACTTTCACACCTTGTAACAGTGTTTATCAACTTCCGATACAAACCTATTAATTCAAGTTCTGTCAATATATGTGGTTTGAAATGTTCTTCAAAAGTGACGTGGTGAACTTTGAGGTGAACAGAGCATTTGCTTCTGTGCACACATATCTATAAGTAAGATAACAACATGATGTGATTTGCAGTATTGTTATGTTGTGTCTTATCTTTATGAACAGAAGATAATCTTATGACTTACATAGACTGAAATATTCATAATCAGTGATGTTCTTGTAGAGATTGCGAAGAAAATTTAAAAACTGCAGGAAACAATGTCTGTGATCTATTTACATGACTGGCTGTTTCAATAAAAATGAAATTACCAAAGGAAAGGTATTAGATGATGTGTGTGTATTACTGTATGTTTTTAAAATTGAAAATTAATGTTTTTGCAGATGATGATGATGATGACAATGACATCGTGTGGCAGGGACAGTTATCACCGGTGAAAAAGCCAAGGAGACCAGCAATGCCAAAGGCGATATATGTTTCATCAGATGAGGAAAAAGACGATGATGTTGCATTGTAGGTTACAAGTAAGTATTTCATTTGATTGGATGAGAAAGGAAGGAAACGCACAGTGGTTGTTTGGTGTGATGGAGAAATATCACTGCCAGTGAGTCCACAATATTATCATTTAGGAAGACATGCAATCTACCCCTTCTCCCTTTGTTGATGACAAAAGTTCAAATGGCGTCAACTCTCACTGTCAGTGATACTGAAAAGAAACTTGTTGTAGATGATCAGAGACATTCTGTGTGAAGTCAGGGTAGTGAAGTATTTCCACAACAGCAATCTTTTGTCAAGAGATATGACTGCAAGGAAAATTACACAACCCAATGCATAAGGAGATGTTTAATTAGTCCCCACGGACACCGTCCGGGGGGACTTATAGGTTTGGTCATGTCCGTGCGTCCGTCCGTGCGTGCGTGCGTCTGTGCGTCCGTCCGTTCACGCAGATATCTCAGAGATGCCTGGAGCGATTTCATTCAAACTAGGTACAAGGATTACTTCATATGTCATACAGATGCACATCCATTTGTTTTCTGATACGATCCAATATGGCCGCCAGGCGGCCATTTTATTACGATTTTTTCATGTACAGAGCCATAACTCAGGCATGTTCCAACCGATTTTATTCAAAGTTGGTACAAGGACATTGACCAATGTCATAGATATGCACGTCAATTTGTTTTGTGATACGATCCAAAATGGTCGCTGTGCGGCCATTTTATTACGATTTTTTCATGTACAGAGCCATAACTCAGGCATATCTCAACCGATTTTATTCAAAGTTGGTACAAGGACATTGACCTATGTCATACATATGCACGTCAATTTGTTTTGTGATACGATCCAATATGGCCGCCAGGCGGCCATTTTATTACGATTTTTTCATGTACAGAGCCATAACTCAGGCAAGTTTCAACCTATTTTATTCAAAGTTGGTACAAGGTTATTGACAAATGTCATAGCTGTGCACATCAATTTGTTTTGTGATACGATCCAAAATGGCCGCACAGCAGCCATTTTATTACGATTTTTTCATGTACAGAGCCATAACTCAGGCATATCTCAACCGATTTTATTCAAAGTTGGTACAAGGACATTGACCTATGTCATACATATGCACGTCAATCTGTTTTGTGATACAATCCAATATGGCTGCCAGGCGGCCATTTTATTATGATTTTTCATGTACAAAGCCATTTCTCAGGCATATCCGCATGTTTCTACCGATTTTATTCAAAGTTGGTACAAGGACATCGACCAATGTCATAGCTATGCACATCAATTTGTTTTGTGATGCGATCCAATATGGCCACTGTGCGACCATTTTGTTACGATTTTTTCATGTCCTGAACCATAACTCAGACATGTATCAAGCGAATTCATTCAAAAGTATTTTTATCACAGACCTAATGAAGAGGACTCTATCCTCTCTGAGGACCTGTAATCAAAATACCCATTAACAAGTGGGGACTGTGTCATCAACGATGACTTGTTTTATTCACAGCTTTGATTTTCAAATTTTGGTTAATTTTTCTGTCTCTTCATCCATAGGACTCCTGAAAAACAAAATACCAGCATATACTCTGACAAGTCGCCATCACCGCCACCATCACCACCACCACCGTCATCTGTCAGTGTCATTGTACAACCCAGAAACAGAAGAACAACAAAAGTTCTCAGGTGTGTGCCATTGATATAACATTATTTAATTTCTTTGCTGAGATACATTTTTACACACACTAACCTATTTGAATGTGTCTGGAAGATAGATCTCAGAGCTTACTGCAAGAATACTTGCCAGATCATTTGTCTCAGAAAAACAGAAAAATTACGAAAACTCTTCAGTTAATTATCTTGACCATCTTGACCATAAAAGCTAATCATCTCTGGTTTCAGATAATTTTTCAGTTCTTTGTTGATGTAAATATTTTACAAATTTGTAAAAATTGAGCAATTTACTGAAATCCAAATTAGTAGTTGGACACACTGTGTTGCAAATTTGCAAAATTTATACCTTTTAATCATCAAAGCAGGGTATTGAAACTAAGTTAATGTTTCCAAGTTCTCAATATGAGAAAGACTTTGCAGTCAAGAATTGTTTGTACCTGTTATAAGATGTGCATTACATTCTCTTGATGTGGATTCCATTTCTCATTACAAAAGTGAATCATGGAAATGTGTATATTGTTGACATAGGTTGGTTTTATGTAAACTGGTGTAAAATGGTATAAACTGAGAAAATTGACTGTGTAGCCAGAGTGTGCTCTGCCTAAATTTTGCATTAACCATTTCAGATCTGACTTTCTGATATACCTGAGTGACCACTACATATAGGCTTCAGATCTGAGAGGGTTATCTACAGTGATTAAATATTCTGATCAGCCTGTACATTTGAAAGTTGATGCATTTGTTCCCATGAATGATAAAGCACATCTTTTTAGGAATGTTGATGCAGCTGTTGATTCTATCAGAAGAAATGCTTTCCAAAGCCCACTAGCCCAGTCACCAGATGACTGTTTCATTATCGGATCACCACAAGAAGACAAAATCATGAAAGTCAAGATAAGATGTAAATTAGGAGTACAAAGATATGATATGAAAATGGTATGTATTGACTGTTTTGTATTTGGACTCTTTGTTAATCAGGTTTTCTCAGATCAATTATTCCATGTTTTATTGCTGATGAATAAATGATTGGAAAGATACTGTTTTTTTAACAAGGATCAGACCGATCAGCTACTTAGAGCTAGTATATCAGCAAATTTGTTTGACATTACATTTTGAGAATGGCTAATAGAAATTCAAGAATCCTGCATGTAGTGTTTTTAGAGTACAGTTTCTGTGAAGTGACCAAGCCTAATATTATGTTAACAATGTTTTCAGAAAATAGCCCACATCAAAACATACATTTTAATGTGCACAGAGTTTTTCTTATTACCTGCCTGTTGAGTTTTGATCCCCATCTTTTTCAGAAAAATTCATTTTCTTGAGTTGTGTGAGTCTTCAGCTAGCCTTCATCAAAATGAAACACTCCAGTTTGCATACATAACTGTGCACTGACTCAATGTACGTCCTATTTGCACCAATTCTCTGTAAACATGGCCACATTCTTCACTGATGACATGAGTTTAGTCTAAACCATGGTGATGAATAGGTTAAAGTATCAAATCAAAATGTTTCAACTCCTTTTTAGAAATCATACCTTTATTTGCACCAGCATTCTTCAAAAACTATATGTTCTAACTTTCAAACATGGGTATGAGAATATTTCTCTGTGTTCCAATGTTGCCAACTAAAATACTTTTTCCTGTTACAGACTGATCGTTTTGGTGTGATTATGAAATCTTTGGCTGGAAAACTTAATGTTGACTCAGAGAGAATCCTTTTAACTTTAAAGGATGATTCCATAGTTGCTGAAGACACACCACTATCAACCAACCTACAGATAACTGATATTATAGGTACAGTAGTGAATTTTTTATCTTGTTACGTGCAGAGAAAACGAACAAAGGGTGAACTCAGCAGTTAACGTTTAAAACAAAATTTATTACGAAAATAAAACTAATTGCTAAGTCAGGGATAGAGTACAAGCTTTAAAAGTGTACAGACTACTTATCTCAGCTGGACGGCAAAGCTCCAGTCTCAGAGTTGTGACAGTCAGTTGGATGAATGAACAGTCCTTTGGCTTGCAGGCTTGAAGCTACACAAAGTCCACAGTATAAATCCAGCGTTGGCAGTGAAGGTCTTGAAAAGTCTTGAGAATGACTACTGCTGGAGTTTAGTAACACACAAGAGACACGATCCCAAAAGTCTGACTGGAAGCTGTGCACGTCCCTTTTATAAAGGCATATAAGAACAATCTAGAACTTTTATTGACATGCTAATTACTGTTCTAAAATTATCTCCCTTACACAACTAATCAACTTTCCAGAACATTCCAAACATGACTAATTGAATTCAAGGTTGTGAGGTCATCAAGGGCAGTGACCTTGAGAATGTTCTAGACTAATTGAACTCAGGTCATGATGAGTGTGGGGTAAATGACCTACATAACAATCTGCTTATTTCAGGTTCTTGTTTCATATTTGTAACAATTTTAGGACCTAGATGAGTAAAGGCCACTACCCAGTGCAACATTATGTGTAATTTTTGATGCACTTTCCATTACTTTTGACATGACTGTAAAATATTGTCTTCTACTCCCAAAATCATGTTTAAAACGCATGGCGTTCGAGTTGTCAACTCAGCCTCCATGGTGTGTGTGTGTGGATTGTTGACAATTCCATTCCATTTCAGTTCAGAACAGAATTCATTTGTAAAATGTAATACTACATATTGTTTGTAATGCACTATGTTTTAAGGCTAATTCTTTGTATTTCATTATGCTTTAGGGGAAAATTGAGGACATGTTATTGTATTTGTTTTCTTAAACAGAAAGTACGACAATTATCAAAAATTACAGCTATTGTCCCTATATTGTAGCCACACATCTGTGTTAGTGACACATCTATTGTCATCAAATGATTATGAAACCTTGCTGATGCAAACTGAACAATAAGAAATTCAATGATGTCTGTAATTAAATTACAGTTTACAATTTGCACTGCTGGGTTTGGATTGAAATAATACGTTGTTTATGTTGTTTCACAACCAATGATAAATTATCTACTGGTACTGATATGTGACATCATATCTCAATCCTTGCCAAAGGTGCCAGTTGTAGAATCTCATCAAATTAACTCAGATGCTACTTGTTTTGTTCATATTGTATACAGAATTTCTGCTTGCTTCAACTTGACTTTAATTATTTCCTGACCATTGATGTAAATCTTTTCAGAGTTAAGGAGGGTAACACACAGGGGAAGCACATCCAGGGAATAGTTCCCCCTGTTAGACTGCAATGATCAGCATTCCATCTTCATTCCTGCACACTCTCCGGTCATTGTCACAGTATACAGTATATACATTGATATCTGCTATAAATCAGTCATGAATGTATTATCAATCATAGTAGAATAACTTCAGTCATAGAATGGCTTGAGTATTACAAAAAGCTGGTAAAAATCCTAGTTTCTCTGTCTTTCAAGATTCTGAGTCCAAAGATCCTATTCATTGTTCTTGCGGAACAACTGGAGTAGTAGGCTCTAATGCGAAGAGTCCACCAGATTCAATGTCAAATTGTATACCTGTCAGCCTGTCAAACATGATGATTGTATCTTTCATCTTATAGATTGTGTAGTTGTAGATGTGAATGCTGCGACCTCTGACCCCAACGATGTCTCTGAGAGTGATAATGATTACGTGCAAATCAAAGTACAAGGCAAAGACAAAAGCAAAAAGATTATATCAATAAAAAGGGTAGGTAAAAGTAAACCAATTTCAGAACTATTTAGCTGGTTGCAAATCTCATAGTATTCTCATAGCAATTCTATCTCAAACAAGAATGGTCCTTTGTTTACTGTTGCCTTCAGCAGATATGAAGTGTACATGTCATTTGGTCAGTGAACTCTCGATAGTTTGGTTTCATTTAACAAAAGCAAACTATTGTAATTATGTAATGTGACATGAATTTCCAATTTGAAACATCAGTTTCATTATCAAATCGCTTGTATTGCAAAAAAACTCTCGCAATGATGAAACCATTCTGTCACCTGTGGTGTGGAATTCTGTGATATACTCATCCCTTGCTCAAGTTAATTTGTCTGGCTCAAACTGCATTTGTCTGTAGTTTGCACAAGTGTATGTTTATTTGGTTAACACAAAACCAAAATATCCTGTACACCACATGAGTGGGCCTTTTATTGCAGTACAGTGTTACACTTAATAAAAACATCAAATCATTTGATAAAAGATTGCTGATCTTTCTGAACCGTCACATGGCTACCTACATGTGACAACTAGATAGTCTCGACCCATACTTGCACAACAAAGACCAGCTAAAACATCTTTATTTAGATCAAAATCTTTAAAAACCACTTCTTGGAACCCAAGGAGAGATTGTGTGTACTGATATTTACACAACAATGATCAGCTAACATCTGTGGTTAGATCCAAATCTTTCACAAACGCATCCAGGAACCCAGGGAGAGATAGCCTCTACTCATATTTGCACAACAAAGAGGGCAAGCTAACATCTGTGTTAAGGGAGAACCATTTGATTTTTTTTTTTGGGGGGTATGGAGGAAATGGGTATGGGAGCAAATTTTTTTCCTGTCACAGTGACAGCAATTTTTTTTTCCTACCGTCAGAGCTGCATAATTTTTTTTTTTTCGAATGGAGTAGCAATGCAAATTTTTTTTCCTTTGTCATAAAGTTTGTGATGCATTGTATATAAGGGAGCCGTCATTATTTACAGCCTGAAACTCAGAAATTTCGAGTGACACCCCCCCCCCCCCCCCCCCGTCAACCATGAGAATTTGAGTAACTCCCCTCTCTAACTGAAATTTTGACTGATCCCCCCCCCACTTAGAAAAGTTAAATACAAATACATGTATTTGTAAAATTTACAAAATACAGCAACAGTAAAGACCTTTGAAATCCTGATGTACTCTGCTAGACTATCATCAGTTATCTCATGATGGTTCAAAAAGGTGAACCCATCAAAATGAAATTGCAAGTCACAATAAAATAAAGATATAAAAGCTCACGCAGTATCTAACCATATAGTATATTGTTTAATTTGGATGGGTATTATGACAGGGTTTTCACTTGGATATCTGACCGGGCAGAATTTGAAAGTACAGGGGGAGAACACGCAAGAGGCTTAGGGGGAAAGTGTCACAGGGGCTTTCCCCTATCTTGCATGGAAATTTTTAAGATATTGATGTGTGCAATGGTGCAGTCTGGTGCAATCTGAGAGGTGTTTTTTAATTTGTTTTTTACTAAGTGAAACTGTTAGAACACCCCAAGGGGGAGAGCATGAGAGGGGGTTTCCCCCTCTCGTATTGGAAATTTTGGGAAATTGATGTGTTTAATGGTGCAATCGGAGAGTAGTTTCAGGTTATTTTGCATTTGGTAAAACTGTTTGAAAATGACATTGAACACTGCAATATTTTTTTTACATTTTATGCATAATCAGTGTTTGTGTCACAATATTCAACAACCAAACAATGACAATACAATTTGTGAAAAACAGTTCTGTTTGCCAGAGACTGAAGATAGATAAATATACAGGAACGGAAAATCTGTGACCTTCTTGTGTCATTTCTCCAGCTGCCAGCTTCTAATGAAAAGCATGAATATGGTATGTTTAACTGTCAAAATGGTCATTGAACTGAGGTAAATGAAAACATGTTTCTGTGATAATAAAGGATGAATTTACAACAGTTCAGTTTTGTCCTAGATCCTGTGAAAATTTTGAGAAATTGATGTGCGCCACGGTGCAGTGTAGTGCAATCCGATAGGTATTTTAAATTTGTCTTTTACCAGTAAAACTGTTAGAAGAGCCAAGGGGGGGGAGGGGGAGAGCACGAGAGGGGGTGCCCCCCTCTCGCATTGAAAATTTGAGAAATGGATGTGTGCAATGGTGCAATCTGAGATGTGTTTCAATTTATTTCGCCAAAAAAAATTGAGTAACCCCACCCCCTTCTTCCTTTCCACATTTTGAGTAACGTCCCCCTGAAGTTTTTAATTTTTTTAGTGACCCCCTCCCTTGTATTTCATTACATTTGTTGTTCCTCAATTTTTCATCGTCAACTTGTACATCTTCTTAATGTATCTATATTGAGAAAATAATATATTGATTTTAACACTAGTTTATTGACTCCTGTCTTGTGTTTTAAAATTTTCACAATTTACAGAAGTCAAAAAGTCCCCTTTAGATAGTGCCTATGCCATTGAGATATTGCAACAGAAATTCTGAAATATGATTTCTTGGGTCAGAAAAGGGAAGGAAAACATTGAGTGTACTGAGGTGTAAAGTAGACCTATGTAGTGCATGCTTATATCATAAGTGCTGGGAAAAAAACATAAGAATTGCTTGTGGTAAAAACATTTGCGCCGCCTATGGCGGCGCGCCGGCAAGAATACATGAGAATAGGGTTTCTAAATTTTGCTAATTTCTGGTGCATTGTGACAATTTTTTTTTTCACTTCTGTCTGTTATGACAATTTTTTTTTCTCAGGCCATGGCAGGATCAATTTTTTTTTCTTCTATCTCACCTGGCGACAATTTTTTTTTTCTCAAAATCCTCCATACCCCCCCAGAAATCAATGGTGTTCCCCTAATTTACTTCAAAATCTTTCATAAACATATCTAGGAAGTCTGGGAGAAAGTGCTTTTCTGCATTGACAATGTTTTCCATGATAAGTCACTATTGTGACTGATTGCTAGTCAGACCAGACCTTGAAAAAACAGTCATTGTGTGTTTACACATACTTTAATACAGGATCATTTTTTTCTTCTTTGACCCTTGCCCTTAGATTTAGAGATTTGATTTGCCATTGACTCTACAAGTCTCTGACTCACGAAACTTGTGCATACTATTAGATAGTCTGGTACTGGGCTCACTCACAAAGTTTCTGGAAATTCCTACATTGTCTGAAACAGTTCAGAAATGTTGTAAAGTGCAGAGGGTATACAATGGCTGTCATTGTTTCATTAATAACAGGAATATTGATAAATAATCGTGCAAGGCTTACAATGTGTTACAGGAACACTGTATTGAAGTCATAACCCGTTAACTGCTGTGTTATAATTTGTGTAGTGGAGGCTGATATTTGATATTGTCATAATGAAAGTCGGAAAACATGTAGGACATGGTTGCTGAATTATTGGAAACATACAAATATACATGTAGATGTTTGATAATCATGACAGCTTTTTTCACTGAATATTACAGACAGATCCTTTGGAAAGGTTAATGGAGGAGTACAGCTCATGGAAGCAAATTCCAAGAAACAAGGTCACCTTCTTCTTTGACGGAGATAAACTGTCCCCACAGAACACACCACAAGACTTGGATATGGAGACAGATGATGTCATTGATGTTATGATCACATGATGCTCACATGGTTATCACATGATGTGAAATTCAGCTGTTTCCAAATGCATGAAGTCATACATGATTCATAACGCAGGCAAAGGTGCTGTTGCAAAGGTACTATTATATAATCCAGGTTCATATAATGCATTTTAATGCAAAATAAAAACAATTTACAGGGCTTTTATGCCTTTTCTACGCATAGTTTACTGCCAGGTAGAGTGTGTCAACATCTATGCACTGCAAATACGCCATAAAGCAAATCAGTTCAATGAAATCTACCGGTACAATCTGGTGTATAGATTTGAGAAAACATTGCACTGTTGAGCAGCAATTGAAACTTTCCTCAAAAATACACAACATTGATATTCCAGCACAGTGGTATATCGTATGACACTCTATACTGGTATTTTGATAATTCTTGATAAAAAAGGTGAATAATTAGAGAGTGGGACTGATTTGCTGGTTGTCTTTATCATTGTATATAACTCAGTATGGCTTTCATATTTCATTATTCCAGAAGTCTTCCGTGCAGTTACTTTGTCATACCAAATTTGCATATGACCATATATAGCCATAGAGTGTCAGTAAAACTGTACAAGTGCAGGCTATGGTAAGATTATATTTTGCATGGCCTCCAAAGTGAGAATCTATGATTAATTAGCGACAAACAGAGATACATGTACCTGAATTCCTGAAACTTCTAGATACTTATAAACTATTAAGCAGTTTGGCATATTAAATATTTCATTTATTATACGGAATAACTTTGATGTAGCAGATTTGGGTCAGTTCCCATAATTGCTCTGTGCTTTCAATGTAATTTATTGATACTGATATCAAAGAATACGTGAGATTTAGTTACTGTAGAGCTTTGAACTTTGAAGTAAATTTGATTTTTAACATCAAGCTTTTGAGGTTCAGCTGCTATTTACGTAACTGTTTTAATATAATTGATCAAATTATTTCGATTGTTTCAGTCTCTATGCATAATCTTGAATGTTTTCGCCAGAGAGTGAAGCTCTCTTGAAATCAAAAGAAATGTTGATAATTACAAGATGCCATGATGAAATGAGAGATCTTTTTTTCTGAAAGCATTCAGAACTATGTGAATGAAATATTAGCCATTTATCAGTAGCAATAAAGAGAGTGAATGACAGCTTTGTCATAGAATGTACAAAGTTATTTATCATTGTAGTAAAGTGATGTAATTTCTTATTTTGTAGAGTTAACACCCAGCTGCCCAAACCATACCCAAAGCTACCAAAGTGTGGCTGAAACCCATTAGACACATGTAGCAACTTTAATATGAAAACCATTAGGATTGAGTGACAGTTCAGAACCACGGCCCAACTTTAAGATTTAGATTGCATCATGTACCATTGTGTTATTCATTACTGATGCTGATAGTAAAATATATGTAATTTATGATCTCAGAAAAGCACCTCTGATTTCCTTTTCTTTGTAAAATACATTTCTGTTTATATTAACCATGCCACAGGTTCTATCCCATGGGTGTTGCTATAGTGATGGCACATAATTTTATAAGAGTACAGAACACAAATAAAATACCTCACCTGTGAAATAGCTCATTTCTTTACACTTTCAATTTTTTTACGTACTTATGACAGAATAATATAATGCTGTAGAGACACTCTGGACATGATCCAATGAAATATGATTTTCAATTTTCTTCTTGTTTTTTGTTAGGAGATCAAATTCTTAAAATGATCAGTACATATATTGTGATGATTGTTTCTATCACAAAGTTTTGTACAGGCAGCTTATTCGGTGTTGCTATGATACACTGGAACAAAACTAGCATATCATGTACACCAACACTGCAGTGCTGCTATGGATTGCAAAACAAAACTAGCATATCATGTACACCAACACTGCAGTGCTGCTATGGATTGCAAAACAAAACTAGCATATCATGTACACCAACACTGCAGTGCTGCTATGGATTGCAAAACAAGACTAGCATATCATGTACATCAACACTGCAAATCAATAACATTGACCAGAGGTTATCACACCAACTGTATATATGTATAGTGTACGCATATTTCAACATTCAACAGGCGTTTTATAATATCAGATTTGTTTAAATGTTTTCCATGTTTGAAATAAATGCATTTATTTCAAAGTTGTTCATGTTGTTTTAGCATAAAGTTCCCAGTTCTGTAGATTACCTGAAGTATTTGCCAGAATATAATGTTCATTATGTATTCACTTTACATAGCAGCTGATATGGCAAACATTGGAATTATTGACTGCAATGTTGCAAGCAGCTCTGAGTCAAGTTAACTGATGTTGTGCACGGAATACACCGTTCAGAACTTTAGAACCCATTCATACAGTACAGTATGGCAGGCTGCTTGAACAGCAGCTCAATCATGAAAACTGTGTCAACACCAAACAATAAAACACTGTCAGATACATGTATCTGCTTCTACCATTCTGTGTTTCTTATTTTGCATTTATAGTCTTCTTTGGACAAATACCCTGAACAACTTGTTTGCTAATTGGTTAGCCTGTACTATTTGAACACTTCCAAATGTGCATGTTGGGATTTGTAAGTCAGTAGATGTTACTGGGATTCCTTTTGGTATGGCAAATCAACGGAATAATCAGCAGCAATGGCACTGCAATTATCTGTGTTTTTCTCAACAATAAAAATGCTTACTTTCATGAAATCTTACTCAGTAAACAGGTATCAATGATGTTGGTTTGGATTTCAGTTTCTTACTTGCAAAATTCCACTCATTCTGATATTTCATTGATACTATAAGCTTAAATTTCATATAAGGAAATAATCTAAGCATTAACCCTTTCACCACCATGGTTTGTCCCAAATCCATTGTTTTCTACGGTAAAGTTGGACCTGTACACAGGGAACTGGGGGTGAAAGGGTTAAAACATGCATTCTTGTATTTCCCAATCAAAATATTTTACTGGTAAATCTCTTCAATCTGTTTTGCCAACATCATGGCTTACTGATATGTATAAAAGAGTGTTTGGTACAACTGACAAAATGTACAATGTTATCTTTCTCACAGTTGCACACAGAAAAGCAAAAATTAAAATTGTGGAGCACATCTCCCCCCCCCCCCCCACGTATGAATAACTACACATTTGCACTTTTTATAATAGTAGGGTCATGTTTCTAAAGAATGTCATTTTCAAAAAGGGGTCTCTGCTTTCAAATTTTGATGTCTGTAATGCACCTTACAAATCCAGTAAAAGTGAGCTAGTTCACTGTGAAAGTGGTCTTTTGGTGTGAAACCACTTTGAAAGCAATATATGTATTCTGACAGCGCCTCCATTGATATTGTTTGCCCAGGGTATTGCCCTGTGGCGGCGCACTTGTTGACCCACATTATGTTCGAAGCATTGACTCATTGTGACCCCACCCACCTAGCACCTATTCAATACTGGGTGAAAGTGTCAACATGGCAGACTCTGTAGATCGACTCCCAGCTTGGGATATTCAAAGGCGATCGGCGGCGTACAAATATGTAGCTGCCGAAGACGATACCGCATGGAATACTTTAGAGAGCAGAAAAGCTAAGGGTAGGAACATGTACTACGATCTGTACCAATGGAAAATGGGACAATCCCCAGATAATGTGAGAAAATTCTGTGCCCCCGACATTGAAGATGACGAACGCGAAGATCTGATTGAGTGGATTCGAGATATCGAAGACAGCGGATCGTGTCAAAGTTTGCAGATTTTATTCTCATTTTCTGTTCCTTATCCAGTTGCCATAGACTTTATAGTGGTTTAGAAGAATCAATAGTTTCGATGGGAGCGGTAGGTATTTACAGACGTTGTCTACTTTTTTGTGTATTAATTACTCACTGCAGCACGAACTTTGTGCAAAGGCTTACCCGCATGGCAGTTTCTCCGTTGCTCACTACCACACCACTGTCCCAGGTAGCCCTGCGTACAGGTCCGTATAACGCCGGGAACACACAGACCTGTATGCAGGGCTATGTCCCAGGCTCCATAGAGCAAATAGGGACTTGAATGAGTTGAAAAGTCACAATAATCTAGTATAATGAAGAGCAGAGTGCGCAAGCAACGGTACAATTAGCACAGGATTGCACAGCAGAGGTAGCTCTCTGTGAAGAGCCATGGAGGTAGCAGAGCTAGCAGAGCTATACCTCCGTGGTAGAGCGAAAGAAACCATAAACGTCACATTCGTGTTCTTTCTGATGCCATTCTCGATAAACGTAGCGCACATTTGAATATAGTGTATTATTACTGGCAAGGTGTTTATAAACTATCGGTGCATAACAGAGCGAAACTCGGATGTCATTTAAGGAATTTCTCACCCTGGGGGCTTACTTCAATCCATGCACGAAGTACGAAATCTGTGTTTAAATTTGAGGACGCATACGTATACCTAGCTCTGCGTGGCAGGGCTGTGTGTTACTGGTGTTACCGGCGTTATACGGCCTGGAGCCGTAACGCCGGTAACACACAGCCCTGCCACGCAGAGCTAACGTATACCGAGGGGCTGTGGTGTAAGTTAATATTAGCTTTCCCAGTGGAAGGAGGGATGCATTTTCCACATAGATATGACAATATGCTATGTCCACACAATTACTGTTTGCATGAGTATATTATCATCCTGTTCACTACTTTACTCACAAAAGTGTAATAACAAAATTTAATAGGTTTACGAGTAATAGATTGATCGATTTGTAGAGTAACTGTTGATCATATCTTGAGATTGGAGATTTGTGATCATCTTCATGTTCATCTTTTCCTTTTGCAGGGTTGTGGTTATTGGGAATACTTGCTTCAGAAGAGAGGTGTTGATATCATTTCTTATGACAAAAATACAGAATTTGCACCGGAGATGAGATACATTGAAATAAAGGTATTAATTGTTTTGGCGATTTTCTTAATTGCAATATGTCGATTTGGTTTGACTTATCTGGCCTTTATTATTTAAGAATTCAAAGGTTTTTACTAGTGTCCATTATCACTGATCATGCTAATAATAATGCAATGTAAGTATGCTGTATCTCTTGGTGGATGAGACCTTTTGTTCAAGGCTGACCAGTGCTGCATCTCTTTAGTGTATTGCTGTAACTCCCCGGAGCTTATACCCACCCTCACTCAGTATCTCATCTGTCTGTGATAGGAATTCCGCAGTAAATTGATTGCCAGTATAAGCCTTTCTGTTTTAGTGCAACCTCAAATTGTTCTTTTCAGAGAAGGCATGTTGTATAACTCTTAGATTACAGAATTGGCTATGGCTGTGACACATCTGCAAAATGATCATGAACTTGATGAACTGATTTTCATTTCAGGATGGTGAACCAGACAAACTTGCTGACCATTCAGATAAAACGTTGATGTTAAGTTGGCCAGACGCTGATGGTATGTTTCAGTTTAAAACATGACTCTTTCCAAGGTCAAAACTCTGTCATCTTTAAATTCATTTCGATTGCCCTTACAGTGTTCACAATCAAAATTGTCAGTATACGATCAAAGGACAACCAAAGTCATATTTAATCATAGGGCAAGGAGTTATACTTACGGAAAACAGACAATGAAGGTTTAGGTAGGGTTGACAACAAGGCCATGGAAGAAGTTTGGTCAAGAATGAGACAAAATATCTGCAGAGAGAATATTTTCAAAGTTTTATGCACTCTTGCTGCATTTTGCAAAAAATTGCAGAATATTCACATTGCTTTGAACAGTTAAGGAACAAGTATGGATGAAAAATGTGTACATCAAATCTTTGAACTTCCAATTTACACGTCTTCATTCTGACCCATCCCAAGTTTCGTAAGTTAGGTTCTGTTGGTCTGGAGTAATAGATTAATCATATATCCTTGATGATAAACCACCATGCATTTACACTAAAATCAGAATAGTTAAATCATTTTTTTTTTGAGAAGTAATCAGAGATACAATATAGCTTCCAATACCTTTATACATGACTGGGAATTTCTTCACAGAGGGGTCAACATTTTCATTGGATTGTCTGAAGTACTACAAAGGTGAGAGTATTATCCATATTGGTGAACTGTTTGGAGAGACCATGTCAAGTAATCCATGGGGCCAATCAACATCACAAGCATTCCAGATGCAACTTGGAAAAGAATTCCGTTGTATCAACAGAGTACAGCTACCTAACTGGCCAGGTCATATGGATTCATTGACATTATGGCGCAGAGTTGCCAAACCAGTAGAATGTGATGGAGCATTATTCCAATATGTTGATGTACCACCAAAGAGATATTATTAGGAATATTGCCATGGAAACATGCTATTATTAGGAATATTGCCACATGCCATAGTCCACCTTCATCCAAGTTTTCCAGAATTTATAAACACAGAGCTAAAAAAACAATGCAATGTCATTTATTTGTGGGGAAATTGGTTTGGGAATCTGCATTTAAATTGTCACCAGTGCTTCATGTTAACAGCTGACTATCTCCTTGTTTACCGTCCTAACTCATTTTAATCTGTATTTTTTGTCAAAGTTCATTAAGGATAGTCTATCCTTCAAGACACACACCTACATACAATAATTTTCAATGTTTGAATAGAATCTTCGTTTACATGATAGTTAAACAGTAATTGTGACTTCCATACATTTCTGTAATTCTAGCTCCCATTGCAAGCCCCTGGTTTATTGAAATGTATGAGTTTGGTGTAACTTTTAGTGTGTCTAAGTCTTCAAAACTAATAGCAGTGATACAGAGTACGTCTCAAAACTCTAAACACAGTCACAAACAGTATATTCTACAAACCACTGGCAAAAATATTAGAAAGCACTGCCTTTAGGTGTTGTGAGTTGTGGCAAAGTCTGTTTTCAGATCTATTGACAATCCAGTCAGCCATTTGCATTTCATTATATTGGTATAAACATAAACTCTACACCGTTTTCCTTTCCGTCTAATGTCAATTTTGTCAGGAAAAAAACAGTTCTTCAATTGGGCAGAATATCCTGTTTACTTCACCGTGAATAAGTTGAATCGGGCAAATATTTAAATTGAAAAAGATTTGTTCAGACAGGAAAAGCTGATCTCTTTGTGACAGGATTTTCGGATGAATGAGTATTCTGACAAAAGAACTAGCATGGGCAGTTCACATGATATTCTTAACGGCCTCTTTTGTTTCTCTGTCATCACATGACAAGCTGAAAGTAATCATATCTTTGTATGTGCATGTTAAAACATTTATTTTGTGAAGCATGGTATGAAACAATGAAATGTTTCTGCATAGGACTTTCATAGAAAACTTACTTTGATAGAAAAAGTCCAACAGTTGAAGTACATGAAATGAATGGGATTACCAAACAGTGTTGTTAATTGATGCACAAATAATCAACATTTTGCTGTGTTTATGTATATGTTGATTTCAGCTCACGTCCCAAGAAATTCAACCAACGGCTGCCAGTGTTTTTTTTTCCAAATTTGCTTTTGACATTGTTTTGTATGTCGTTGTTGATAGTGACATTGCCAAGGTAAATATATAAGGTGCCTTTGTGGAATGCCACAAACTAAAACTATAGTGAATGAGTACAAAAAAAAACCTTGGCTACATCATGTTTGGCAAATGGGTTCAGTGAATGGTGGTAGTGTTTCAACAAAATAGAGAGATATACATCTCTCATGTGAATTTTATTGCAACATTTGTAACATTTAGTACTTGGCAATTTCAATGATAGTGTAAAACTTCTTTAATGTCAAGCGTTGTGACAAAAAACACTGCAGTCAAAAAATGAATTGCACTGAATTTTCAACGAAGCATAAATATGTAGTTTTAATTTATGTAATATTCTTGAAACTAAAGAAAACCTCCTAGATGATATACTAGTATATGTGTAATATTCCTTATCATATTGATATTATTATCTTGAGGACAATCTATGACATAAACTGACTCTTTTTTTCCCAGTGAAAACAAATATTTCTATTTTATCAGATGAATTGACTTATTTTGATGTTAAATGTCCAACAATTGAACTAAACATTTACAGTATATTTTTTGTAATAACTTCTAAAACAGAGATTGTATTTGTAAAATGTGTAGCAATGTAGTGTTTTCAAACCAGAAATTGAAATCATATTCACAATACTCTGAGCTTACTTTGTAATGGAATTGTAAGTTTTACTGCAATTAGTATATACCAGTATTCATTCTGGAACCAGATGGTCTAGATCAACTATACAAATATCATTCCATGATTTTTTGTTAGGAACATTATGGTATTTGTATTGTTCTCTGTTAATTTGTTATCATTTTACATGATGGGTGAAGACACCACATTTCATCAAAAGACTAATGAAACAAACAAACAAATAATGAATTTCTGTCACAAATCTGATTTTCAACCTACCCGATGACTCTCTTCCTCACCTTTAATTTTTTATTTTAAAAAATAGCAGGGGCCTGTTTACCATTTCTTCTGTTTCTATGGGTGACAGTGAGGGAAAATAAAAAAACTTGGAAAAAATCTTTACTTGCTTACTTTCGAGATTGGATTCAGAGATTGAGAATAATTTTGTTTTTTTACCTCCCATTTGCCATACATATATGGCAATTGGGAGGTTATATGGTTGAAAAAAGTCTGTATGTGAGATGTCTGTCTGTATGTATGTATGTATGTATGTATGTATGTATGTATGGATGTCTGTCCGTCCAACGCAAAAACTCACGAACCGCTGCACGTATTAAGCTGATTTTTGGTGTAGTGATGCCATACATGGTGTAGATGTGCCGTTGTTAAAATGAACTTTTTAGTCTCATAGATATGCAAATGAGGTAGGAAAACGGCGAAAATGGTCAAAAATCAATAACTCAGGAACCACTCCTCTGATCATTGTCATATTTGGGTTTTACGTACCTTAGGCCCAACTCATTTAAACATATAGATTTGATGTCAATATTTGATGCTTTCTATTTTTAATGAATTTTTTCTTTCTTTTTTGCCATTTTAGTAAAAAATCTTTTTCTCTTAAACCAATGGTCGGATCGCTTTAAAATTTGGCGTGCAGATGCCTTGTGATAACTCAAAATAGAATTCATCAAAATTATGGCAAAATTTGCATATTTGTATTTTGGGGCAATTTTTGTCATTTTTGGTTAAAAAAATCTTCTTTGAAACTGTGTATGCCATTACTTTCTAATTGGGTGTGCAGGTTCCTAGGAGTGACCTGAAGATGACTCTGTGAACTCAAGCTGAAATTTGCAAATTTTGTGGTACTTTTTGCCATGCTTTCAAATTTGGTACATAGGTGAAATGTAGTAGGTCATTCATTCAAAGTCAAATACTGCCTGTGTGAATGAGCAGATTATGATTGTGCTGTTCCAGGCTGAGGTACTATTTATAGGAATGATGCAATGATGATGTTTTAACTGAATTTGACTTACATTGTATGTAACTCTTGTACTGTATAAACCCTATCAATTCACCCAGAAAAAAATAATTAATATGATTTTAAATAATTGAATTAATTAGGAAATCAACAAAGCCAAAATAATTTTAGTATAGAATTATTAGAAAGTTCAATTTTTTTGACAGTTCATAGTGAACTGCCTACCATCTTGGAGGATTAAAACATGTAAAGGCAACTTTCCTGAATCCCAACTTTGATATATTCTGAACCGTCATACATTTTGCTCTGCATGTTATCTAAAAGAAATTTCTCATAATAGTTTGTCATGATAGGTTGGTCAAATAAATAGAGAAAGTTCCAATTTCCGTTTTTGGTTGACTTGGTAAGGATAAAATAAAATTACTTTTGAGGAAAAAAATAGAGTGGTCAATTAAAAGAGTGGTAAAGTGATAGGGTTTTTATGGTAAAGCTGGGCTGTAAGATTCCTCATGTGCTATTTATAGCAATTATGCAATCTGTGTAAACAGTGCAATGAAAGTGTTACATGATTCCTTATAATGCTTTTGATGACCTTGAACTTCTTAAGTTGCAAACATTTGTCTCTTCTGTGTGCTTTCTCTGAGTACCTAGGGGCTCAACTTATTCAACAGAACTTAAATACAATGTTTAATTTGAAAGTTAAAATGTGCTTGGTTAATAGGATGAAAATATTGATAAAGATATTCATCTGAAGATTCTTTATAACCTGACAGATATGCTGTTTTTTTATGACGTAAATCTTGATAAGCAAGTCCTGTTTACTTTAATTAGAATGTAATTAACTCTCGTTTATATTATTATAAGCAGTAGTATCAAGTTGAACAAGCTGATATTGACAAGTTGGTCGGCTGTTGGAGGTTAAAAGCTGTAAAAATAAATGTATGCATGTATGCATGTCTATCTGTTTGTTTGTCTGTCTGTCTGTCTGTCTGTCTGTCTGTAAGTATATATGTATGTATGTTAGTTAGTATGTGCGGATGTATGTCCGTCCACATTAAAAACTCCTAAATCACAGCACCTAACATCTTAGTATTTGGTGGACTGGTGCACCTGGGGTGGAGATGTGAATTTGTTGAAATAAACATGTCAAGGTCAAAAATATGCAAATGAAAGGGAAGAAAGGAAAAATCCTGCAAATTGCTAAAACCCTGTAGCCACTGGCCAGATTTGGTTGGAACTTGGTATGCAGACTCTTTATAGTGACTTAAGTTACATTTCTTCAAATTGTGTTGAAATTTTGAAAGTTGTATTTTTTGGGCAATTTTCCCGGCTTTTTTTGTCAAAAAATCTTCTTTTCTAAAAGCCCTCATCCCATTGCCTTGAAAACTTGTATGTATGATCATATTTGTATTTTTGGGGCAATTTTTCCCATTTTTTGTCAAAAAATCATTTTCTCCCAAAGTATTTGTTAGATTGCTGTAAAACATGATAGTCTTGATCCAAGGGTTGTTTTCTGTCAGATGTGTAAAAGTCATTATGAGATGGAGCATTTCATATTGCTCGGGTATAAGATTAATTTGGACTTGCAATGGAATTTTCTTAGTCAACCTGTAAGAGTGCAATGTCATGTGTGTACTAGTAGTTAGTATCTCTGTAAATGGGAGGACCGTGTCATTGACGCTATTTTTAGAATATCAGACCTCAGTACACAGGGTTTCATCTTAGGAAGATATTATAACAATGGTGCATCATGAAAGAGTGTAACTACAATAACTACAAAAAAATTATTTTTTTAAGTATTTAATGACATATCAAAAAAGAAATTAGGGTTATGTGATGTACATTGCAGGCATTAGCCCAGAGAATGTGAAACCCAACATGTCTGTGGGCACTGTGCTTTTTATGAAGATAGATCAATATTAAGTTTTGGTGACAGTTCATAATAATCATATCATCTTGATGTTGTAAAGCCTGTAAAACTGGATTTAAATTTTGTTCAAGTGTTATGATTCTTCCAACAAGACTTTTTCCAAAAAAACTTAGATGGGAGGAGCATATTAAAATACCATATGTATGTCTTTCTTGAGTTTTTTCACAGTAATATTGATAACAATCTATGGTGATGTGAATGTTAATATTTATATTTATTTTTGGTATCAAGGGCTTTACTTTTCTCAGTCTGTTGTTGAGATAATATGCGGAGAAAATAAACTTGAACATTTTTCAATAAAGTTTTTTATAAAACTATGGTGTACGTAGTGAGTTTGTAAATCTACTTCCCTTTCACACTCCATTTGTCCTGAAATCTATCTCCTGTAATTCTTGTGATTGGCAAGTCCTTTCATCTAAGTGAAATTTCCAATACTTGCAAGCTACATACAATCCATTTTCAGAGATGTCAGAACTCCACTGGGTTGAGATGACGCCATCTAAGTTACCCCTAATACATTGAGATGCCACAACACTGTCAAGTTTCCACTGCATCACAGTGAATAAGTAAGTGTAAGAAAACATGACAAACTCAAAGTAGGCAGTGTTCATTTATTGTACTGGGGGTTGGCAAGCAAAGTATTGTGCCTCTGTCAAAATAATAGCGCTCACACTCAGAATATTCTTGATGTCTCTGCCTCAGAAGATGATAAAAATTTGATAAATTCTATTTGAAGGCTATTAGAGCTAATATTACTTCAGATTAATATAGTGTATAAGTATTATGCTAAATAGATGTTACCACCTTTGAAAGATTAAAATTTGTGTCAATTGTCAAATTAAACATTTTGCAAAATGTGGGCCACAATGTATAAGGTATAGGCTAAGCCATGTCTCAAACATTTCCCAAATTTTCATAGAAAAGCTGTTGATGTCCTTCAAATGAATTGAGTGCAATAAATGTGTTATCCTTAACAGATATTCATTTGATACAGATCTACTACAGAGTAAAATCATTTGTGTCAATTACTTGCATCATATAGTTTTGTGGTAGTTTGTGGTAAATGGCCCCATGTTAATGTATATGCTAATCCATATCTGATAGCTTACTGTCATGGTTTGTCTAACTTCATCCGCACCATGGCAAGAGACTGCCTTCCCCACTCAGATGGTTAAAGCTACCGGTATTGTAAGACAAGCCTACATAGACTTGCAGAAAATAGATGTACTAGTATTCACACCATTCTAAGAATGAAGACGGAGATAATCATCTTTATTTCCAAGAATATTTTTGTACTTTAGTTCAAGGCTTTACATCAGGGTGAACATTTTTGAAAATAATATTATCTGTGAACCCCCCCCCCCCCCCCCGGCCATAATATCTGAATGTTCCCTTGTGGCTGTTAAAAGAAACGATCTGCCAACAAATGTGACTGATTCTGTTCATCCAGGGCGTTTGGCTTCACATACTAGTAATTTAAAATATCATGGCAGGGACCATATACATTATTGGAATAGCCAATGTCCTTCCCAACGGTCCATCCCTAAAATTCTTCATATTTTTCATCCACTTTAGATCCAGATATGTTAACATGGTAAGTAACTACAGTAATGAGAATAGTACACTCTGATTCTTTGTTCAAATTTCTTTTTTATTACATTTCTAAATAATTGAGTGAAATGGCAAATAATAAATGAAAATACAAATTATAAAATAACAGATAATAACCTAGTAACATCATTGACAGGATTAAATACTTCCTGATGAAATGATTTCTCTGTTCTATTCAAAAGACTTACAAAACCTGATTGCAGTTCAATTCTAAACTACATGTATATTGAATATAAGAAACTTTACATTGTTGAGATTTGTCACGGCTGATATATTGTTATTGCAGAGTTTCTCTTTATGCTTGGAAGTTCAAGAACACAGAAAACAACATAGAGTCAAACACATTGGCCTGGGCCTCTGTTCTGTTGCTTTTCTTCCACCAATCTTTCAAGTTGTTCAATTTTGCATACTAGTCTCTGCTTCTCCTTCGCTGTGACAGCCAGTGCTGTTACCAGGCGTTTGTTCTTTGTTTTCAAACGAAACATTTCAACGTCTGCCTCCTTGTAGTAACTTAGCTTCATTTCCAGATGTTTGGAGTTTTTCTGGCACTCATCAAACTTTGCTTTGTATTCTACAGTCTCTTTCTCCAAGAACTCAGCCTTTTCTTCTTTCAGTTTCATATGCTTCATGACATCGCTCAGTTCATTAGACAGCTCATCCTTTGCAAGCTGCAACTGTGAGATGAGTTTTTTACTCTCTGTTGCTAAGTCAGCAATCTCATCTTGCAGTTTGCAATTTTCATCTTTCAGTAATTCTAACTGATCAATATCTTTGCGATGACACTCATCGGTGCGTTGTAAGTTGGCATACATTTCGTTGTTTTCGATGACGATTTCTTGAACTCGTGTCGTCATCTCCGAGAACATCAAGCGAAGCTCGTCCAACTCACTTTGCTCATAGTTGTCTTGCTCCTTCGGCTGTATACGAGATATCATAAACTTCCGAAACATGCTTTGCTGTCGAAGGCGTGCGTTCTCCTTTAGTATCTCTTCGAAGCGGAAAGCGACATCATTCAAGGACCTTTGGAACATGGCGACGTCCCAGTCGCTATGGAAGAAACAGAGGACAGCATTAACAACTGCAGAGGATAAAAGTTGAATGAAATGGTGACATAGAGCAAAAAAGTACCAGTGTATAAGTCGGGCAAAACTCCCCCATTGCACATCTTTTAGAATAATTTTATGTTGGCTTGTGTATCTAATGACGAAGAAACTGAAGAAAACAACGATAAATAACTAGAAAAATTGCACTTGGTGACAAAAGTTATATCGTTCTGCTCTTTCATCGCTCTATATAGCTGTAAGCGTAGTCGATGCTGTTGACAATGCGGCAAGAAATGTAGCCTACCTTGACAGGCTATCTCCGTGTTCACAATCTTTTCGCACATTTGTTCTTTGCGTAATATTTCCCATCTTTTCCAAATTCTGGATTGCTCACTGAGTACGTAAACGTTGTATGTAAGACAACAAAACTTTCCGCATTCAGTATAGCTGGTGCAGTACACGCCGAATGATAACACAGTAAACAACGCGTTGCCAGACAACATCTTGTTCGAATATTCGAACAAAGTTAAAGTCACGTCTATGCCCGAGTACGCGAACACGCAAAGCGCTTGGAACTGTCCCGATCGTCAGGTAACATAAGATTATGAAGAAGTGAATTCGTCATTTCCTTTGCACATTACCTGAACCCGAAGAAAAAGTGTTTCCTCTGTCTTTCTAAATATAGAAGGTAGGATGTTTTTGCATGTTTTGCTCTCACGACCGAAACTTTGGTAACTTTGCACAACTCAAGCGTGATCTTGGGATGCGTTAGATCACTGAGCTTACGCAACGCGTGAACTTCTCATGTATGCGATTGTCTACATTTTTCGTTTGCGTTTCAGGCATCGGTTAATTTTTTCGCCACCTTATCTTGTAAGGCCTATGTCATCAGTTCAGTTCCCTTATTTGACAGCCCTACTGAGGAATAAATTATCATTTATTAACAGTTTCTAAGGTTGCTTATGCTTTTTCGCCTAAACTTAGCCTGAACTGTGTTCAATGGTGAATATTTTAACGAAAGTGGACGTTAAGCAGTTTCGTAAATATTGTACGAGTGTTAAAGTGATGTTGTACTGTTTTGCTTTTTTTGACCTATTTGTAATTGTTGTTTACTAAGCGTACAATGTTTTCATCATGCAAAACTTCGTTAGTTGTACTTATTGATGGGTCTATTGTTATCTAAAAAAAATTCCAGCTCCGTCGAGACGGTCATTAGGTGAATTGAAATAGATTAAATAAATAAACAAATAAAATCTAAAATCATAGACTAAAAAAATGGGTGAGTCTATGCTATACAATCGACCTTCGCATAGACTCGTTTTTGAAGGGTCTATGATCTCTGCGAAGTAATGAAAACGTTTGGACATCGGTAAGAGCGCCACCATAGACAGGACATCGCTTTCAGTGACCCAGATCAGGGGTTACAACAGGTCATAATCGGTACGTCTGTTCGTCGTGTGCAGTGCTGAAGGCATGCTGTAACTGTCTGAAGTCAAGATCGTTTGTAATACACTCCATCTCCGAAATACCTTTGAAAGATGTGGTTAACAAGGTTATTGTTGGCCCACAGGCCCCTAGGTCGCAAAGTACCTGGACTACAGTGGACAGGGTAAGTGTTCATACAGTAAACTACATACTTTGCTCAGCTTAGCCACAGACATGGAGAAACTATACAAAACTATGATAAAGCCCGACGTTATGTCGCTAGTGCTTTGCTGTTTGCAACGCCGCCTCCCTAGGTGAGCACTGGTGACATACCCGTAGGGCTAGGATAATAGCTAGGCCTTGCTGCAGTTACGTAGGCCACAACTTTTCTCGGCGATTTTTGTGTGATGGGCCCACTTATCCCCACCACACAAAATCGTATGGGCCAGGGGAAAGTTGTGGGCCACAGAACGGCAGACCATGGACCCTGGAGATCTCACTTCTACCTCCGCTTCCACAGCTAATAATCATAATAATGATCGGCCAGCAATTCTCGACCGCAGGCCGTCCGGGTACTTGCGGGTTCTTACGTCGTTTTTGCGTCACAACGCCGTGAAAACAAATAATTGAAGTTCGGATTTTTCAACCATCAACCAATATTCAAAGTTGCAATATATACATAAATGATATAAATTTTAGTTATGCTTTTTTTCCCACACAATTTCTGTGTCATTCGCTCTTCTGTATTGTCTGATATCTCATTCACCTCGCTCGTATGCGTTTCACCTATGTAGTAATTTCTCTTTTAAACTCACTGCTAAGATGTCCAACATCAACAAAAAACTTACGGTAGTGATGGATTAAAGTTAGAAAAGATGGACATCTTCTTGGCTTGTTTTAAGCTTGACATTATTGTGGTAATTATGAATGTTTGTTTATTATTTAAAGCAAACATCGGCGACCCCGCATCATTACAAAATTCATGATGAGAAATTTACAAAAGAGACTTGAGAGAGAAGCAGAAAATGACAGGCTGTTGAGTAGACCATTTCTGACACATGTAAGTATGTTACTGACTTTGGGTTCGTTTTCGTATTTCCTGCATTTATTATGGTGTGCCCATTACAATGCATGTGGCTATAGACAAACATACTATCACCATTGTCAAATGGAAAGCAATGTATGGTTATTTTCACATACATATCAAATTAGCAAAGTTAATTTAGTGTGATTTCATGGTCATTAACACATTTGGTCTTTGATCTCTTGCAGGCAGAACAGGTAGAAGACCATAAACTTTCATCAGCTAGGGAACAAGTGGAAATAGACAAAATAAAGGAAGCCAGATACATACATTACCAGAGCACAAAACCATGGACACACATTTTGATCATTTGAACGTTACAAGGAGATGGGGAGACCAACAGTAAATTGACTGCATACAAATACTGGTATTTATTTTGTGGTTTTGTAAATGCAGGTCTGTGCTCAGCATACTGAATTTGACTGACAGTAGAATGAGACAGTAGTCTGTGTGAAGAGGTGCAGGGCAGGCCAAGATGCAAAGTTGATGGTGTCTGTATTGTCACACAGCACAAGTGCTCTTGATATGGAAAACATTTTAAATTAATCCTGACAGTTCAGCTGTGACTGATATTATGATGTACAAGTTCCATATTCTGCTCTACAGCAGCTGTCTTCTCACGAATGTGAAGTCAGTTTTGCATCTTTTCTTATCAGGAGTGGATAAAACACACTGTTCAGGACATCTTACAGTTATTACAGTGAACTGTAATAAACAAGACTACTTTGCAATCTGTGGGCAACTGTTGAATTATGATTATTTTATGGCAATTGTGTAATAAAAATTACATTTATACATTTGAACCCGTTTTTAGCTCACATTTGGTTATACCAATGTGAGTTTATCGTATAGGCTGAAGTCGATGGCGTCTGTATGTATGTGTGTATGTATGTATGTACAGTATGTCCGTCAACATCAAAAACACGCAAACCGCTGCACGTTTCAGCTTGGTATTTGGTGTGTGGATGCATCCTGGGCTATAGATGGGATTTTGTTCAAATGAAGTCTGCGTTGCCAAAATTATGCAAATGAGCTTACAAAATGTGAAAATGCTTAAGCATTAATAACTCAAGAACCGCTCTTTTGATTGCTTTGAAAATTTGTGTGCAAGTACCTTAGGTGAACCTTATATAGTTTTATAAATATGTGTAATATCCTTAATTTTGTATTTTTGCTGAATTTTTTGGTGATTTTTCTCATTTTCAGTAAAAATTCTTCTTCTCTGAAACTGCCAGCCCAATCGCTCTCAAATTTTGGTTGTCTCTTTGCAAGGGTGTTACTTTTCTAATTTGTTGAAATTATGACAAAATTAGGAAAATTACTATTTTTGAGCAATTTTGTCATTTTTGGTCAAAAAATCCTAAACAGTATTTCCTTTTTAAAACCCCTGGACAGACAGCTTTCATATTTGGTACACAGACGTACAGAGATGACAATAGTTAGATATGTTGAAATTGTCCTGAAATATACAAATTTGTATTTTTAAGACAATATTGTCATTTTTGGTCAAGAAACTTTATCTCAAATTACTTGTTTGATAGCTTTGTAATTTAGTATAAAGTCCCTTGTTTGATAGCTTTGTAATTTGGTATAAAGTCCCGAAAGATGTATTAGATAAATTTCCTGCTCAAAGTGATGGGAAACCCCAAAATTTGTATATTTCAGGTAATTTTCTCAGTTTGTGACCTTAAATGACCTACACCAACCCAGGATATGTTGTGAGACAATTTTGAAGGCTGTGAACATAATTTTGTCATATTTGGTATCAATTTGTAGGAAAATTTGATCCAGAAAACAAAGCTAGGTGATTCTTTTCATTTTGGACCAATTTTTGCAACTTTTCTATGTAAGACGTACAAGAACCGATGAGAAATTTGGATCCAGGATAATTCCAGATGTTGTAATCACCGCTCACAGTGGAAGGCATTTCACTATCTAGTAACTACCTTAAGTGCTGTTTACATTAGAATGATAACACTCATGGCATTAATTAAAAATCTCCAAGGTTGTAAATGTACTTCCTGTCATTTGGTCTTATGTAATACCAAGGGGTGGAACATTTGATATTCAGGAGGGGGTAGGGTCTAGAAGATCGATGATGCAGCATTACTTTTTTACCAGATCCCTTGTGCATTTTTGCCCACTTCCACCTTTTTAGCTCCGCTGTCAGCGACGCGGAGCTTATCAAATAGGTTGATTTTCCGTCGTCGTCCGTCGTCATCCGTCGTCCGTCAACAATTGCCTTCTCCTCTGAAACCGCAAGTCCAATTGCTTTGAAATTTTATATGCAGTTCACTTGGGGTTACCTCACTTAAGTTTGTTCAAATTGTGGTGATATTTGCATATTTGTATTTTTGGGGCATTTTCTGCTGTTTTTGGTAAAAAAATCTTCTTCTCTGAAACCGCTTGTCCGATTGCTTTTAAATTTAATATGCAGTTTACTTAGGGTGACTACAGTCAGATTTATTCAAATCGTGGTGAAATTTGCATATTTGTATTTTTAAGGCAATTTTTGTCATTTTGGTAAAAAAATCTTTAAAAAATCTTCTTCTTCAAAACTACAAGTCAAATAGCTTTGATATTTGGTACATATGTCCCTAGGGATGATCTCTTTCAGATTTGTTCAAATTGTGCAGAAATATGCAAATTTGCAGTTTTAAGACAATTTTTGCCATTTTTGGTCAAATAATGTTTTTTCAAAAAGTACTGGTCTGATAGTTTTGAAATTTGGTATACAGGTTTCTATAGATGAACTTAGTAATATATATTGAATTTCTGATGAAATCTGTAATTTTTATATTTTTGGGCAATTTTTGCCATTTTTGGTCAAAAAATGTGTATTTCCAAAACTGCTCATCTGATAGCTTTGAAATTTGGTATACAGGTTCCTACAGATAACTTAATGATATTTATTGAAATTATGATGAAATGTGCAATTTTGTAGTTTTGGGTTAATTTTTTCCATTTTTGGTCAAAAAATGTGTATTTCCAAAACTACTCATCTGATAGCTTTGCAATTTGGTATACAGGTTCCTACAGATCACTTAATGATATTTATTGAAATTATGATGAAATCAGTAATTTTGTAATTTTGGGGCAATTTTTTCCATTTTGGTCAAAAAGTGTGTTTCTCAAAAAGTACTGTTCTGATAGCTTTGAAATTTGGTATACAGGTTTCTACAGATGAGCTAAGTAATATATATTGAATTTCTGATGAAATCTGTAATTTTGTATTTTTGGGGCAATGTTGCCATTTTTGGTCAGAAAATTTCATTCTCAAAAAACTACTCATCGGATAGCTTTGGTTGACATGTTCTTAGGGATGATCCGATGTGATATATTCAAAGTATGATGAAATTGTGTATTTTTGCAGCTTATTTTGGCCACTTTTTTCTGGCCATTGCATTAAGCTATCAAAGATTTCCACCTTCTTCATCAACATGTGTCAAAAATAGTTACTCTCTACATAAACACAGCGGAGCTATATCGGCCGCTAGGTCGCTTGTCTTTTTATCAAGCCTTCTCTGTTTTTGTTGTTGACATTTGCTTATGTATTTAGGATCTGCTTGTCCCATTGCTATAGAAGTTGATATGCATGTTCCTAAAGATGACCTCAAGTACCTAAGTTGGAGACCTTATTTGCTTTTGTCATTCTTGTTTTTCCTGGTTTAAATTTTTCTCGAATGGACCAATTCAAACCGAATGTGAGCACATAGTGTCCTTGACGGTATTTTTACTAATATGCAAGAACCATTATCTGATCTCTTTTCCCACCATTTTTTGTCACAAAAATGAAATTTTGTTTTCAAAGAAGGTGAAGTATAACTGTTCAACCACTAGCATATTGAGTTATTGCATTGCTTCCACCAAGGAGACTGTTCACTGATGGTTTTCAGATACACGATATTTTTAATAACATGATATGACTTTCTTGTGCTGTTGGTAGATTCAATTTATTCTGTAACATAATGAAAGTACTGTAACTTGAGATAGTCAATATTTTGCACTTTCTGCAAAATTATTCAATACCGATTGAAGATTCTGATTGTTCTTGTAAGCGTGTTCATTGAAAAATCAAACCAGTTTTACCAGCTGCTTTCCCATCATCCACTTCGTCAAAATATCAGAGAGAGGGCTGAGAGAGAGCTGAGCTTCACTAAGAACAATCAATTTCATGTCAGATTTGAGAAAATATGTTTTTGGTTCATTTGCAGTATATGCGATACTCTGCCCTTCACATAACATTTCTTAACAAATTCCACATTCAAATCACAAACCCTGGAGTGTAGCTCCAGCATCCGTATTCCAATAAAACACAAACCACGATGGGGATAAATATTGTATTTTATTTTTAAACAACGGAAGAGTTCACAGCAGGAAGGACTGGAAGTTGTTTGATGAGGTAATGAATTAGAAAGTCTACATCCATATCTCGTGAAACAAAATTTGTTTAATATTTAAATATAGAGTAAATATGGATTGATATTTCACAAATCTCTCCATTATACCTGCGATTTCTATCAAACTCAATATGAAACAGTTTCATGAAAATCTGATCAACCTACACGTAATCAAACCTTGTAAATATTGTTGTTACTATGAATGGAGAGTTAACAGATGCAATCACTGGCAAGATATGTCACTTTTCACTGAGGTGAGGTGAACCAGAACATGTGACAATACCTCTGGATGACAACACATGAAAGTTGCTTTCATTCACATCACTATCTATGAAAACAAAATACAAGCTTCACTGAAATCCACAGTTTATCAGTAGATTGTTTTCCACAAAAATAGTGCACCTCTCTATCAGAAAGTTATGTAAACAACAACAAAAATGTGGTGGTGATCAATATGTGGCATTTGTTAGCAGGTTAGAAAGAAAGCTACAGCAGAAATCACGTCTGATGTTGTATTAGATTATCTAGTGAGTCCAACCAGAGTTTCAGTTCTAAATTTACTTTTTCTATTAAAAGGGCAGGTTTGAGTGCGTAAATTATATATTTTTGAAAAAAATTAAAAATCATTGCATAAATGACCATTATTGAATCATATATACTGGTAATTGTACATAGAACCACAAAAACTTCTATGATTGTCTTCCCCAGACAAGCCATGACAAATTTCACTTATTTTACCAATAATCATTCATGTAAATATAGTGCTGAATAGGTTTAAAGCAATAAAACAAAACTTAATTTTGAAATATATGAAAATTAAAAAAAAAAATGTACAAAAAATATGTTTGTTATCTTACATCATTCAAGTTGCTAGAGATATAAAAAGGACGAAGAGTCACATTTTAAGAGATACCCCCCCCCCCCCCCCCCCCCCCCCCGGCAATGTTTTAACTTCTAAATGTTTTGATATCACTTTAAATCTCATTATTGATAGTAGTAACGTAAACCATTCAGTAACTGGTTGTTAATAGGCTCATTCTATTCTCTATGGTAAACCAAATTTACAATATTTTGAAAGAAAGATATATGCATTTACACAAGTGTTGATACACAGGTCTTATGTTGGAATGGATACATGGTAAATGAGTAAAAATTGATAAATACTATAAATTTCAACCTTACAAATAAACGTTAAAACATTTCATTTATCAGGTGTATGTATACATAACTACTTCCTTGTCACTATGGTGATGGTATCACAAAAACAGCAGCTACAGGAGGCTCTTCCAGTAGGTCTTGTCACCCCTGTGGGTACGGTATAAGAAAGTAGTAAGGCTGAGTCAAAAGAAATCACTCTCTGATGATGTAGACACAAGACTGCCTGATAAATTTGCCCTGAATCATGGGTAAATAATGTACCAGTTTTATGTAAATTACTGACACTTACTGTAGCTCTGATTTTCTGATTTCCTTTCCTGCCAGGAACATTTCCGCAGCCTGAGACACTGCTGGATCTGAATTCATACTGGCAACAGCTACCACATTGTCACCCCTGCCATACAAAAACACAACCACAGAGATCAGACTCAAACCCAACACAATCTTTTATATCTTACAGCGTAGTTTCAACTTTTTCCTAACACAAACAAAAAAACAATCATTTTGTCATGAAACAGTATGCCAAGATATAAGTTTTTCGATCAGTAAAGGACATGCTCCCAACAATGAATAGAGATGGGGAGGTTCCAAGTTCAGTCATATGTGGGATGATTTGTTCACCACAGCGCCATCTTGAGGTGAACATAGAAATGTCAGTCAGGCCAATCGCCTAGTTGCTGAAATGTGACAAGAAAACAGAAAATTAACTGAATACGAAAGAAAGAAGAATACTTTTGTGTAAGTATTTTCAATGTTGTAAAATCAAAATCTCAATTTAGGACTGCTCCAGTTTAACTAGTTTTGTATAGTATGGAACAGGATTGTTATGGTTAGGGTGGTAAGTGATGTTCAATATTCTGCATTCCTTACCTGGTATAGTATGCCACGAATTGTAACTCATCTAAGTTTCCATCGATGACAGTATCATCATAGCCAACGTTGTACCCTAGAAGATGATTCAGAATTTTCTTGATGAGAATTATCATTTACAGTGAATGGTGTTCTTAGAAAGTGCAACGCTGGTGATGGAATTGATGTCAGAATGATGAATGGCATAGTGAACAGACTTTACTTTAGCAATGAAACAAGATGGCTTTGAAGGAATATAAAATGCATGCACTTGTCATACCTGATAATTTGATGAATACTATAATTTATTTCATGACATGATGAAAACTTGGACCTGAGATGTCACATAACCAATGTAACTTTCCATATTATTTTATGAATTAAAATAAAACTTTTAATTTTTATCTGGCCAAGATGCTTACCAAATAATCTGTCATTATCCATCATGAGAGGCATGTGAACACCTTGACAGCAAAAATTGAACTTGACTTGTTCATTTTCCTGGTTTCAACAGCAAAAAAATTTTGGTTACCCTTTCAAAGCAGTACTGTACTTGTATACAGTGTGTGCATGATCATCCTAAACAACAGATGTCGCAATTGGGAGCAGCATGCACAGTTGAATACAACTGGCTGTCATTTCCACAAAACAAAAGAAAACAGAGAAACTCTGGATTTTCCAGATTTTAGCAAATGTTTTGGTGACGCTGTTTTCAGATTTGAATCCTCTCAAAATCCTCTAACTGTTGCAGTGAGGTTTGCAAGGCATTCTGTAATGTGACACAGTAACCCAGGCCCTATTCAGAATCAGACCATCAGGTAAAGCAGATATGATCCCTTCACCTACAACATTAGCCCAGTTGTTCAAGATAAATTTTAGAACTACATGTAGGTGACTCTTGATGTATACTAGAAACATTGCTTTGTGGCAGAGTTTCCCCCTCTATGGTTGTTAAAACCCATTGGTACATATTGTACGACACAATGTGATAGGAGAAAGTTGACTGGTGTGACCACATGAATTCAAGCTTGTCTATAAAAGTACAAAGGTTACAGATGGCAATTTGTGAGTGAACTTATGTTGTTGTAGCTATTTGAACATATAGACTATGAGAGCCTAGCCTCAAGTTTATATCAACTTTGGAAAGAAACATTCCCATCAAAACACTGCGTCAATGTTGTCTTCTCCAACATAACTAAAAATCACACACTTTCTCCACTGAGCAAGAGTGTTTTAGACAAAGATACCAAAGGATTGCATTGACATCATTTTTTAGAAGACAGAAATACGCTGTGATTTTTCAACTTCTCAGTCATACTGTGAGAATTGCTGTGTGAATCACAGCCACTGAATGATTGTAAAATTCATAGATGATACAACACACACCAATTGTGTGCAGGACAAACTGCATGGCCAAAAGGTATGGTATTTACCCATTTCACATCTATGATGGAGTAACTTATCTAATTCAAATAATCTCAGAGTAGTCGGTCCTTTGCTAGATATCTGAATCTGCATCACTGATTAGCATCTCAACAATTGCTGACTGTTACCCTCATTGTTGTTCATAAGAGTTGTGAACAGTTTTAGTCTAAACTTATTGATCAACTGTAGAGTCAAAAGCATATGGTTCATGTTGGACGGTGTCATGTAGACTAGACCACGTGACGGCTTGTTACTTATTTGTTGTACAATAAAAATCTTACAGCAAAAACCTTAGCCATTTTCTTTCACTGTAAAAGCTATGAGTAATTGTATTTGTCTTGATCCTGAGTACGTATGTGTACCGGTAGTTGTTGTCACTTGCAAAACGAGATTTGCCACAACACCTTTACAACACATTCACTCACAACCATTTATTCCTTCTAATTATTCACTTAAGATATGAATAAATGCACAGACTTGTAACACATTTATAGTCAACCTGGTAGTTGCTATTCTCATTGGATACCTAATATATGATATCGCAATTCTTTTTTACATAATTGGTTCCTGGAAATTCCCATGATGTTTGAAATGCAGCATGAAACCACAACTTTATTTAACCTATGAATCAGTAGGAGATGACAAACGAATACAAATATAGTGGTTTAGTTAAAGGGGCTTTTAAACGCTTTGAGATAAATTGGGCAATTTTATCGTGCATAAATTTACAGCGGTTGTGGCTTTAAAGAAAGTGATATAAGCTGTTAATAGCAGCACATTGACAATTTCACGTACATGAAATATGGTAATACTGACTGACCTGTAAACCTTAGACTTTTGCCCAGCATCATTGTCCAGAAATATGGAACAGTATTCACTTCTGTGTCTTGTCCTAACATATTCAAAGCTGCAATACGGCCTGAGAGAGAGAGAGAGAGAGAGAGAGAGAGAGAGAGAGAGAGAACACACACAAGGGGATTTGAAATAAATATCAATCCACGGTACAAAGTATAAACTTCTAAACTAAGACTGATTGTAACCAGATGAAACAAGTGCACCACCTATCAGACAGATGGCTCAGTTTAATCAGATTGAGATGTTGGCGCATACCATTCTAGGTGGAGGGTGGTCAAAAATTTGGCAGCTAACTATTCTTTCCATGACAGCAGCTTTACTGCATTAGTGTTTGAAACTAATTTTAGTCCTGACTGAAAATAATTTTATTTTTGATGTAACACTACCAAAGACATCGGTATCAAGCACTTGCCTTTCCAAGAAAGCCAAGCATGAATAATTGTTGGCGATGTGTACATGTGTCTATTGAATATTTATTTTTAGATGCCCTGAAAAGCCTGATACGGTAAATTCTATCATGAAAGCATTTTGAAACAGAAAAATGAACATTTGATTCAATATTGGATGCTTCACACTACATGGAAATGCTTGACGCGTGATGAGGTCATCATTAAAATATTGTGTTTACATATGAATATTCTGCATCACATTTTCCTTAACACCTTGCCATGCATTTTGTATGAGTTATTTGTCAAAACTCAGTAATCTATTACTTACCATGCATATGAGCTATTTGCCAATGTTGTATGTTAACTCTTTCACCATTTAACATTGCCAATGGAAATTCTACAATGTCACCTGCTGCATACACATTAGCTTTGCTGGTTCTCATGAACTGTTTGGCAAAAAACCAAAAAAACACATGTTAGGAAACTTAATACGTATTCCATTCCTTATCTAATGCTTCTTATCTGTTGTATGCACATATGCTGAGAAACTTAACTATGCAAATGAAAAAAGTAATGATGACAACAGAATCAAATTTTTTGTATGAAGTAAATAACTATTTTGAGTTTTGAAATCACAAATCCACAGCATTATTACAGCTACTGTCCTTCTGTATGTACACGTTGACTTGTTCTCAGAGAAAGAAAATACCAAACCATTCATCAAACTTTTGCGGAAAATTGCACAACTGATAACAAAAAGGTGCTTTAAACCACTCTGAGACTAATTGATTAGATCAAATCAGTATTGATGAATGACACTACCTTTGAAAAAAATGGAACATTCCGTATTTCCCTCGTGATACTTATGTTAGGCTGTTGCTTTCAGGTATTGCTTGCACACGGAAGTGCAGGTACAAATATCATCCTAAGGTGGCAGCCCTTTCATCTACGCAGAAGTTGATATCAAACTGATTTCTGCCATACTCACCTTATCCACTGAAAGCTGATGTCTAGCATTCATAGTTAGTCCACTTTCTTTGAGGAATTCAGTTGTTGGAACAACGCCAGCACCAACAACACAGAGTTCAGCTGGTAGAGTCTCACCAGATGCTAATTCCACAGAATTGAGTTTACCGCCCTCTCCATGGAATGCCTTCACGCTGTTGTTCATGAAGAATTTCACATTCTTTGCTTCCAACATCTGAATGAAATAAAAAAATAAGTAAATGAAAGTGAAATTACAATAGCCAGAACATATGATGTAAAAACTTAATTTGATACAAAAAACATATATATAATGCATCAGCATTTTCAAAATTCATGGAACCCAGTCAACTCCCAGACCCTGATTCACCATCACATGTACAGATTATGCAAAATAGGCAGGACTTGATTTCACTTCAACTTTCCTGCTCTTGATGCTAAGCTTGTGTTGCCCTGCAAAAACACAGACACTCTGATGTGGGGGTCAAGAGGTCAGGTTTCTGCATTGAAAATATGCAAAAGGTTAGGAAAGAATTGTACACGTAACCTCATAGGCCTGCATTTGCACATAAAAAATGTCCTCATGTGGTGGAAATGGTGGGAACTGCCTGAGCTTCTTGTCTCAAATCCTGCTGTATTTCTTCCTTGGCATAAAGTGTATTCATGTATTGAACTGAATGTGTACGAATGCAATTGAATTTTTTCTAGTACCAACCAAGTAGCATGCTATTAGCATAAACCTATCAGTGTCAAAGCTATAGAAATCAAACAACTGCTTGGATTCAAATCTGAACCTGAAAATCACAGTCAAACTACCTTTTTCAAACTTGAAAAAAAATAATTTGCTTTTACAAGTGTCACCAGATCACTTAAAACTTGGATAGTGAGTCAATATTGTCTTATCCAGCAGTCCAAGACTATTTCCAGAAAATGCACATGTAGCTGGAAGATCCCTGATATGATTGCTGAATTTCCTTATCTAAGAAATTGATTATCTGTCTTGGTAGTAGGTGACAGATACCTAGTAATTCACTACAACTTGACGGGCAAATTGCTGGTTAGCTTTTGTTCACAAAGAGACTTTACTTGAAATCTTGAATGTTGTTGAAAGGATGGATGCTAACAAATGATTCAAGGACAGTGATGATGCATAACAAAATAATACGCCGCGATCAGACAAGAATGTGGCTGGAGAAACTTTCTGAATGGGTATGCAGATTGATCAAAGAGATTTGCTGGATTGGAGTTGTTGGATTTCATGAACTTAGCAAGGTATGAAGGAACAACTTTACCCATTGATTTATCAGATGGTAAATATCAAAGTGTTGGCAGCTACTCGTCTGTAAATACTATGGATATTGTGTGTGGTTTAGTGTGCAGACAGTGTCAGGTAGATCAGTAACTAAACCTGAATGCATAATTATTGGGTTAGAGCAGTTAGATACCCATGTTCTGATGACAGCAAGTCAGGTCTGGTGAGTCCACATAGCCTTCCTTAAGGCCCATTATTTGTAACTTTTGACCATTTTTTACCTCGGAAAATTCCATGTTGGAGGCTCATATTTGTTGCAAAATGTTGTTTTAAGAAGAAACAAACATGATTAGTGATGTTATAGCCACATAAAACTGCTAATTTTTGTTCAAACGTGTTGCCCTTCCGAGCTCGTTTGTTGACGTCTGGCACGCTCAGCGTGCTGGGGAGAACGCAGATAATGGTGACGCCGCGATCACGCGAGATGTACAAGTTCACGTTTATTGCGGGATCAAAACAACATCGCGTCGTGGATAGCCAGACATCGCTACGCAACGTGCTCGGACAATGGACTACGACGTAAGTACCGGGCATAAGTAATGAATATTTATTTTGAAATTGCTGTAAATGGCTCGCGCATGTGCAGAAGAATGCCTACGTTGCAATCCGCGTGTCAACAGAGTTTGTATTTCTGTCCGGACAAGAATTGAAATTTTCGTTGTAAAATCACATGTTATTTAGTTGTAGGGCACGTAATGTTTCCGAATAATATGCGATTCTCTGTTATTTGACATGCTATTCAACATGAGCCAGTGATCATTTCGATTAAACTAACGGAAAATCGCCATAAGATACAGCTAATGGAACTTTAAAGGAAGGCTACACCAATGTTAGATTGAAACTCTTGCTTGTAGGTGCTGCCTGCACCAAACAGTGAATTTGCAATAAATGATCCCTGCAACTAACTTATCAATGAAAACCCTGGTTAATACCTCTCACAGCTACATTGCAATTGAAGAAGAGCTGTGCTGGTAACTATGGTAACTAGTCAAAGGAGATGCTATAATATCTACAGTGTTAGTTTATGCATTGCAAGGACATGCATTGAAAATCTTATGTTTCGAGAATCTAAAACAATGTTATTTAGTTTTGCTTAAAACTATTACAGTGTCAATGCCTTCAAATCATGCAAATACAAAATGAAGCATAGCATACTATGACATCACAGCAAAAGCAGTCTCACCCTCTGCAGTACTACTCCTAACTGCTCTCCTAAACTTGCTTGAAATGCAGTGTTACCGCGACCAATAACTGAGATGTGATTGGCTTTGTCAACAAGATAGCTGGCCACTTCCATGCCTAATCACACAATACACAGAAATCAATCATAAAATGTCACACAGGGATAAAAAACAAAGATCAAATAAAACTACCCTCTGGAGGGCGCCTCCAACTTGTGCTCCCACAGCAAGTTCAAATGGTGTCTTTTCTAACCCTATAGCAGAAATGCTAGCAGCTTTATCAGAGAGGTATGCAGCCACTTCCATTCCTGAATGAGAAAATACATGAAACAGCAAAATTTGGGAGTGAACATGTATATGGTGCTCTTATATGACATGACAGTGATGCAAATATGAAAACTGTGAAGTTAGTGCCTGCAGATGTTCTGAATACATAATATCAATTGGAATGTTAAAGATTTCACATCAAAATTGCACCAGTAGTATTCCAAAATTATGAAAGTGGTAGGTAGATGAGATAATTAATTGGTTAATATATTGGTTGATGGAGTGGAAACTGCTAGAATAAGAAGGAATAGTTTAATTTTATGAGTTGAGTCAAAATATTATGATTAGTAGGTAGTTGTACAGACACATTTGCCAATGCTTATGGTATTGTAAAACATGAATCTATAATGCTATGTGCTAGTCTGATACAGTGATTGCTATTATTTGAAACGTCTCAAAACAGTTCTAATACCGTCCAACAAAAATTCTCGACTTTCATGTAGGAATACTTCACATTCGTTTAAAAGATAAAGACATTAAAAATATTTTTTCATAATTCCCTCTCCTTGTAGTAATTCGTTTTAATGCAAACAGCACTCCTGGCCTTTGTATTTAATACTAAGTACACATCATGAAACTTTAACCAAACTATTCTGATGATGTAATTATCTGTTTTCAAACGTAGCCATGCATTATGCAATAAGTACAAACATAACATTTCGGATTTTGTAAATCTAAAATTTACACAGTGATGTTATCATGTAGTAAAAAGTTGCAGTTTGGTCTTACTACTAACGACAAATACGAATTTTTAAGTCATCAAATAGAGCTAGTGAAATTATGTTTACCTCATACATGGTACTGCGATCTCTATATCCCTTTGCCGATTACAAAATGGTCACTGCTATATGCTTTCTGAAATTAGTCACTTCTCAATAAATATCAATTTCTAGAAATCTATTATTATTTAGTTTAAAAGTAAATAGATTTTGCCTATGAATTTGATATTGACAACTTCAAAGTATTGATGATATCAAAACATCCGAATCCAATGTTTCACAACCTGGCAGTGTATTTTGCATTACAGTGCCATACCTATAAATGATGTGCCAATGATGACAACCTGTTTGCCTTTAGCATTCTTGGCGATAGCATTTGCATCATCTGGAGTACGGAGAAGACACACATTCTGAAGGTCATGACCTGGTATTGGAAGTATCCTGGGTCTGCAGAAGATGACAACATAATAGACAATATACACGGTGAGTTAAATGAGAACCAGATTAAAATTTGTAGTTTAATAGATTTAACTTCTATACCACCATGATATGAATTCTGGTTCTTGACAGACGGACACGCACAGAAAGGCAGTGGGACAAGAAAGTATTTCTATGAATACACAGTAACAAGGATGTAAATATATGTTGCGGAGCTCGAAATACTTTTTTTTCAACCACCTGTTCACTGGAGAGGTTAAAATAAAAAGTACCTGTCCCAGTAAATAAAATGCCTGTCCACTAAAAATCATTCTGTTCATTCCTAGAAAATGAATTAAACTCATCCGAGACAAAGTCCACAGAAATTACATTAAAATTATTATTTATATCACCTCTTTTGATAGGTGGCAACCATATTGAACAGTTTCTATGATAGCTGATATTACAGGGAAAATGTTAATTATGTTGAGTTACACCGTTCATTGTTGTTAATCAGGTTAATAAGGCAAAAGCGCATTCCACAGTGTAATTTTGAATATTCCAATATGGCTGCCTCCTATTAACAGTGTTGAAACGATCGTCATATTTTTTATCTTGTTTTAGATCTTTGAATGTCCGGATCATGGTTTCAACATTGTCACAAACCACGCGCCCCTTTAAGGCAACAGCTTAGCGCTACCCCTTGATTTTTGCATAGGTCAGTGGAGCAGAAATTATGCTCTGGCTTGTGAGAATGGGTTTCAAAAATTTCTTAAGTTACATGGATAGAAATTTTTACATATACAGTAGAGGGAAAAAGATTGTAATTCTGATTTAGAGTTGAAAATTCTACCTAGTATCTATTCGGACAAGAACTTTTAAAAACTGCCTGGGACAGGTAGACAAGCATTATTCAAGCCCTGTATGGTATTAGAGATGAAATTCTTACAACATGGTCAAGGTGTACACAGATATTACAAGATGAATGAAAGTTAAATCTTTCAGAGGATGACAATTGGAGCCATCAACAACGAAACAAATACATGCAAAAACTTAATTCTGTTATGTTGGTGCCGACTACCGGTACATCCCGTACTTGCCTACAAAATTACACTCCATGTCAAATTAATTGAATGATAGATTGTATTATCGTCATTGTAATTTTTGATACATGCACATTGAATCAGTTTCATTGCTTTGTAGTGATAGGAATTAGCTATGCTACACATGCTTGTCTTCTGATCAAAGGCCCCTTACTTGTCATATACAGCCCATTACAGAACCGAACATACACAATCATGTGATTTGTAATTATTTAGTTTCAAAAGTTCATCAATGAGGAAAAGTACAACTACAATCCCAAGAGATGTAGCGGTGAACAAAAATACATCTACAAATGTTTGTCACATACCTTCCACCTGTTGCAATGAGCAGATGATCATAGTTGATACTGTCTCCATTTTGGAATGTGACAGCATTTAGTACAGTATCTATGGAAACAGCTTCACTCTCTGTCATCACTTCAATATCATAGACAGAGTAGAAATTCTGGTCTCTGAGGGCAATGTCTGATGCAGAACTGTCCAAAGCCTGAATTATATCAGAGAGAACACTATCGTGATTGTCATTATTAACCTCTATTATCATCATCATGGTTAATTGTCAATATCATCATCATCATCATCATCATCATCATCATCATTAGCAGCACAAAAGGCAGCAATATAATAATAATCATCATCATCATTACCATCATCATTATCATCATCATTACCATCATCATAATTATCTACTGATTGTTCCTTAAAATCTGCCCTGCTACATGTACCTCCTTCCTCATGCTGTCCTTTTCAACTATGATTACTACATCCCTTTGTCACAACTACCGGCATCTCTGTACTTCTTATTACAATGAACGTTGAATGAAATGTTGATTTAATTCATGAATTAGCATATTGTTACAAACAGCCACATATCAGTATATGCAAAGATATTTTCACTAATTCTACACTGATGCAAGATTGATAGTAGTGCTGGGTATCTTTCAGAGTAGACATTTAAAATATGAGCTGAGAGGCAAGCAGATAACATGTACCACATATGATGTCATACCTTACTGAGTTTAGGTCTGTCATAAGGAAGATGTTTTTCCTTGGTTGCTATGACAATTCTTCCTTTGAATCCTTCTTGTCTGAGTGTCTCTGCGCAAACACTGGATGCAGCACCTGGTGACAAACACAGATGTATGAATCCACTGTGTTTGGATACCCATCAAACCTTTGTGTACATTGAAACCAGTGGGAGTACTGTATGTTAGTCCCATTGGTATAAGTGGCTCCATTGTTATGATCGGGTAAAGGAGTGTCACCTTTACTAATAACTCATCTTAGTGATTGGAGACTTACTTTTAGGTATGTGTACAAATGAGATAAAGTCAAATTTTCTGATGATTTCATTATGATCAAACTGGAGTAAGAATGAGATACAGCCATGCAGCATATCATCTTATCCTGTAGTACAATATCCTATCTCAGAGACCTCTTTCGGTTTAATTCTTTCAATTTTGTATTTACAAACGTACATTCAAAAGTGCTATAAACACTGAAATAACATTTCCAGTTGATTGTAAAGCATTTATATAAGAATTCTCATTTCATTCACATATCACCTTAGTTCAGAGCATTACTGTGACTATCGGTTACTTTTCTGACAGAAAAAAATACAATTTGCTGTAATAAAAACACATCACACAGATAAGAACAAAAACCAAGATATCACCTCCTCCAATCAGAACTACATTGACTTCTTCATCAGGTGAACGGCTACTCATTTCTTTGATTCTTCTGGTCTTCTCCAGTGCCTGGTTCAAATAAATTTGAAAGGGTTTTAATCGTTGAACCTTTAAGTGTGTGGGACAAAAGTGTTACCCTCCTAAAATGATAAATGTTTACACATAAACACCAGCTTTCAAAAAATAACATCTTTGATGACTTCACTTTGTCAAACAAAGTTCTGATTTTTCTCTTCATGTCAGGGAACACATAAAATCAATTAATAGATCAACTTACTTACTAGAAAGAAAGATCAGCAAGAGAACTCTGGCCAATATCAAAGTGATAATGATGTAATGATGTAGTCAATGTAGTCATATAATGACAGATAAAATGTTGTTTATCATACCTTCTTATGTGTCTTTACAATGACATTATCATCCTTGATGTCAACCTGAAATGTAGAAATGTTACCTTGTTAATCCAGAACTACAGCTTAAAGTTCTTCACCATAACTAGCAATACATGAGGATATACATGTATACCCATGAGAGTTTGACATGAATTTGTCACTGTCCATGAAATGTTGCTGGATTCAGATGGCCTTGTCACAGAGTAGTGTGTTAGCCAATTCAAGACTTCTTCAAACAATATGCAGAGTAGAACTCACACAGTCTGGCACTAAGTCACTATTACAAAGACATTGCAGTCAAAACCCCTCAGCTAAATCCCAACCCTTAAAAAAGTTTGGTTCAGTAACAGAGCTAAGTATTTACAGACAATAAGTTCTGTTGCTCCAACACTTAGAAATGTTACTACAAAGGCTCTGTTGGATGTAGGCATTTTCAATGACAATTTATAAAATGCACAAAATCAAATCATACTAAAAGTTCAACAGAGAATTTCATGAATGACAGATCCCTTCACACTGAGTCATAAAATCTTGATGACAGGTTATTCTCACTGCTTTGAAAGGAATTACCAGAGTCAGTCTCATTGATCAAATGCCTTCTGAGTTTTGCTAAGTGTTTCACCTCAAATTTCTGTACTCCATCCAAGCCTGGGAAGTCTTCAATATCACCGCTTTGGATGTTAAAGCATGCACCATGCCAGGGGCAACGAACTCTACCATTGCACAAAACACCTAGAAGAATAGTGATGTCATTAGATAGGAGACATACACAGAAAATTAATCATCACTTATTAATAATATACATGAGCTTTATAAACCTACTTGGTAATTTTATACAACTTAACATTTCAGGATGAAAAACTCAATTCTAACACTAAATACAGAATGGTATCTCTTAGGATTTGTTCAGAAAAGATCAAATACCATTACTAGGTTTTTCTGATGTAAGGTGCTGGTAGTTTTTTCTTGGCAAATGACAAGTTCCAGAAAGACGTTTTCATGCCTCTTAAAATATTCCATGTGTACAGCTTGAGAAGCAACAGCTCAATGTATACGATGTATTCTGATTAAATCTCTACTCTGTCTCTTCAAAATGCAAGAATACCTTAGCATATTTCTAAACTGTTTCTGTCAAGTGAATGATTTCTGGAGTAATTCCTGTGCATGTACTCTGCAGTTTTTATAGAGTCTGAAAAAATACCCTTGACTCACAAACAGCTTCACTAGGTTCAAATGACAGCAAAAGATGTGAAAATAGATAATTGGAATTACTATATTTGACATCTAAAGTACCTTTGACAAGTGGTGCTCCATAGTGTGTACATTTGTGACCTATTGCAGTGTACGCTCCAAGGTCCTTGATCAGAAGGGCCTTACCGGGTCCAACATCAACTTCTCGCATCCTGCAGATCAAGACACGAACTGTGGTGAGGTAGACTGAATAATACTGGATCCATACCAAGCCATATTATAATTTAATATTATCCTTTAAAGAATATTCTTGGTATTTTTAATCTTGAAAGATTTATAACAGATGGCTTGCCCTGTGAGCTTATAGCATAGTATACTGAAGGAACCATTGATAGTGGTGCCATTACAAATCAATGGAATAAACCTAAGCAGACTATTGTGTTGATGGCTGGAAAGCCAGTAAATACTGCATATGTCACAGCAAAGCTGTAGACAAATGCAAAGCCACTAGTTGGCTACCTGTGCTGATACTGTGATAAACATGGCCATGAACAAAATCAATGAACTGGTAATTTTGATTGATTGAGTTGCGAATTGCGATATCATCGACTGGTATGTAAATGCATATATTGTGAACCCAGATATGTAAATAAGGCTAACAGTTGGAGACATTTCAAGGTTTCCCACTGCTACAAATCAAAAGAAAAAAGTCAAAACATTCATGTTTAATAGTTCCATTTGATTGACCTATCAAGATTTGACCCATCTCATCGCTTACCTATTACATAATAAAGGTCACTGACCTTTTGTATTGTAACACATCCTTTAAGATGCATGTCAGACAATAGACATTATACTGTCTGTGATCACTCAAATCAAGTGGATGGTTACTGGTATTGATTGCTAACTTGATGTAGGTACATGAATTGGTTTCACTTTCATATGGATGACACCATGACATTGCATTTTTCATTCTGCAAACATTGGCTTTCTTTTATTGCATGTTTTATTTTTCTGAATTTCTGTACAAATTTCAGTGACCTATCAATAAAGTGTTCACTGATATCAAATCTGATTGCATTTTGCATCTATTGAGTATTGATCAGTTTTTCAACTGTAAAGTTCAGGAAAATACAGATGTCCCTGCATTTACGATCTCATTATTTTCAGTAGAATTCTGTGACTAAATTGCTGTTACAATACCATCAACTACATCACGGAAGTGTTACCAGTATAGGAAACCATGAGAGGGAGATCATGACAGGAAATTTTGTTTCAAAAAATTATATCTGTGTATGCAACAAAGGGAACCTGTGTTGGTGATACATGTACACAATGTTTAGGACAGATGATCTGATATACTGTATTGTATTATCAGCATTCCAGTTTAAGTTTCACTTTCTACTCCCCCCTCCCCTCCCCCCCACTGTGGCTGATTAATACTCACTCTCCATCTTTCATATCATCTACTTTGCAAACCACAGCTTCCACCGGTACAATCTTCTCTGGTTTCGGCATTGCTGCAATACCGTACTCTATACATAGAAATGGCATAAATGTGAAAAATCTGGTGTTATATGACTATGCAGAAATTCAGAATAAATACACGGGTCAGCACACGTATGCAAAAAGAAAAGAAATGTGATATTCCATAATATTGAAAGGAATATTTTATCTACGTCAATCAAATGAAAATTGGGTGGTACCATTTAAAGGCTACCAGAAATTTAAATAACACTGACGATACAATTACTTTCCCTCATGACTCATCATCTTTCACCATCTTGGTGGTGATCACTAACATCAAAAATTTCTCAGCTAGTTTGTACCGGTATATTCCAAAATATAAATTGACAAACATGACAAAAACCAATGACAACATCTAAAATAGTAGTCTGGGAATTAAATGACATGCAACACAAGTATACCATGAGTTATGCAACACTTTACAATGATAAAATACATGCACAGATAATGTAATATACAGTAACTTTCCATAACAAATAGATAAGCATGCATTTATAGGTTACATTAGACAGATACAAACACAGGGGAAATGTGGCTGTCAGTCTGATAATATTGGACATTACGAAGGAGAGATGACTTACACAAGCAATACAGCTAACTACACACCACAAACAGCACACTGTTCACAACAATCAGAGATACTTGTAAGTACGGTCCCTCCACTGTGTGTTGCAAGCTTAAACACCCACTACCCTGGCCGGATGTTTAACTTGTTTTCCTGTCTGTGCATGCATTCATGAATATTTTCAACTACGTTACGATAGAGTGACAATGTGATCCAAGGTCGTTGAATGATAATTGAGGTTAAAGGTTACAATATATGGCATGCTGGTTGTTTGCATATTAATAGAGGGACAGCACAAACAAGTATCCAGTTAGTGTGGTGTGCCGTATGTAGCGGCACATGCATGAGATATTAAGTGATAAACAACACATTTTTAAGCACGCATTTACAAAAAAGCAGTTTTTAAGCATGTTTTTCATGTTACCTTTGCCATTGTTTGTAGCTGCTGTGCCATTTGTGTGAGCATGGCTGTTGTTTGCTGTGGCATATAAAGAAGCAATATATTATCACTTGTAAGGCAATGGGCAGAATGAATAGAGGGGAGGGAAGCCAGTTGGGAGGGAGGCAGGGGGATAGAGAAAAACATACTAATAAAATAATTTTAGCTGCTCCTCAGCCAATCATGCTGTTTTCTCTTTTTAAGATTACTCTCTCATAACTGACATAATTTAATTATCATGAATGACAATTCATAAGACAGGCCAATGAACGTGTTCTTTTAATTATTCTGATATTTCTGAATTTTTTCATGAACGATATCAAGATAAACTGATTGTTAAAGTCTTTGCTTGAATGATTATGGTCATTAATTTGCATCATTTCAGTTGCAAAATTCCAAATGTACATCAATACCAATGATTTCTGGATGTGCAATAACAGATTGTTAAGCGATCAAACATTTCTGAAATGAAACTAAGTGGCAAAAGGCATTCATTGCTAAACGGTTCATGCAAACACCCCTTTCGATTTCGGTATCATTACACACACCTTGGTTATTTGATTTTTCTGTTTCTGTTTTGGTTTATCACACAATCTATCACTTGCACTGATAGAATTTTCTCAGAAATGGCTGCAGGCTGGTATTTAGTTTGTGGAATGAAAATGTAAATCCTGAAGAAAATTTGGAATTTATTTATATTAATGGCATTGTGCATCCAACATTTTGCTGTGTTTGCATTTTTACAGTTGTTGCAACTCAAAGCATCACAAGGAGGCTCCTTTGAAAGGTAACAGAAAACTAAAATAAGATGTCTGATAGCTTACCATCTTTTGAATTACATATCCCCATTGTACTGAAGGTATTGTACTGATACAGACAGGCACTTTGGTGTTTTCCTGTAAACGTTGATAGTTGGTTGTTGATAACACCTGTGTATCCACTGGACTGAAATGTTGAGTACTTTTTCCTTGGCCGGGAAGACTGAAATCTCTGCTGGTGAAAAGCTTTCACTTGTGGATAACCTCTTGTTGTAAAATGTGTATTGACAGGTTTGGAAAAGATTTTCCCTGCTTGAGCTTCTGGACGGATTTGGAAAATTATAAATATCTGAGATAACGTTTTACTCCTCATTGGTCACACTAGAGTTAGACTTCTTCGTCACTGGTCAATTTACAGGTCAAAGTGACTTTTACCCTTTGACCTGATACATTTACAACTTGTTACATATTTTTACATAGCATCTGTGAAAAGAAAATAACAGGAAATGTATTTGACAGGGAGAATATCAGGTTTTTCAGTTTTCTACGATATGTTTGCGGTATATCTAGTTGTTCAATTCCATGTCCATTTGATAGGTTATATTAAATCATTTAAGATAGAAGTGTTTAATTAACAGTTGTTGGTGAAAAGGTTAACAGACAAAATGATTTTGTGGAGAACTAGGTCATGCTGTGTGTATAGTACAAACATGTATGTACCATGTAGCTATGGTAAACCTTGATAAGAAAACTGTAAAGTCATCTCGTAACTGTCAGCAGTCATATTAACATAGACAAGTTCACTATGCTGCAGCTGTGTTTCAAACTCCAAGCATCACATGATGTAATCACTCATTAGTCATTTCATTTGTTGTTTGCTTTAGATTTTCAATGAGAATTTATTTCATTGTTCTTAAATTGATGAGCTCTACTAGACATATACGTAGGAATGACTTGCCAAATGAAGTTGTTTCACTTGTTTTTATTTACTGATTCTGATAACGGCCAATGTAATAAAAAGTCATGCATTTCATTTGCTATCTCATTGTCTGATCAAACAATGAGACTATCCACTGGTATGGATGATTTTGAACATTTTGCAACTAATGAGGGACCAAAAATATCTATGTCAGATAAGAAGGTTAATTCTTTTAGTTTGGGGGTGGGGGATTAAACTTTTTACATCGCCCCTCATGTATGTAGACATAAGTATCCACACAGTTTAGGGCATGGTAGTTTGTGACTGGTAATTATCCCAAGTAAGTTTTATCAAAGTAATGAAAAATTGGAATATCTAAACAGAATTTGAGCTAGTTCTCATTTGATTTTCAAATGTGTTGGTGATATTTGATAAAACATTGGGGAAAGAACAGTCAGTACATGTATGCACAGCAATGCTTACATTCCATCCAAACTCAAAGAGTTTTTTGTCTTTATTAATAGATATTCGATGTGTGTATCAACATGCAAAATTTACATAATACATGATACTGTTTTTGCTATGGAGATTTCATTGAATGACTATCCTGTGTTCAACAGTTAAATAATATATTTTTCCTTTGTTGAAAAATTTGATGTTGGATCTCATGTATAGATTTTTAATATTAAAATGTATGATGATATTCATCTTAATATGAATATAGCAAATGTACAAGAATAGTTTAAAGTATCTTAAGGTGGGATTGTCTTTTTGTAAGATCTTTCAGACGCAGCGGTCTATATTTACCCATGCACTTGGGTGGATCTCACAAAATCAATAATGAACTTATGTTTTTTTGAAAGATGACATGTTGATGGCTATAACTGATTTAGTTCCTAAGATAGTACATCTGTTAGCTTAGTGGCATTCTGGTTTGTTTTTGAACTAGGATTATGGACATAGTGAGTGTACATGTATGGCATAGCTCAGAATAGTTGCATGCACCTTGGTTCTTGTGTTCTCCATATGATAGTATCAATCAGTATATGACAATAAATCTTCAATGTGTGATATTCAAATTGAGACATCAGACTTTGAGTGGCACTGTAAAATCAGATTCTTTTTTTCTATATTTTGTTCTATCCCCCTGTAGTTTTAGGGTCAATTACGGACTGTTGGCATCAAACGAAAATTTGTAGAAACAGTAAAAAAAGATAATGACCTTCAAATCTTTAATTAGCGTTACATTTTTGGATGAGATATATTTCATCCTTCAAGATTAACAAAGTGATGTTATACATGAAAGGTACCATTTTAAATGTTAAAGATGTGATTTATAATGCACATTCATAAATGGTTTGACTTCCACTAGCAACTTCTGTACATCATACAGGCTTAACCATTTAATGGATAAGGAAACTGACTCAGGGTGAATCATTTGATTTTGGGGGAGGGGGAATTGGAATGTCAACAAAGCTGTACAGTCCAATGCTATTGAGGAACACTGGAGTAATACATGCAATTACAAATAAACTACAATGTAGAGGCCAACTGAAATATATATGAAGTATTATTTGCACTGCTTACAGAGGCAAAAACAATACTAGATATATGACATATTATATGTATGCACTAGATATATCAATATTGATTCTTGACAAAATCCTCTAACTCCAACTCAAAAATCAAATGGTGCTTTCCTAAGGTTGTCTAACAGCATGGGTTGTATCTATTCTGGAGACTGTTTGTTCATGGAAAAGATTTTACACAGAACAGTGATTGTCAGCAGTTCTACATAGCACCTGTTATCTGCAAATTTGTAATAAACAAAAGTGCCAACTTTTATCAGGAAAAATAAAAGTGAAATTCCACAAGACTTACTTCAAAGTGAAACCAAATGAACTCTGACCATTCTGTATCATGATGATGTAAGCTCAGTAAATCCTTCACTTTTATCTCAATGATCTAATCTATAGGAAGCATTCATTTCTCATGTGGGAGTGGGGGCTGCAGGACTGGAGGTGGGTCATTCTGAAAACCTGTCCCAGGGGAGGGTCAAATTTGCAAATTTTACTTTACATTTTTAAAGTGTACAGAAATTCTAAATATTCTGATTCACTGGTGAAAAAAGGAACAGAAACATGTACAATGTACTTGACTTGGTGAAAAATACCAAAGTTCTAGCAAAGTTCAATAGTTCAATAATAACACCACCATAAATAACACTGAGAAAAGAGTTGCAAGTACAAGTGTTTTATGAGCTTTTGATTCTCTTTTGAAGACAATGTCAGTCTGAGGAATCATCATTTGACTGGAGTTCCCCAGAGGTAGTACCCTAGCTCTCATGTTTCATCACTGACTTCATGATTAGTTCAAGGCAACTGCTGTTGTTGATGATGATGATGTGCCACTTATTTAGATTTTAAACATCCTAGACAATGAGAGTGATACAGAGTCTATTGACTCTTACAACAGTGACAATGATAGTGATTCTTGAACAGAAATAACATGTATTTTCAGAGTAAAATGGTCAGGTTGACTGTGTACAACATGGAAATCACGGTATCATTATCAAACAATATATGTTTGATGTCCCCTGCACATTAAAAGCCATCAAAATAATTAAATATTTTGAATAACGTAGTATTGTGTAATTGCATGAATAGTAAATGAAACTACGTTGAGCAATGTTGCCAATTTTCTAAATGAAGTTTACAAACACAACAAACCACCCATTGCCATTCAAATGACTGATGAAGCCCCATCACAGTTGCTAGTATATTTTCATATTTTTTCTAATATTTCTTTTGCATGTGTATTTGTTTTCTATTATCGTATAACCCTTTTTAATTCCCCTGGGAATTATTGTATGTTAATAAATGTATTACTACCAAATATCTGTATCAAATCAAAATATTTTTCAAGGCCACAGCAACAACATACATTGAGTATACGGGGAGAGTCATGTTCTATACATTTGGTAAAGGGGAAGGTCATCTTTGAGAAAAGGGACTTGGGGGGAGGATAACATTTCACGCTACGGACATGCTTCCCCCCCCCCCAATAAATAAATGAAAGCTTCCTTTATCAAAACTACACGGTGTGAGAAGGTGGGTATGATTGAATCAGGAGCACCGTTCTAGTTTTACGTTGTTCGTTGCTAGAAAGGTACTTATATATTACTGTAACAGGTTCGCACTGAATGAATAATTTAAACTGAGCAGTACATTAAATTACTGATTTATGTTTATCTTGCCATCTTTCAATTCAAAATATTTGCTTCACTTGAGGAGTTTGTCAATATTTACATTTCATTTCATGGACCCACACGTAACAGTGAAAGGGATCATCATCTGACGGACGGAACGACTTACAGCTGAAACAAATGACAGACACAGCATTTCGCAATATGTGAGAGTAATTTTCTGTAACTATGCAATCCAACTTTGCGTCAGTCAGGGTACCTTACCTGCCAGACGACAGGTGTGTACGTCTTCGCCCACTAGCCTTGAAGTGCCATGCTCCAATACGGAGAAGTGAAGCAAACACGATACTTGTTGCTTAGAGAGGTCATAGGTGAAATCAGGGCCCACTAAGTTACAAGAAATTATAGAGGACTTTTTTTCTGTTTGAACTTGAGAAATAGCCACAAAATGGAATGCACACCATACATCTGTACAAACATTGCATCAAAGATGTTACAGGTACTGTTATTGCAAAAAAAAAAAATGTCCCCGGGGGTAGTTTGAGTAGGCATCGGTGCGAGCGACTTCAGCGATGAAACTTTAGGGGTGTTAGCCCCGATGTCATTACCATTTAAACCCACTTCGAAAGCGTGGAATTATGCACTTGAAGTGAGAGTAATGCATAATTTTTAAAGCCCATCTAACGAAACTGAACCAAAAAAGACTTAATCCACTAGCAGACCTGATAAGCATTTCTTAACTTTGTAAATCCTTTCTTAACTCTGATCCAAACAAGCTGTTATATGCGAGTACCCCCGGGGATGGCAACACTGCATAGATTCGCCAACCTAGGGGAATTAATTTGCATCCGGGATATTCATTTCTTCGCCATCTTTACACCGGCAAAAATGGCGTCACGAGCTGTAACCATCCTGCGTCGTCCCTTTTCCACCTCAATCAGGCGAGCCAGTAGTGAATATTCGCATTCAGCACAAGCAGGAGACCATGCAGGTAACACAATCTCTCCACTTCTAACTGCCTTCTGTGGGTTAACCTAGTTGATATGTATGTCATTTCCGTAAGTTTTGTGACCTCGTTTCACCCATGTACATCATGTCCTCCGGAGCTAAGCGCACGTACACATTTGTACACATTTTCATCGCCTGAGCTGTACACCCTGCGGTGATATGTGAAACATTATTGTATATATTAGAATTGTCATAGAGCATTTTTTATATACCCATGAATGTTTTAACATGAAGCTTTTTTTATGCGGAGCTATCAGCTGGGCTATCCAAGTTAGGGGGCGCCATACCACTTGTACTACAGTAACAAACTTAGGCACACCAGATCAAAATTGGGATTTCCTCCCGATCGGGGGAAAAATTGACTTCCTGATCAGGAGAATATCTTGCGATATGGAGACTTCTATTGACAGAATAGTGCGCAATTTAATAGACTTTTTGACATTTAAAAAAGTGTACAGTATGTTAACTATCAAAGTGAGGGTGGGTTTGCCATTGGTCTGAAAAAATTCACTATTATTGATTTCTTTGCATACTTTCACATTTATTTAATAACAGTGATACCTTCTGTGAAAACGACATACAGCAAACTGTCACTTACATGAAATATGTATTTCAGCCATGAGGATCAACTCCATTTGTGCTTTTTCACATTATGCTCTGGATTTCAATCATTAACACTTTTTAAACTGTTTCACATCAAGGACAAAGTCTCCCGATTTTGAGAATTCTTTATAATAGGAAACAGGTCTGACCTGCGAGTGAGGGCAGCGTAAGGTTTATCGTCATTGATGTTATCATGTAATAGTATGCTAATTTTTATATTCATCACGGTTGCATACTTTTGCCATAGAGGATGAATGGCTCCGCTGTCAATTTAATATTTCTAGAATAACAATAGACTACAGCAGTTAAATCAGAAATGCCAAGTTTATCAATAAAATCAATAAAAACAGTAAATTGCATGATTCAGATCAGTTTATTATAACAGGGCCAAGAACAGAGGACATCTGATGCAAACAAATACTTGTTATTCCTGTTGATTGCTCTCCGCCACACAATTTTTAATCCCTGCGTGAGTTGGCTGTTCATTCTCGCGAGACTTGGCTTGTTTCTAAATGGTGGCAGACAGGGGTAACGGAATACGGCTAAGTGAATTAGAAATAATCATTTTGAACTAAATTTCTCACTTTCTTTGCAACAGATTCTTTTATCGGAAAAACACACTGTCGAGTAGGATTTGTGGTAGATAACATTTTTAATTTCACACAATCCGTGATCAAGTAGTCAAATGGCTGCCTCCATGTAAACAATCGGAATTGCTCTCCTTCCAAATTTGTAGGTATATAGAGATTCCATTCTGAATATATTCATGTGTACGTGTAAGTCTGAATGCTCGCTTTGCGAGTGGCCTTCCGCTGCTCTCCGCTGTGCTCGCTATATGAGAAAGACTGTAAGAAGGATAGCTGTATCAAATAATTGTAAAAAATTCTAGGTTTCCCGATTGGTAGATTTTTGCCCTTCAAGTCTAGTGTGCCTTGCTGTCTTGTGAACTCTTCCTTATTACGGTTAAATTCAGACTAATTTTCTATGCTTTCTCACATGCCATGTATGTCATTTTCTATTTCATTGCTCTCAGAATTTCAATCCATTCATGATGATGATTTATGTGTCTGCCAGTTCTCTTGGTTTGATTTAAAGAAATGATTTTCCACATTTTGAGGGACATGCTACCGATTTTTGAGCATCTCTTTTAATTTATTGATCATGTACTTATTTAGTGGTCGCAATATTGATTAAATATCACCCGCAAGTTTGTAATTACACCAAAATAAATGACAATGCCAGGGATGAGGAAGGTACAGTACATGTAGATTCAGTGGGCAGTTGCAGAGATCCTGAAGCTGTTTTAAGGGTAGCTCTTCAGAGTACCAGGAGAAGTCCACACTCTGACATGCTTGGAGAACCATGCACCACAAGAACTCCGCAGTAACTCTGCACCAAAAATACACCTACACAAAAGTGTCTGTAGTTTTCATTATGGTTATTTTCTCATTTTAACAACCAAGTGTGCAAACCTGAATGAAATACATGGCAGCATTTGTATACATTTACACATACACCACCAGTTATCGGTGCCATAATCCATAAACTTCAGAATATGCATGGCAGCAGTCTTTTAAGCGCACACTTGCATCACATATTAGGGTCTATAATTATAGGGGAAAATCGATGAAGTTTTCTTTAACATGAAAAAAAGGCAAAGCTTAATAAAGACATATTGTAGTGTGAGGCCGTGTAGGATGTGGTGCTGACTTTGCAGCAGTGCCGTGTTCTTGTGTTTTCGCACTTCTAGTCAAGGATACATCAAATTGAATGAAATCCTCAAATGAGTCATAAAATATTATGCATATACATAGTGGACTCTCTCTGTGATTAGCAACTGATTAAATGTATTCAAATTATAAAATGAAGACTGAAAGTTACGATAAATACAAATTTTTCTATTTGTGATGTCGAGATTTTTTTGCTGTTTGTTGAATGTTTACTGAAGTGATGTTTTTATGTGACAGCTGGAGCTAAACAGTGGAAGATGCTGAGTTTTCTGATAGCTGTGCCAGGCGTAGCTGTGTGTATGGTTAATGCATATCTCAAGGAAACTGAACATATGGAACATTTAAAGGAACACAGACCAGAATTTATACCATACTCACACTTGCGTCTGAGAACCAAGGTTGGTGAACCTGCAGGCTGTTTTAGTCTTTGTAAATTATTGCTTTCATTATTTTAGAAAATGGGCCTCTCAAAATATATCACGAGAAAGCATTTCTTAGGTAGAGCATAAATTTTACTATATATCTACTTACATCAGCCCAGAGGAAAGGCCTGTCAATGACCAGCATATGTTGTGTTTTGGTAGGATTGAATGTAGTCTACTGAACTAATGCAAGCTATGGTCATGATTGGCAACAATGGTGTGGCTGTGAATATACAAAGCTCATACAAACTTCAATCACTTACTGACTGTTACAAATTGTTGAGTTTAAAGGAAGTGAATTCCACCTCACTTTAGAGGACATGCTGTAGAAATTACTTTGATGTTTGACTGAGCTCATTCAATGTTGTTCTTTTACAGCCCTACCCATGGGGAGATGGAAACCACTCACTCTTCCACAACCCACTGACCAACCCTTTGCCTGATGGCTATGAAGATGTCGAGTAAATGATTCATCAACAGCATTTTGTTACCTGCATCGTTTTTAGTGTGCATAAAATGTTTAGTTTATTAATTTGATTGCAAGAAATATGTAAATTGATATTTAGTCAAGCATATAATGTGTAGGATTGCTTGTGTCATTTCAATGCAGGAATCCAAATAACAGCATAAAACAAGTATACAGAATTCCAAATATTGTTTCAAACTGATGGTCTTGTGTGTTGTGGATGAGTTAATGCAATAAATAACTTTTAAGTACCAGATCTGTTGCTGTATCAATCTGTTGCCATTTTCCAGTTATTAAAATTTCTGCATACATTCAGAGAGCCCAGTACATATACAACAAAACCTTTAAAGGCGGAGCCTCCCTTTAAAAGGACGCCAAGGTATGGCGGTGTTCACTGTGTAAGTGGACACCAAAAAGGCAACACGCGGGCACACGCTCCAGAAAATGCCACTTTTTAGTTTTCCCCGGCCGCAAAAACACAGACAGACTGCCAAGCGGTCAGCGCGAAGTTGCTACCGATCGAACTCTGTGGTTATATTCAAAGTCTAACGCGACTGGAAGACAATTTTTTAGGAAATTCGAGCGTTTGTGGTGGGGAATCAATGACCGTTGGAGATTTGAACCGACCGTCAATCAAAAGCTTGCATAAACTCTGTTTGCAGGATTAGCAAAATGTGACAAAAGGTTGAGATCAGTTTGTGTAATCAATGTTATAGAAATCAAACATCGTACTGGCCAAGCGTTTGACTGGGAGGAGAACTCCACTAATGCGAGAACCTGGGATTGAAAAGTGCGGCTTTAAGTCCTATCTCTTTATAGAAATCATAAGGATCAACAAAAAAAGTTTTGACAAGGCTTCCTAATCCAGACTGGCACATTAAATCTTCAGTTAAGACCTTTGTATAAAAGCGATTCCTTCACTCCCTTAGCTCTCGTAGCATCATGAGAATGATCCACATGTACAAACAAAATTATATAAATTACAAGACTTAAAACTGAGACAACATTAACACATACAAATTGATTCTAATAATTTCCTACATCTAAATGGCGGAGTAATCAACATTCTTGTCTGCAACAATACAGTGTTGGTTTTTCCAACTGTCTCGTGGAAGACGAAGTGTACGGGTATGTTTGAGTCTGGCAGGAATGAAGTGAAAAAGTCTGTAGAAACAATGACAAAGCATCGGTGAACATCAGTTTATTACTAAAGTACAAAAATGACAAGTGATGTATACAACAGAACTGTACACAACAGGCACAAATAGTACTTTTGAAAAAGTGACAGTATGTCAGCAATAGTAAAGTGGTAAATATCTGGTGGTGCAGTTCAAAGTACTGTATTCTATCATTTGATCACTGTTGGGCATTAATCATGGTTCCGCGTGTCTTGCATGGAGTGCCATGATTTACCACATGGTTAAAGTATATGCTATGCTAAATTTGGAAGTGTACCAATCTGTTTCTTGAAACCTTTTGTAGTGATAAATTCAGCACAAATGACTGTCTTTACAGACAGAAAGAAGAACTTTTACTGTCTTCGTTGATTTTGAAATAATAGCCGGCACAAGTGGCTGATGATCAACTGCCATTTTCTTTCAATACATCAAATAAGTCTGACTGACTGAACAAAGACCATGTATGCAGTTGAAAATGAACAAACAACTGACAAGTTCCAGAATCTACTAATGTTCATCCACTAAGAATTCTCCTCTTGAAAAAAAATAACATCTACATAATACCCTCTCTCTCTTTATAAATAGAAGTTTTACAAGAACAAAAATATTTTCTCCAGTGTGACTGAACTATATGTTTGAAAATTTTTTAAAGTATTGATGGTTTTATAAAGTACTCTGGCAGTAATATGGTGGCAGTAAATAAATTGGTAAAGTTATGACATATACAGAAAATCAATTTATACTTTAACATTTACAAATTCAAAGTCAACATATAGTAATAGCATAACATATACATACAAATCATGCATAAATGGAACAGAAATTCGATTGCATAATAAACATATGCAAATTTCATGCATGCCCCAGTTTACCAAAAATTGAAATAAACAAAATGTGTCCTTTGTGCCACACATTTGATAATTGATGTGCCTAAAAACTACAGGTTTATAGCTATTATGACGGTCCTGTTCTCTCAACCATAACAGCATACAACTCAAAGGACTTGCACTGTTTAGTTACAGAGATTTACTCTGATCAGAGCCTTACACTGTACGGCTATCTAATCAATCTATTGGTCTCCACTGTACCAATGAGTGGAACACATTTAAGTAGTGGAGATGGACACCTGCAATTTTGAGTTTTGGCAAAAAGTCTGACCAGAACAGGTAAATATCAAAAAATCGATAGCAACAATTGTATGATATCATAGTAGAGGACACCATGAAAAAGATTAGACTGACTTGACTGAATACACAGTACATGGTTGATTTTAGAGCCTTGGAGAAAACCTCATTACACAAGGTTACAATGTCACAATGTTTGGAAGATCTGGGACATGAGTGTAAAACTTGGTTGTGCTAGCCTTGTGCATTGTGTAAAGCTTCAATTAATGATTTACTTTTCAAACTATGATTATGCATGCATGTTTGGAGAGGGTGGCTTTGGTGTGGTGAATTCATGGTTTGTAGTGTGTTAAATTAGAGGAAAGTTGAGAAATAATCACTGTACTGTGTTGGTGTGAAAACTGATATCTTTTGAAGATTGTTTATAAGTGGGACTGTATTATGCCACTCAGACACAGTGATTCAATCTTGTGTCCATGATTAACATTACACAAGGGATGATTCAATGACATGTACAGAAATGCACAGAGAAGTAACAAACATAAAACTTTGTAAATCAAGAATGCACAACAAAAGTTCAATATTTCATACTGTCTTGCTAAGTTATCTGGCACAAGTGCAAATGATGACAGTTAAGTTTGGGTGCTTCAGTAACAACACCAGGTATGAGTTTTTAAATTCAGCCTGATTAAATTTTATCCCTGTACCATCCCGTGATGATCTTTATTTGTTTCACCTACCGGTATAACAATTGTATTATAACTAACCATGACTTTTTGGTATATTATGATTTAGGACTACAGTTTTTTAAAACAAGCAAACTAAATCAGATTTTCTTGCAGGCTCTGACCATAACCTGGACCACCTGACTTTATACATTTGACAACTGCTCACTGGGACTTTATATACATGTAACTCTTGATGTTTGCTGATTTTATATGGAAAATTACTAGTTAACACAATATGTTAATTTGATGTTTGCTGATTTTATATGGAAAATTACTAGTTAACACAATATATTATGACATCTTAGTATCCCTTCATAGACGATGATAAAATAGGGTTTACTGCACAATGTAAATGAGTGCTTCAGGTAAACACTGATTTTAACTGAAGTTGAAATCATTGCTTTCAAAGAATTGCACATAACTTCTAGTCTCTAATAACATCATTATACTCCTGCCATCATGAACTGAACAATGATTATACCATAAAAATAATAATTGTCAATGTTGTATTGTTTGAAGAACCTCCTGACTGTGATTCTGTGGTTGGACACCCAGTTGTATTTTATTTTTTAAATTGTTGTCTCTGTGATGCTGTGATTGGTTACCAAGTTGCAGTTTCAAAATCCCCCTCGGCAGTGATACTCTTATTGGTCACCAAGTTGTCCTTGGCAGTATTTTTGTTATTCTGATATCATTCATTGACTATACCAGTAAATACAAGGGAGTCAGTCATTCTAATATAGTTTATACCCTATAATGTATGGCATGTCACTCAGTCTCCTGGATACTGGTCGTAATGTACCGATGCAGCTTCACCTAAATGAGTCATATCAAAACTACTGAGAGGTTCTAAACAACCATCATTGATATCAAATTGTATTTACATGATACCCTTTGGCAGTGAATCCACATGTATTACAGATATGTGTATCATGCTACCCCTGGAATTCCCATCTGCCATGGTCGACAGCTCAAACTGTGAAATTTGTCAGAACCAATTATGATCATTGCTTACTATACTATGTACATTACATTTTGAAAACAATAAAAATCGGCTTCTTTGAAATCTAGGTGACTTTACATTAGTGACACTGGATACTGAAGAAAATGAAAAAGTTATCTAAATTGTAGAGAGAGTATTATAGAAGTGAAATGTACAAATTGAGTTCCTGTGATATCGGTTGTGCATTTCATATAATGATTACCAACAATAAGTTTGTAAATTTGTAATGATTCTCATTGAACAAAACTTTGTTCATTTCAGTCTTCAGCAACAACATTGACCTTGGGTCACATCATTCTACGGGTGACTGTTAATTTCACTTGACATGAGAGTGTTATGAATCAATCTTCCAAAATAATTCTAGATTTGAGAGAAACATCCACCAAGATGATAATCCCCATTGCTTTCTGCTCTAAGTGTTCCATTGTCTGTCCTTCTCATAACATGCTTTTCTTCATCGGAACTACTCAAATTTTGTCACAAATTTATTCAAACAGGCAATATGCCTCTGTAAGGTAAAGCAACTTGTAACTTCTAAATCTTCAATCAAAACACATATTAATTAACTTGAATCAACTGAAAAATAATACTATAAATACTAAATAAATGTTACAGAAACAATGTAAGATCTCTGAAACACATTTTTGACATATTTCAAAAAAATGTTCTCAGTTCCATTCTGATATGAAGTGAAATTTAAAAGTACCCAGCAATGGGTATTTATAGACAACTCACACATATAATGTGACTATAGTGTACTGTTTACTTTGGACTACATGTAGATGCATGATATTTATACAGCTGATACAATGCTTTGAACTACCAGTGGTGATTGATATACTCACTAGTCTTTCACAACAAAGATGTCAAGTTTACATTTCTGAAAACTTCTCAAGAAGCTTCTTGTGAAATGGTAGCAAATCTTGTATCTTGATTTGATTTGATTTCAATTATAACTATGATGCAATTCCTGTAAACCTATAATTTGCAATGAATACATGTGTAATACAAACCAATCTAAATCTACATGATTACTATCCATTCTACATGTGGCAAAAGTTACTAAGCTATGAAACCCGGATTATGTATTCAGATTCCACATGTCATGCCATTTGACCTTTTCCATTGCCATGCCATCCATGTAAGACCGAGTCACAGAAATCAACCTGATCAAAGTAATATCATAGCCATCATGTGAATCATGAAACTTCAGCACTTCATTGCAATGTTTCAGATATAATTTGAATGCTTCTGTCTTTAATCTCAAAATCTCATCATCTTTTAGGATGGTTAAAAGATTAGGTTAATGTATTCACCTAATGAGTTCTATTACTCTGTACATTCCAATTAGAGGTACTTTATATCTTTTTAACAATATTTTGTCAGGTTCTTACTTAATCTGTTGATAGGCACAAGTTGGAATAAGTAAATTCAGATCTCAGTAGAGACTTCCACTTTCTCATCACAAGACATCAAGAGTAACCAGAGTTTGGGCTTGATGTACCCAGTCTTCTCATTGGTGCATTACTGTCAGCTGACAATCATGTGACAGTCATTTTCCGGTTAATGATGGATTCACCCAATCAAAATTTTCCAGCTGTTGGGTAATAAGGGAAACAATGACAATGTTAGCTAAGACTGTAATGTTGGGAAACTTCTCCTAGAAAGAAGTGGAGATTATATTCCATGATGTGTGGCAGACAGGATGTGTGTAAGACGACCACATGTACCGGTAGAACAGGTTTGAGCATAGGCTGTCTATGGTTTGAGAGAAGGGTAAGACCAGAGAGAGAGATCCCTCCCAATGTTTATACAATGTTACATGTTTAGCTTTACGAATATAACTTTACAGCTGACAACCAGTGAGCAAAATCCAATCTAGGATATGTCAGACGCATTTATTTTTTATGTTGGAATGTTTTGTTGCAGAGCAAATTGTCGAACACGATAACTGCATGCATGTATACTGCAGATTTTTAAAATTCCTTCTCATGCTACTTTTGTAAGACCTATATTTTAGGTTCACTTTTGTAATACTTTCAGTACTATTTCAATTTAATGTAATTTGTTTTACGTACATGATGATTGTTTTGTATTGTGTTGGCAAACTCACTACATTAGTTTTTTTCACCAAAATCTAAACTCACCATTGCTTCTTCTATATTTGGGATTGCTGAGTGTCTATTCAAATCTTTTTTATCTGTAGTGTGTTTGACAATGTTTGGCATTGACTTGTACTGCCGTGAGTCGCCTTGTTTCATCGCCATCTTTGATCGAGGTGAAATTCTCCTGTCCAGCACATCATCAAATGAAAGCCGCAGAAAGAAATCCTGTCTCTTGAATACAGTCAAACTCTGAAGTCGTCGACTTACATCCTTGGCAAGCAGCTGATAAAGAGATAAGAAAGAATTCAAAAATATCTGGCAGTGACAGAAAGAACCTGTGCATGTCCTGTTTTTTTCTTATTTCAAGAACAGACAATTTCCAATGAAAAATGTACTTCATGTAATATGCCTATAGAATTTTGGAGAATCGTGATGACAAGTGAGTTTTGTGATTGATGATTATCAGCTACATCTTTGATGTATACAACATTACTTTTGTTCTGTTTGTTCTGATCATAAAATATTTCCTTGTCTTTTATCAAAAATCACATTGAAATGTGTAATGTTCGATGTTATTGTTGTAAACTGAATTCGGCCATACAAGAATTCATTTATTTACGATTACAATAAACATTGTACACAATGTGTTAGCTTTGAAACTAATACTTTGTACTTCTACACTGTTTACAGAAACGAAGCTGTTGCCCTTTTAGTCTTTTATAACTTTATTGTGATATTGATCGATCTCTCTAACCACTTAAAGTTAAACATCAGCGAATGGAAAAAGTCACATCTGTGTTGTCACTGCAAAACTTTGAAAACCACAGAATTAGTTGTAGCCATTATTATAATGAACCATTGATTAAATATGCAGCAAGAAGGCATTTAAAAACTCTTGAAAGCATGAGCAGCAAAAGCTTGGGAAGAAAAAGTTTTTCCTGACAATAAACTTACACCTTTGATAACATTCTTAGCGCCAATACTGACATAGTTTGGCATGTCATAACTGCAGGCCATGATGTTCTTGTACATTTCAAGATGAGTGTCTGCCGCTGGCACGGGAAAAGTACCAGTTATCATAGCAAACATGACGACACCTAGTGACCACCAATCCACTGGATAACTGTACGGCTCCTCTGGATTCAGTGCCTCAGGAGCTGAAATGGTCAGTAAACCAGAAAAGATGATAGTAGGAATTTTTTAATTATAGCAGAAATGAATGGAAGGTTTTCACCTTGAGATGATATGTACTGATATTCTGATATTATGAAAGTTAATGTGAACTGGAATTCTGGTACAGAAGAATGTGAGAAATAAAAGAAAACTGCATCAAAGCAGCTAGTATTTCAAGGAGTGCTTTTCACCAATTTCATTAAACTTTTGGATTTTTTTTCAACGGTGATTTCTTAGCAGACCTTTTCCCTTTCAACAAAATTCATATAGAATGTCAACAATTTGAGCAATGTCACAACCAGTATTCCATTATAGTGATTTTCATTTGCTGCACACAGTAGTACAGCAATATGGGACAGTTTTGCTAAACTCTGACACTAGAGGGCACTCTTGATTACTGATGACTCTTGTGAGTCTCTCTCTCTGTATATGGAGTGTAAAGAACAAATTGTTTGAATTAATCCTACCCATATATTGCATAGTTCCACAGATTGTTCTTGCTCTGTATCCCCGTGACAACCACCTTGCTAACCCAAAATCTGCCAATTTAACGTGTCCTTCTTCATCTAACAAGATATTCTCCATCTGTGATCAGAAGGAAACATGGTTACATTGTAAAACTGGCAGATCGTCCATGTAGCCGACACGAACACGAAGTGTGTGTTACCGGCTACCAAAAACTATGAAAAATAGTAAAGAATGAGCTACAAAATCACTATCAGTTTTAAGTTGAAGGTAGAATAAGTCTGTGCCTTTGTATAAAATACTATAAAAATAGTAGAAAGTGAACAACCAGCTGAAAGTTAGTTGAGGAGACCTTAACTGCATATCATTTGCATCTCATTGTCGGCTACATGGACTGTGTGCCGTAAAACTTATGCTTTTCATACCACGTTATGTTTTCATAATGCATTATATTTTATCTCAAATTTATGTAAATTGTTTAGTGCTTCATTCTTGCTTCATAATGTTTTTCTGCTTCAACAATTTCAGAAGTAAAATTCTATCATCATCCATCATGAGATGTTTTTCATTCTGTAACTGAAATTCAGAAATCAGGCCATGTTAGAAATACTGAGTTGAAATTACAAAAAATAATAATGGTTCACATTATGTATTATACCATGTATGACCTTTGACCTAAGTAATCTGTTGACAAGGATATTGAATATGAGAGACTGCTATTCAGGTCATTCCAAATATAGTGTGAAAAGTAGACAAATCTTATTGAGTTGCAGTTGTCCATAACACTATAATGATATATTAACACTCCTGATTATTTACAAGGTTTGGTCACAGAAAAGAAACAAATGCAGTAAAACAGTAATATTTGAATGCATGTGAATTTTCAGCATTTTGTCATCTAAAGCTAAGAGCTAACAGTTTGTCAAACCATACTCTACACATGGAATGAACATGGGTTCTTCTGATCTTGAATAGCAAAATTTTGTCAAATCTTGTCAGCTTAGAATTTTATGTAAAACAATTATTTGACCATATACAAGTGGTTTGCAAAAGCGTGATGAAAAAAATATTTCATAGTCTAATTTTTTTCCTGAAACATGATCCTGGCAAACATAATGGTATTATAATGAGCTGTGAGCTATTGACTATCAGTAGCGGTAAAGTGATAGTGTGAGGGCAATTCATCTCAAAACTAAGTGATGAAATCTTGTTTCAGTTTCCTTCATTTTTCTTGAGGTACCAACATCATATATGAAAACTGCAATGACAGAAAATCTGGTGATAAAAAACTCAGGGTCATTAACCCTGTCATGCGAAACTTATTTTTTGTTAAACTAGATTTACTTGCAGATTAACATGAGACACAATTTTGTATGGTTACTTGTTTCATCAAAACTGTGTTTATTCTTTCGCTGAAATGCTAGTAAAAACAACTTACACAGAATCTCTGTAAAAAACAACAGCTTCCTCTACCTACTCTGAGAATCAACAAAAGAACATAATCATTATGGATATCACTATGGTTACCAACACCAACTTGACAGCTACAAAGCCTTATAGCACCACTTTCTCAAAGCTGCTTTATCCATATAGAATTATAGTAACATTTGCCTTATTTCCCATATCCTATTACATTCTATTACACCTTAGACCTCATTTGTGAATCCAGAGTTAGTATTTTCCATGAAAAAAAAAAAAAAAAAAAAAAAAAAAAATGATGATTGAAGGGTGACTATCATGACAGTTACACAACTAGTTTATCTCTAAACCCTTAAACTCTTTTTAAATGATAATCCTCCAAAACCCCAGAGACAGACTGAGATGGACACCTTGGACTATCTGAAATGATTGTTTCTTAAATATTTTGAACAGTTTTTGTTCAGTAAATTTGTCACAAATTTCTTGGTACCCTTAACATTTCAATGATTGTTACCTTGAACCCCTTAACACACCCATTGTTAGAATAACTTTGGTATAATCACATGTTTGTTACCTTGAGATCCCTGTATAAACATCCTGCTGAGTGAAGGAAATCTAAAGCCAGCGCTATTTCTGCTGCATAAACCCTGACACTTTCTTCATTAAACTGGCCTTCTATTGTCCATAGTGTGAACAAATCACCATGATCTAAATAATCAAAAACTGACGGGGGGAAAAAAAGAGAAAGATTATAATACACAGGATGGAAAACAACCATTCTTGTCATGATCATACTCTCTTTAATCCAATACACATACATTACTCAGTATAAAGTATTATTGCCAACACATGACAATTTGTATTTTCTTGAGAAACATTAACTCACTTGATGTTCAGTCAATGGCAATAACTGTAGACACTAAGGCTGCGTTCACAAATAACGATTAGGGGGGGGGGGGGGCTGGAGGAATCTCAATTGAAATCTTATTTTTTTCAGATCCCCCCCCTAAGTACCCTAAAAAATTTTCAAATGCCCCCCTCTATATGGTCAAAATTTTTCAAGTCCCCCCCAACTATCACAGGCCCGCATATTTGTAAAGGATGTGAGCGCAGAAAAAATAAACATGTATTGCGCCGTTCTGCTCACAGGTGTTCAACACTACCTGTATTAGCACTTTGTATAGTCATATTCCCAAGGCAAGTTCTTTAAATGCATCAGTGAATTTTTTAGATTTATTGGTCTAAAAGCCAACTTGAGATAATCCAACTCTGGCCAGGTCAATTGTTCCTGTTGAAGAGCACACAAATGCAATCATGAGAGAGTAGGAAAATTGTGAATTCTGGCTAATTGCCGTATTGCACAGTGACCTACCAAAAAATTGTTTCAAAACTACAAGACCTATATGAATTAGATGCTACTCAAAATTGACAATACCGGAAGGTTAAAATATTCCATCAAATAAATGTTTTCATCTCTGAAATTTTGGGTGTGATAATTGCAAATTTGGTTAAAAAATAAATAATTCCATTTGGTCACATATTTTTTCTTTTAGTCTTTACTATTCAAAGTTTTACTTCTGTATCATTTTATAACAAGATTGTGAAAATTTAGAAAATCAAGCATGGTGACCCCATCTTTTTTCTTTAATATTTGATTATTCTCATATGCCAGAATTCAAACATTTCTGTTTTCTTCCATGTGTTGCTCTCTGGCCTGATCTTGTGTACAAGTGAGTTTCACTGGTATGAGTGTCATTTGACCAAAACTCTTCTTCAACTACCATGTACATCAGAGTCAGAGCTGTTTCTGTCACTGTTCAGGTATGCAGTGACAGTGACACTGCAGTAGCAGGGTAGTATCTGATAGTGACTGTTCCCGTAGGCAGTAGCTGTATTAACTTTGATAATTTTGGCAATATTTTTGTTCAGTTTACAACTGCGTTCTTGTTCTACTCCCTACAGCATGTTGAATTGTCCAGTATTCAGCTTGCTATCACAGCCTATGTATGTGTACCATGCATTTGTATCACTGACAACTGACTGTCAGTCTGGACTCCAATTAAATTATCACCAAATACATATTTATATTTATATATACAGGCTTTGTCGACAAACTAAATATTGAGTGTTTGAGCATGCTGTAGGGAGATAGCAAGAAACTGTAGTTGTTATATTGCATAGAAATATTGCAGAAATCATTAACAGTTGCAGCTTCTGCCCTGTTACGAGGTTCAAGTTTTGTTTTTTTTTTACGACAAATCACACGTTTAGATTTTTCGAGATAAAAGTCATGAAATGTGACAAAATGGTTCTAGATTTTGTTAAATTATTACTATCAATACATTTTGATGACATGAAAAATGGTATTCATTTTTCATTGAATAACCTACAAAAACTTGGAATTGAAAATGTAAAACTCAAAAGGGACCCAAAAATTTTGAAGTCCCCCCCCTACAGGTAGAGCAAAATTTTCAAGTCCCCCCCCCTCCACTACCCCAAATTTTCGAATCCCCCCCTGAATTCCTCCAGCCCCCCCCCCCCCCCCCCTAACCGTTTTTTGTGAACGCAGCCTAAAAGAAAACCTACATTGCTGGTTGTTTACAAATGCCTGTCAAGCAACTTTTCACCACCAGCTCAATTCAGTATACTCTTTCTCTACAAAAATTGGACCACGTACCACACATAGAAAATGTAGGTAAATAGGTTTTTTAAAGAACAAAAAGCAGTGTTGACTCTTGTGAAAGCAAGAACGACTGAGATGACAACTAAGGCGCTGTGTTTGATCTCTATGGTTACTTACCTAAATATAGATGTGTTCTAGTTTGCCATGTAGAGTGTGCCTTCACCAGAAAAGGATGACTGCATAAAACTGACTGAGAAATGTCAGAAAGAGAGGAGACAGCATTTTTAATAGGATTAGTTTAGTAAAAGTCTGTGATGGGAAAAAGAAAAGTGTTTGAAGAAGACTTTGAGATTAGAGTTAATGTGTTAGTGTGTACTAGACTGGGTAGATTTGTGATGAATACAGATCGTCAATCAGTCATTTCATACTGTGAATATTTATGAATGGATGTCACTTTACAGTGGTTGTGAGAATAAAGGCACATGTTATTGGCAGTTCATTCATTTATTGAATGTATTTTTAGAAAACACTCGATGTTGATATTCTAGATTCCTGATTAATCCTCAAAAGTGGGTCAATGTATGTAGATATTGAAATGGCTTTTTATCGGTTAATGCTTGCCTAATTAGTGCTGGCTTAATTGAAACAATTATAGCAGTGGTTTCATTACCTGAAAGCCTTTTCCACTAACTGTTTCTCAACGATATTTGATTTATGTAAATTATAAATTTGATGTCGCTACAGTAGCGTGCAAAATTTGTGTTTATTGAAACTGAACATTCTAAAATGGTTTATGAGCAGAAACATTGATTTTCCGCTTGCATGTTTAGTGATGTCTGAAAAAATGTGTATTTAAGATCTCTTGGTGCAAAGACTGTCAGTATGCGTGCAGTTAGACATTACTTCACTCTATGAAAATGGTAATTTCTGTCTCAGGTTAAATTGAAGCAAACTTAATATTAACAATGTACAGGGATAATTAAAATGTCATAATGATTACTTATAATCAATTTCAGAATCTTCAGAATTTAAGCACTATTGCGAAAAATTGTGACAAATATGAGATGTTCAACTTAATTTGTGATTCAGCCCTTCTACACATACACAAAATTTTTTTCGAGTCCATTAAATGAGAAAGCATCACATGTACACATTGAATGCAGGTAACTGAGACATAGCCACATTAAGATTTATGTTGTGTAATGTGTAGAGGAGAAACACAGACAAATCAAAGTGAGTGATCCGATACTACATGATAATAACTGTACTCTCACCCTTGGTTGACTTCATGAAAATTAGCTTCTCTAAATGAGACTTGAAACTTACTGCAGACTGTGCGATATAACTAGCAGAATGTAAATCACATTGTATTGAATGTAAATTTACAGAGCCTGGCAGACTACCATGGTGATGATTGATTGTGACAGCAATGTTAGCTTCAGTCTGCTTGCCTAGCAAACTGATCTGACATGAGTCATAGGTTGTTAAATGTGAAAATAACCTTAATCCATACAACCACACTGTAACTATATTACCTGTATAAGTGCCTCTTGTTTACACTGCTTCACAATCTCTGTTTTAATCACTTCTGATTTAGACATAATCTAGGAGATAACAAAGGAGATAGAAATTCAAAGATTATTTAAATTAACCAAACATTCAAGACTATGGTGGAATATAACTTATAAATTATGCTACAGTACAAAACCAACAGGTGTTTATTTTCAGCTAGTTGATTAAAGAACTGACATTTCAATCAAGATTGTAGGGTTATACTTCACAGAACATTTTGCATGAAATTCCTGAATGTTACAGACCCCAGAATGAATTGATCTACTGGTATATACCACAATGTATTGACCCGCTAGGCTAATCATTCATTCTCTGCATGTCTGTAAGAGCCCACTTTATGTATGTTTCATTCTAGCTTTGACTATTTAACGTGAATATATGAACAAACATTCTGGTAGCATTGTGGTTACCATGGCGCTGATATACTGGGCATCTTAACTTCCACTTCAGATCTGCAGTATACTCTGTAAACACCATTCACATTTACTGACAGAGACAAACAAATATATTATTTGTGAAAATGTCCTCGCTCACAAAACCTCTGAATTAATAACTGACAACCACTAGTGATTAGCCTATACGGCTAAGAAACTTAGTGCTGTACGTGCCCAAAGATTTTTTAATGCTTTAGAAACAATTTCTCATTATTTTCTATTCAACACGTAGGAAAACTGACAGCGATTTTAAATAAAAAATCCTCCAGGTCGTCTTGCAATACACATCATACACAGAGTGCATAAAGCATCTTGTTTGATGATTGCTACTTGACCATATTACAGGCTGTGAACTCATTTTAGATGCAGTTGCATTTTTCACCTGAAATACAACTACTAAACATGGATCTAGGTTTCTCTGACACGGTGCTTAGCTTTCTGGTAAGTGAATTACTCTTAGCACATCCCTTGGGCAATCAGTGAAAATAAATGTAGCGCTTTGTGCATCTTCAAAATCACTGAGTCAATTCTTTGTCAAACTGACTTTCAGAAAATCCCATTTGGTTTGTAACATGACTTTTGAATTAGATTGATATTTTACCACGGTGAATTGTCACTGAGCACAGAATAATTATAGTTTGTAAGCCAAACTTACCATGTGATTTCACATTATATTTTATCATATGAGACATATGGGATCATTGAAAGTGTTGAAGGCGTACTTCAAGGTGGCTGTATTTTAGGCTTTACTTCAGAGAAGACTGTCAAGTTTACTTGTACATTTGTGTCCCGTACTCTTGCCATTGAGATTCACTACTCAACACTGTGTCACCAGACTACCGTACTGTGCTGGTATTTGTAAACTAATCACAGCAATTAAATGTACTGCATGTCAGCTTGCATGTACAAAACAAATGCACAACTGGTATACTCTTTCAGAATGCAAAGAGCTAATCCAAGCCACTGTAAATTACATTTCTGATTAAGAATGGAACTTTCACCGGGTTTCATGCAAAATGTCAAAGCAAAACTGTTGACACAAGTTGACAAGAGCTTTCAACAGCCATCCAATGATTGAAAAGAAGTGATTTATCATTCCGCTGTTGTAAACTCCCCTGCAGTGATGATCAGTAACTTTTGCATTACACTGAAAGTTTTTGGATTAAGGGAGGATCACTGGACTATTTCAGCTGACTATTGCTGAGAGAAACATTATGTTCCAACTCAGAAAACAAAGTGAGTGCATTGATCCTTTCATACCATATTTGGAATATACCTCTTATCATTTTCTAAGCAAAATTGTACTCATCTATAACGGGAAACAGTGGCAGGTTTCAAATCACCTCTTGACCTCTATAAACATCTTTGCCTTGTTTGCCACTGATAATAAAACATGGTGAATGAGCTGACGTGCCTAATGAGGGAAGATTGACCTTAAGGTCATCCTTGAGATCTACCTTTAAATGCCTGCAGAAAACTTGGGAATGTTAAGTGGAAAAGGTCAGTCACCTCAATTGACCTGATCTTGTCTACCTCAGGGTAGAATTATCCGGCATTCTAACTCTTGAGTCTAAGTGTGACTATTGGGCTGTCTTGTAAAAGTAAAGATCAGAAAGGCCAAGTCAGGATTTTTTTCTGATCTTGCTTCAGTAGAATATTATAAGCTGTATTTCAATGTTGCCATCAGATAACTACGCGCACCGTTACAGTTTGCATGACATTTTTTGTGAAGACTATGACTTCTTCTGAGTAAACTTTAGTCAAAAACTTCTTCAAAGTGTTTACAGTAAAAGCATGGCTTCCACAGCAACAATTTCCCCAATGCCTGTATCTTTATATTATGTTATCTATGAACATATCAAACTGAAATTGTCAGCATGCTTTGATCTTTATAATTTTTGTCCATCACTGAATGGCAGTCTGAGCACCTTAACTATGGAAATAATACCATTCCTTATAAAGCGATGGAAACAAAGACATTTAATGTTGAAGGATGTATTCCTGATGTACATTAACTAACAAAAAGTAAACTCAAACATTACAAGATTAGATAGGCAGATAATGTGATTGGACAATTAATACAGAAGGTCAAAGGTGAACAGGATTTATGGAAATACCTTCATTGCATAAAACTTCTTGTCATCAAGTTTTTGCACTTTGAGGACTTGTCCAAAGGCACCCTTGGAAAGTGGATGAAGAACCTGACAGAAAGAACAATAAAATAATTTACAACACTAATAACCAAAGTTTTCTTGTTGTTAATTTGTACAATAGATTTTCATTTTCAGGTTAATTAATGTCTTACAACCCAAACTCAATATGGCAGATGCATCTTAACTTGTAAAGCAATTCACTTTGTCCTTAACACCATTATTGATTCAGTAATGGTTAATAAATAGCAGAACAGATATTAATGAGATACAGCAATGAGCATGGTGGGAAAAATGAATACTTGTTACAGTTTTTTTTATAAATAAAAATAGGACAGCTTTGTCCAGACTGAATAAAAATGAGCAATCATATTAGACTTTTTTATGACATTTCTCAACTACATGATTGAAGAGTCATTAAAAACAATATGTCTGCTGATTGGATCCTGGCTTCCTGGGATTATCCTTGCATGCTAATCAGAGGCTGCTCTTCATTATCCAGTGAATATCTAGGATTATATTATATGAGAAGTCTCCCCACTGATGCCAAACTGTGCAATTGGCACTAATAGAGCATTATATCACTACAGACATTATCATTCAGAGTACATCATCATAATTTCATCTTTTCTAGATGGAATCAATTCAGTGTCGCCTATTTACTGACCAGACAATGATTAATTGCCATTTCAATTTAATTTTCATTTTGCTCGAATTCACTCAGACTTGAAGCTCATCTTGTTACTCTATGGCTTACATGTAAGATAATATTCTTTTCAATCCACTCACACACTAAAAAAAATGTAATTAGCAGTGGTAGTTTTGTGTTATCTTCATTTTGTTCACAGAATTTTTTTTATTTCAGTAACTGATACTAACATCACAAATGATTTCCATGAAGACTGATTCATCTCATCAGTAATTGGACTCTCAAATTTCAAAAATATATAAACTGTAGGTATTACAAATATAATTGGAAAAACAATTCACAAGAAGTGTGAACAGCCAAGCTAAAAATGATTCTCTGCTGTTACCTACATGAAGAAACTTGCTCCTAATTTCTCAATTTGAGTCTATCAAACGCAAAGCACAAACTTAAATCTGAAGTTACGATAATACAGGCTGATGATTGTTAAGGGACATTTGTAGCAAAGCAAAGGTGATGGAGTTACTGGGGATATTTTTAGGATCTAACTCATGGAAATCTCAACAATTCTCTTAATTTTATAGTACTACGATAATTAATATCTAAGAAAATCATAAACCACATTATCATATATCTACCATTTAGAACAACTTGGCCTTCTTTAGGGTATTTTTCAAATAATCTCATATTACTGAATAGATGTAAATTCAAAGGCACAATATTTTGAAATACATTTAACAGTCTAACTAGCTTTGGAAGTGTTGACAATGATATGTTACATTCCAACATGCTGTATCATTTTACCTTTGAAATACATTCAGCTAATGCATTCACAGGTCTGGCAAGTGAAACTAGAGTTTAAAACTGCCAGATAGCTGCAAACATGGAGACAATATTCTTATATTCTCCTTATTGATTTTATGATATGAATATCATTGATTTTGTTGTTTTGTGCAAACTCGAGGCTCATCAAATTCAACATTTCACCAGACAGTACGAACGATCTACAGAACTTGCAATTCTTTCATCAGACTGTTGTTTGCGTTTGTTGGAAATTTAATAACTGATAAAAATCTCTATTCATGTTATATTTTGCTTTATCAGCACATTTAACGAGAAAGTTCTTTGCATAAGATCACCTCAAAGTGTGTCTGTGCCATGTAGTGTTTAACTTCATACTCAGGTAGAAATACAGCTTCAACCTGTGGAACTGGCCATCGTGTTAGTGATGCAGCATAAGGATTGGCAAGAGTTGACGAACGTGGACGACGTCTCGATGTTCTTGACCATGACCTTTCAAAGGCTTCAGGTTCACTGACACTTCTGGATAGCTGTAAGAGAATAAACAAAATAGTATGATGATGATGTGTGGATTTATTTTAATTACAGACAAATAAAATATGACAAAAATTCATTAATGTTAGCTATTAAACATCACGCCATAGTCAATTCTTCGTTTCTTCAATTTTCTCACCTGATAATCACAACCAATCTCTTGGTGAGAAACATTACTAATTAAATTGTCATCAAATCAATGAACTGATCAATAAATAATGTCTGTTAATTGAAAATCACTGACAGAGTCAGACACTGCATAAGTTACATTGCATAATGGTTAGCCAGCCACACAGCCTGTGAGTTTGCACTGTAGACTGATTTGGTATTTACACTGACACTATTGTAGCATTAACCTTGATACACCAGTTTGATCAGCTGGATCAGTGTAAGTACAGTCTGATCAATTGCCAAGGTTTTTAACTGATAAACAAATAGGGAATACTAATTACTAACGGCATAAATCAAAGGTGAAGATTCAAGAACACTTTTGTGATGTCTGTAACTCCAGCTTTAGCCAGACATTTCTTACTAGACATCCCACACCCTGATAGCGATGGATCTCAATGACACATTTTAACTTTTACACACACACTAACTTGAAGCATTGAAGATTGCATTCAGTCGGTAGAATTTATGGCATCATATTATGAGAAGTAATGATTTTTCATCTTGATTAGGGTTTATCTATTCCCATGAATGTGGAACTGAAGGTACCTTGTGAAACTGTGGAATGGAATTACTTACAAAATTTTCAGGTGATTCGAACAGTCAAGATTTTATCTTCACAAAGCTAATATTTCAATGTTTGAAAGTTGTGAGGGATTCTGGTTTTCAGCACAACTGATACAGGTACCGTTCAACTTGTACATAGTTATATTATGTGTTTATTTTGTGTTCTTCATTGACAAAGTACTCCCTGATGTTGTTGATATTCGGATATTCAGCTAGAGAAAATAGCCCCTGAGCAGTGATATAATGACCATATTACCATCAGTAGAATTTCACCATCAGTATTTTCTGAGATGAAGAAAGAAAATATTAAGTCACATGCATAACTTGGGTATAAATTTTGTATTTTTTTGTTGAGAGAGGACAACTTAGCTTGTCCATGTGATAACATCAGTGATTACAAATATGGTTTAGTATGGGAATTCATTTGTGGGGAATCTGTACTTATATTAACATTTTGTTAACCTTGAAAATCATGTCTATTCAGAGGAGATAAAATTCTATACAAATGAAGATGAATCATTTTTTTGTCCTTCCTTCAGATGTCTTACTTTTAAAATTTAATTTCAAGATAAACTTTATTGCATTATTTGTCATTTTCCCCTTGTGCTTTGCAAGTTGAAAGCATTGTTGACAGACTTGACCTCGCAATACAGAGAGCTATAATATATGATTTGGGTGACTTACACGGTTGTTGACTGAGAATAGAAACTCATCCAATCCATCAAATACGACTTTTCCTATCCATTGCTTCAACAATTCACTTTCATATAAACAATACTGAAGTCTTTATGAAAGGATCATAACTTGACCCCTGCCAGTGAAACCATCTCCATAGTTGATTTGTCATCCTCATAAAAAGTCTGTATCGCTCAGTGAGCCCATAAATCATTCACTAAGCAGTTTGTAACATTAGAATAGAATCTAGCATACCGGTAGTCTTGTAAGTGTCTTGCCGCATGTCACACTGTCCTTGTTATGGCATTCTTCTGTGCATACCCTAAAATATCTTGCCTACATCTACCTATTTTGGTTGAGTGACTGACAGTCTATAATTGGCAAAAATTTCTCTCCAAGGAAGTGTCATACTCTACTCTCAGTTATAATTTTTATTTAAAAAATATAAACAGAAAAATTATTCATTCCACTTGACAGCAGAACAAAATACACAACTTACGGCTGAATTGCCATACAAAATTCTTAAAGAAAACCTAGATAGATTTTCTGTGTAACATTGATTTCCAATTGATGTCTTCTGGGTACAACCATAAAAATTCCAAGAATTTTACGATTGATATATTTTTTCCATGAAGAGCATCTGTAAGTGATCTCAAGTTGTCATTGAAGGTTTTCACACAGACTGTGAGTTTCGTGTAAAAGGCGGACTCTAGCATTGCGTGAAGATATGATAACCGGTAATATGAACTAGTGTTATGAACTAATACATGCATATGGAACATATCACAGATGAAATGCAAATCACTGTCTTGTCTCTACCAGTGCTCTAAACACCCTTAGGCAATACTGGATTGATTTCAGTTTAATCCAGGTACCTGTTGGATATTGTAGACCACACTTGCCATGGCCATCATGCATGAATTACATACAGTCCCTGGTGTTTGGCAACACAGTGCCATATGACACAGACGCCGGGCCTGAAACAGACGCCGGGCTTGAAAGAAATTGTCACAGGTGATAGTGACTAAAGAGTAGAGAGTTCAGAATGACTTAACAGAATCACTTATACTTGCTCATGCACTGGTTACCTAGAAGCAAGGTCAATAACCAGAGATCTACTTCATAGATATCTCGGGCAAAATACAAATTATCTTGGGGATATATTAATGTTAACACTCATGATCAGCACCATGATTTTCAGTGGTAATCCTAGATTCTGATCGGACACATATTTTTTGTAATGAGATTTTAAATGGCTCTGATTTATTAATTTTAGGGGTATATTTTTACATTAAGTATACCATTTCAAACATTTCTTTAATTCCAATTTGTTATGTGAACAGTAAATTAAGAGACCAATGCATGAATGCCTAAAGCTATAGATCATTCAATATTGACTGTGATATTGGCATTAGTGATGTATTAAATTTCATTTTTGAAATTTGACTACTGGTGATGATTAAGATGGTAACACTAAAACAGTTTGACTTTTTAATGTGTAAGACATGAAAATTCATTGCACTATTGTGGTGATGAGAAGTCAGACAATGACTTAATAGGTTGATAATTTGCAAAAAATGCCATGTGTATAAAGTGTTTCAGGCAGTCATTTTCAGTGCAGATAGTTTCTGCGTGTCATTGACTTTTGTTGATGATTTCTGTATGAATTGATCTCACTTCACTGGTTGAAAACAACTGAATTATCTTTTGATACAAAACAAAACTTTTTCTGTTTGATACTTTTCTAACATTATCTTGATACAACAAGTCTCTAAACCTTCCTTTGTTTATTTACCTCTACCAGTAATCTGTATACCAGTATGTGCATGTAAATACACATGTAAATATGTATATATTTTTATACTCTACTATGTAACATATCTTTACATTTCAAATGGGTATTATTTTCTCATACTCTATTATGCAGTTTGATACTTTGTTTACGTGTTAATGTTATTCGTTTACTCTCATTTGTACTTGTTCCTTCATAATCAGTACATCTCAGTGATGCTGACTTCATAATTTGAACCAATGGCTGGAATCAACATCAGCTTAAGTTGATCCATCATCAGCTTGATACATCATCCAAAAACTGTTAATTCACTGAAAATGAGTGATGCAGAATACACTGGAGGGATTATGGCTTAGTTCTCAGTGTTTTCAATGGTATTGGCAATATCATGCAGAACAATGATGCAGCACTAATATATCAGAGACTGCCAGATATACCATAGCAATGTTCATTTTGCACAGAGTTACATCATCATAAAAGTCATACAATTATTGACATAAACCGTAATGGTATGATATTCCTGCCATTTGATAGACAGCACAACATCGTCTACTGGTGGCTATACTTAAACTTTGTTCACTGCTTAGATAATAGCATATTGGCAATAAGTACCATACTGATTATTGATTCTACATGCCTGCTTTATCACCCTTGGTGTATGCCTAGATTGATGTACTGAACAAAACCTTGTTTTGCAAATGACGCCACTATTTTAATGAATAAACAATTAGATGATTGATTAATTAATTCAATTAAATGATGTACTTCATGAGATACACCATTAATATTTATAAAAGGATTTCTCTTCATTTCCGTACCAAACACATTTACAGCTAACAACTACAACACATACAATTGACACGAATGCTTTAATTGTGATATCACAACTTGACTTTATGACATTTGATTTTTGATATAATGACACTTTATTAGTTTTCACACCTACAGATACCATGCAGTGACATCCTTGACACGTTTACAGAAAATAAGATGCAGAATGGCAAACACCAATTAACACAGATCACTGGCATAAAACAAAATGATGCCAGCCCTGTAGTTTTTCACATCAAATCGAAACAATTATATTGGCTGCATAGTAACCATCTCTGCTTCATCATTAAATTCAGCATTTTTGTTATCAAGAGCAGTAAGCTGTGAATTATTCTAGGGTAATAAACAGCCAAGTTTTCCCTGTCATTGTACTGGGTAAATCCCCTGATACATTAGGCAATATGCTGTATAACAGCAACTGGCATATCCTTAGGGTACATGGATTTATTGTCTAAGCTTTCAAGATTTCTGCCTTCTTGTGCTCATATGAGTCAATTTTGCAATTTTCTCACAATTTGTTTGACAGTCAGTCCTATGTCAATACATTGGTAGCCTTGCATGTTATGTATATGGCAGTTACACAAAACTTGAAGTAAAAGAGCCTCACAACAATACAAGACTCATGAGTCTAAAATTGGTAAAAACGCAAAGCAATTCCTAAAAGATACTTCATGTCTCTTCTTCTAACCATGGTAAAAAAACAATGATACATGGACTTGAATGATAATATCTGCCCTGATAATGCTACATTGTAATTTAACGCCATTAACACCTCACATCTCCCTGCAGTAAAATAATAGCTGAAACCCAGTACTGATCTACATATCATCATTTCTATGGTAACTGATTTAGTACTGACGGAGGTTTCTGTCAAATCTGTTCAGTTTTACAATTTAATAAATGTGAAAAAAATCACAGTTGTCAGGGATCACTGACAGGTATTGGCAATATCTGATACATAATGCAATTTCATGACAAAATTATCCAGGCAAGTTCATTTGTTCATTGAATCCTGAATATTGATGATACGACACCGCCAACCTGTTCAATCTTTGTGAATTCCAATCACTGTGCTGTGATTACATAGCAACAGGGATTCTTAGAAACTGTAAGTCATTCAAGGAAGTTGACTGCACTTTCATGACAGAACTAGTTCACATTTAAACAGAACAGAGTCCCACTTTCTTGATACTCTAAACAGTTGACTGGTAGATGTACAAATAATTACTGATGACAACTGCTGCACATTTATAGATACAATTTGTTGTTTTATTTTGAAATTCCTCTGTCTCCTACAAACTGGCAGCTGTCAATCTGATTCAGTTTCTGGATCTAGGCTAATAAACAAAAAAGGTTAAATAGGCAAATGTAATAAGCAAGATGTATCTTATTAATGTTCATACTACATCTATTCCATGTGTACTGGAACATTTGGTTCTCTATACAATGCAAGATGCAGGGTACATGAATATTCCACATTGATAAATCATTAGCATAAAAATTCAATACCAAAATAATGCTCATCAATATAATTTGCATAAATGAATACTAATAGATCACACATCTTGCTCAAATAGTAGTTCTTTAACAATTACATTTAACACCAACCATATGATATGCAATTCTTGTCAGGTAAACTGCTATCTTGTTAGGACAATTTCCTACAGTGTTTTTAATTGAATAATTGTAACATGTAATCTCTATGTAAACTACATGTACCAGTATTGATGACACTACACTGCTATTCAAATACGATTAGCATAGTCTGATGCACAGAATCAACACAATCTTACCAATACATCAAACACCAGGCCATTATTTAACAGTTATAAAGTGCCTGTTGAGATTTGATAGTTGAGTGACCTTACAAATCTGTTATGATATTATCAAATTGACAGTGACAATGTTTTTTATAAAATCTTTCACGTTGTTCAATTTCATGGAATACTGTATGATAGTGCAACGAAATACTTGCATGGGATTGTAATTATATGTACATGTATTGCTGACTCTGGTCCCAGTTGACAGTGTCCACAAAACAACTAGAGGCATCCCCATTGCACTGCCTTTAAATAACCCAGTGTGATATGGACCATATCTATTTGTCAAAATGATGATTTTACGCCTGGCAAGGTCCTAGTGAAATTGAACCAGTATGTGTGTGAAGACGGCACATCATAAGGTTGAAGCTACATGTTAATGTATTCATTGAGTATAAGGAACAAACCAGTTGTCACTGATCAAGCACTATGATACACTATTGAAAATGTTTGTGATAAAATTTGTAGCATTCTCAAACAAGAAGTAACTCTGACAAACATTCCTGTAATTTTTCCATGACAAACATTCCTGTAATTTTTCCATGCTTTAGCTAAAATTCTATGAAGTAATAGTGACTCACAACTGAAAATGTCAGCTTAATTTCAACCAGGAATCATTACTAGTAAGGGCTTTATGGCAGAGTATAATTTTCTATGTAAATATAAGAGAGAAAAGAATCAATAATTCATTAAGTATACTTTCTCACTGTCATAATGACTAAATTTGCATAAAAGTTTCTGGCTATAAGTTTTGATATTATTATTTACTTATGCGGATATATCCATTATCATGGCTTTAGCTGATAGATGACTCTCTGTCATGTTGGTAGAGATGGACCTGCCCCTTTCCTGAAAACTAATGATATGTTTAATAACTTCACGGTGTCATTTGATTGATGAAATAATGAAGATAGAGTAGTTATTCTATAATTTGATCAGCTGGATTTCAAAACTGGTATTTTTAGATTCAATCTGCACACAACAAAGATGGAATCCTTCCATCACACACATATCACTCACTCTTTATGACATTTGACTCTTTAAGGACACTTGAACTTCATAAAAAAATGCCACATATCAATTGGGTGCCAATTTCAAAAATGAAACTTAACCAAAACAACAAAATAAAAGTACTGAGTGTTGCTTTCAAAATGAAAAATTGTTACTGCCTGAACCGACAATTTCATGTAATGCTAGGGATGAATAGTAAATCACTTACAGTACAAAACCGGTAATTGCACAATGCATTGTGGGTAAAAAACTGACCTTCCGTGAGTCAATAAGTGTACATACAGAGTGACCACTGCTAGTAGGTCCATACTGTGTGAAAAGACTGATCAGTCAACTTAACTGATGTAATCATTTTATTTCAAGTCATTAAATTTCAGTTCACCATGAGTTTATTACTCATTTTTGCTCAATGCCCTCACACTAAATTTTAAGGCAATTTTGAGAAATAGGCAGGTTTCATGCGTTAAAAGTTAAATGAATATAGTATGAAGATATTACTGTCAAATATCATATTCAGTAGCTGTACAGCACACACTGTTCCACAAATTCCTGCTTTGACTCATTACGCAAACACTTTGATTTTTGTTGCCAGAATAACTACCAGAGGCAGGATATGTCCCAATTTTATCATGCACAGAAAACACAATCTGTAACTTGAAAGGAAACATGACCCAGGGCAAAGGATATTCTATAAAAAGATGAGTGGATTATCTTACATGGAAGCTTTCAAAAACTATGTATCTTTCTGGTTTTAACTTTCACAGCATGATCAATAATTCCCTACCAAGTCTAATAAATACAATATTCTTGGCTAGTTTCTGCCTGATTTTAGAGATATGGAAAAAACATAAAGTATTGGAAATAACGAAGTATGGTGATTGACAGATAAAGTGTGTTAATAATAGAAGTAGCTGCCAATGATTTGTAGTGATTGCAACGATGACCTTGGCTGTTCCATGGTTTCATAGAGACTGGAAGGGATTTCATCTACAGTGTAACAGAAACATGAAGCAATTAGATTGGTAAAGATTAGGGATGTCCTGTATATCATATTTCATCTTGTTTGTAAGTTTCCTTTATTTGTGATATCCTGAATTGTGGTTTTCATGTTTTCTCTTCATAATGCAAATTTATACTGATGTAACTTTTGATTACAATATTTATAATAAATAGATAATACCGGGACAGAGTTTACATATTCAATGAAGACATACTACGATTGCAAATGATGTAAGAATTATATCAGAATGACTATTTGGTAGATATATTTCTATTGTGATATAGTTGATGTATTGTGCTGATTATATTGGTGTATTTTACCGGCTGGTTAGGTTTTTATCAGCTTTACCTCTGAGCAAATTGAGTATCTGTGCACAACTTTCAAAGGAGAAAGAAGGACTACCTTCATTAAGTTGCTGTATATATTGACAATCTACCATCAGATATAATATTCCCAGATGCTGTATTATTGCCAGAGCCAGTTCCTTTTCTCCAGGGTCTATTGCCAGAGCAATGTAATGAAATGTGATAAATGCAGCAACTGTACTGTGGTGTTCAAACATTTACGCAGAAACATGTAAGTGGTAATGTGTGAATGGTACAATGTGACAATAAGGGAAGGAAAGATACCCATACTATGAGAAAGTGTGTTGCATTTCATGGATGAGATGACTTGGATGGGAAAATAGCTGAGACAAGAAATACCTGGTAATTTTGTCATGTGTCTGGCTAAAAATGCATTGTAAACACTGCTTTTTAAATGCTCAGACTGCAGCGTGACTTTTCATTGAGTTATTGAAGCCATAGGTAGAGTTGCAGAGAAAAAGTAATATTTAATTTTTTCCAAAAGTCTGATTTATGGATTATGAACAGATATCCTATAATATGTTATACTAATATTTAGTGATATATGATGATATGGCAAACAATGAGTGTTCAATGGCTGACATATGAACAATACAAATGAGTAATTTATTCAATTATGCACTGACTGCAACACAGACCCTGGACAGATTGTGACTGCAAGGAATTAGGTTTCTACAAGTTTGAATCTCGTTGCTAACCTAAAATTGAACATCCAAGGAATTAAAACTATTGTTGATTTCTTGTCATTATCATATACCTACATTCACATGCCTGTGTAAAGCTATGGGAGAAAGCGCCCTCAGATCCGTGCATTTTTTTTACGTATCACGCCCCAGCCCGGTGCCCAAATATGGGCAATCGCGTGCATTTCTGAACTATCTCGATTCTGGTTACTACGTGCGTTGCTATCCGCAAGCGTTCCATTCGTACACAAAGCCAGCGCGAGATTTGGAAAACGTCTGCTCGCTCAGATCGTAGTTGCGCTGGCGACAGTGGAACAGCGCCGGTAACATCGGCTTTTATTTCTAAATTCTAGTGAAATCCTGTATATACTAAGTGCGTGCCTGTTCAGGATAAATTACAAGAAACTGACATGCACGCTTTTGTCCTTCTTACACCTCGATTTCAGCCTTGATCTCTGTTGGTCACGTAAAAGTACGCATATTGCTTTGCGCGTTCTAGAATTCTGCAGGTAAACAAATGACGTCATTATGTATGTAAATCCGTGACGGGAAGCGGCCATCGTATTTATGAAAAACTGACACAAATGGCGATGAATTTTTGATATCCCACGCATTTTTATCTCCTCAACAATGTTGAATATAATGTAAACTACATATTTATCGTTCCATAAGGTATATGATAAAACCTTTACGGCCCTGATACGGCTTTTGTGGCCCTTGGTCGTATGGCATACGGGCCCTTGCACGCTCGGGCCCTTCCGCCGTACGACCTCGGGCCGCAAAAGCCGTATCAGGGCCGTAAAGATTAAAATAACTTTATCTCAAAATTGGAAATTCAAATTGTTTGTAAATTCAAAATTAAAACAAATGTTAATATTAAACATTATCTTCAGCAAGTGACTACATGTTTGAGTAACAGTACTAAAACTATCCACTCAGCAGTGAAGCTATAACAATGTTTTGAAAAATCCAAGTCACTAATTTTATCATATTGGTATAATTTCAACAAATCTACAGAAAGTCATTTCTGTGCATCATAAATTCTTAACAAGACAAGTTTTTGACCAAAATGACAAAGATGTCATTAAAAATACAACAGTTACTATTTCTTTCAAAAGTTTGAATAAAATTATTATCCTTCTTGATAGTAAATCACATATGAAAGTATTTTGACCAGAGTTGAATCTTGAGAAGATGTCCAACTGTACAGTATGTTGACAGAATGATAACAGACAGCTATAGTGGAGCTCAACTTCAGAGTTCACTGTCTTCAAGCCTGACAATTTTTCCCCCAAACAGGAAATGGGAAATCCTTAAATCTCGGCATCAAGATGATATAATATTTTAAACTGGTCAACATCACACCGGTAGTATTGAAGACAGGTGTATTGGAGATATGGACATGGAGGACATTACCAAGTGATCTAGTATCGATTAAGAAATCATTTGGACTTCCTGTCTCTGATCCATCTACCAAGAATCAAAGTGCCTATGTTGTAGTTTAGGACAGATCAAATTCAAATTTATGGGAAATGGCTTATCTTTTGTTGTTTGCTACATTTGTAATTGATGGATAAATACACCCTGCGTATGCACTGAGGAAGAAAATAAAATTTGGAATAATATCACAGTAACGGTAGAGTTACATTCATTAATTCTGTCTTGCTGGGAATGCCAATGTTGTCATAGCAACAGGTTTAATGGGAAATAAGCCCCTGAGGAAGAAATCTCCCACTTCAACTTTCTGTAGTCAGGGCAATCTGCAGCTCCAGATTACAACGATATCATGGCTTTCAAGATTGTTGACCAAAATATTTTTCAAAAGAAATTCCGAAAGACTTGTTCCGCATGGGTTATTTTGTCTGTAACATTGGAAACAAGATACACCATCAAGTTCATTACTGTACAAATTGGAGACAGTATACTCAACTGATTTTAGACTCAAGTAATGTCGTGCTTCAATTTTAAAAAAATTGTTGTCAAAGGAAAACCATCTTTGAAATAAAATATTCCTGTATTATGCACTCTTTAATAATTTGGAATAACTTTCTTCAATGTAAATTGTAGGGCATTAATTAAATTTCACTTTTCACACATCTTAATTACGATTGTCAAATAATGAAATTACATGGGTGTCAATCAGTTCCATCAAATTGAAATGCTAAACTGTTAAAATATTTGATGAAATCAATTCTGCAGAAAACTTTTGAATCTTCTGACAATTAACTTTTTCAAATACAGAATATGCTGATAAACTGAATGTAATACAAAACCTCACATATTCACGCCATCAATGAGATAGGTGTATGCTACTCAAATAATGAAATAATGAAAATATATGGTCGATAAAACCACTTCCTGCATAGTTTAGTGGTTTAGGATATTCTCTCTTGAACTAATACTGTGCAGTACTGTGTAGCCAACCCTGCTACAGAATGCATACTTTCATGTACAGAGCAGGGATGTATGTCTGCAAAGCCCCTATAGATGCATGTATATTCAATCAAATAGAGTTTGTTGAGAGTGTTACGGGATGTATCTCATCTGACGTTTGTGATTTCCAAATTTACCCATGACAATATGATTTATTTTTGATATAAACATTGTTTTCCATTCAGCTAACAATGTCACAAAAGAGCAAACATGCTTTATAAGTGAGTAAACACTGTGGCTGGTTTGTAAATGATAGAAAAATGGCTTTATAAAGTGTTTACGAGTCACTGATTTCTGTTAAATTCTTATCATTTGGTATGATAACATCTAGCCATACTCACACAGGGAACACTTGTAGTGAAAGACTCATTCTGAATTATTATTTGTGGAATTAAACTGAGCTTCCAGCTATATATTCATGTGAAAGTGTGATGAATTTTTACATTCAGATTACAAAGCCATGCATAACACATTGTTTCCAGGTAGCTGAAATGCTCTATGCAATGTAAATTGTTGAAATTTCAAATAATACCTTTTATCACATGGTTACTTCTCTAGGAACAGGTTAAGTATATATGGAATGTTACTCAATGTGTGTTAATATTCACGTAAAGAAGGCAAGACTGTTAATGAAGTTATTGTGATCTGAAAGACTCTAATGACTGTACTAAACACATTCATCATCTGAAGCAGGTACATGTTCCGTTTCAATGACATCTTGAATTTGATATGTTATTTTCACCTTTCACACAGAATTAACGTTCAGTCTATCCTTGAGAAAACTTAGCTCTTATTCATACCATTTCCTGTTTCTTACTCGTATTTTCTTTTTCTTGTCCATAACACCTGGATGACATCTACACTCCCTGTACTTTCAAATTCATAGCAGGGTTATTAATTGTTACTATGGCAACAAACACACAGTCCATGGTGACTATCTGAGAGTTTATGCAAAGTCAACTCAACTGATGTATTAGTAATTTACTTGGAAAGAAAAGGCCTTAATGGTATATCTATACCTTCTAATATATTCTATTTTCATTTTTTCAAATTTTCCACTGATTTTTCATCATTCTCTTGGACAGTACACTGTGTCGTCGATGCAGTATTTTAAACCATAATGTACTATTCATGTTTCAATGAGTCAAGTAAACACACACTGGTTTGACCACTGATTTCATTAAAGTTTAATTGCAGTATAATTCAATGTAATTTAATTTAGAGTGTGTGCCATGAATATCTGTTGTTTTGATTGACAAAATCTGAAAAAGACATGTTAATATGATTTGACCATGAGAGTTTGAGAAAATGGATCAATATACAAAGTTATTTGCTGCTGTGCATTATGGAAAGGTGAAGATTGACTGTTTGGACATACAGACTCAAATCAAATTATAAAACATATAAACTAAAAGTTAGACCACCAACTTTTCCACCACAAATATTTAATGATGGTAAATACATACTATTCAACAACAGATTACAAGCTACCGGTATAGTGTCAAATGATACAAACAGTACCGGTATATGTACTAGGAGAAGAAGACATAATATTTTACTGAATAGCCAGGAATAAGTCTATGTTTTAGAAAGTAAAATGACAGTATCATCCTTGAAATCTGATTTTTATATCATTTCATCTCTGATCTTTAGGTATGGCTTCATTGGATTCATATCATGAAACTAGGTGTAATCAAGTATACCGTATTATGCATCAGTTAGACAGTACCATACACGTCTGAACCATATGTCCACCATAGCGTTTACAAAGCTCCCCTGATACTTGCATAGTTGGCTTCTTCACCCTAAGTTTCCTTTTCAGAATTCAAATGTATATAAGAAGATGGAACCATATTACATTGCGGACAGGGAGAAACCCAATGCTTATACACTTTTGTAGCATGAGGTCAAAGTTCAGTGTAAATACTATTTGTGATGAGAAGCACAGTTGATCATAAAGGGAAGAAATAAAATTTGATAACAACAAAATGAAAGACAATGAAGATTTCTGACGGCTCACATTAAAGTTTAATGTTCCTTGACAAAAATACTAGGACTTTCTTGCGAAAAGGGTGTGTACACTGCACTACATATTGAATTTCAAAATAATGAAAGTCATTTTGAAAAAAGTGTAATCTCTGTTTATTTATTTTACGAGATAGAGTGTGTTTCCTACTTCCTATGGTCTACATTCTTACAGCCATAGTTTTAGTGAAACTGAAAAAATATTAGAATTCTAACACAGATAATTTTTTACGCATCAAATTGTAGTAAACATTTTTGTATACATCAATGGATGGAAAAGCATATTTAACCCTTTTCCTTAAAGTCCATATTTCACCTGGAGGTCAAGATGGTTAAAATTAATGAAACACAACATATTCCATATGGTGTATTTTAACATAATACTGTACATTTGAAAGCTGTTGAAACAACAGATACTGTAAAGTTGATTTTTTTGGAATAAAGATGCTATAACAGACCAAGCCAAGTGGGTGAAAATACGTCATATTTTGGCTCAATACCGCTTTTTACAGACTTGGCTGATAGGGAAGTGATACTGTCTGGCAGGAAAAGGGTTAAAGTAGACACTTGTTCTGTTTGTTTCATAAACCAAATTTGAACATCAATAGAGCTCCATTTCATATTACAGAAAAGCAAGCATGAATTTTTTTTACAAAAACAATATCAGTTTGAAAATATTTTATATTTGTGATTCTTTGTAAGTGTCAATATGATTTCCATAAACTGCAAAACATACTGCATCTGAATTGACTGCAAAATATGCTACATCAAAATTGATTGAGAATTCCCAAATAGACTGAATTCAGTGGCTGAGTGGTCCTTGTGTTGTTAACAAATACATAACTCAGATTGTTTGCACTGTCTTCTTCACATGGATGCCTTCAAGGAAACAATATCAATCTTCATAGAGGCAAGCATACATCAGTTGATAGCTGTCATACAATAATGAAAAATTCCTTTTTGCATATTTGTAAATGATATCCAGTAACCTAGTGACCTTCAAGACACATGAAAATGATAAACTTTGACATACTGACGGCTAGCTACACTACAGAAAATGATGAGGCAATTATTGTACAAATCACTAACATTCAAAAAACCCACACCCAATGTGATCGTAAATTTGATGATCAAAAGAAACAGGTCCCTAGATTTGATGCCATCGGATGATCAGTTGGCATAATTTAATAATGTTGAAGCAAAATGGTTTCATATACTAGTATAGTTTGAAATGTTTATAAATCATGAAATACTTTGATATTAAGAGTTTGGAAGTGATTTTGCAACTTCTATCACATTTTTATATAGTTTTTTTTTTATCTTTTTTGTCATTGTCTTCCTTCTAACAATGCTGATATTTTTCTGTTTTTTTTAAGGGGAAGGGATGTTTTTGATTTCTTTAAGACGAGCAAATACTGTTTTACAAAAGGTCAGAATGGCTTTGGTGTCACTATGGTAACAAAAGCATAACAGAAACATTTGACCTATCCTGAGGTAAATTGTTCCACTTTTATACAATTATTGAATTTTCATCAATGTAGCTCTTCTTTCTCCCTTAAAAACTTGAATTACCTGAATGAAAATATATCCAGTGTTCGCGGTGACTTTTTTCTCCTCGCGTACGGCATACGCATTACTCTGCTAAAATTGCGTAATGGCTGGATTTGAGTGCGTAATTTCACTTCCGCACTCGATTGATGAAAAAATGACTGCAAAATACAATGTGCCGTTGAATAAACCTACACAACATATTCGGATTGTATGATGTATCATTATTTTAATGTAAACAGTTTAACAAACAACTTGAACAATGTTGAAACATAAAAGCGAAGGTTAGACATGCGACCGTCAAAACACATTGGGCAACCCAAAAGTTAGAGTTATGGCAGCTTATCAAGACGGTTTCTGGACGTTTCGGCACCAAGTCGTTTCGGCCCAAGACGTTTTGGCCTTCGAATTTCAGGCCCTTTGTCGACGTTTCGGCACTGCAACCCTAGACGTTTCGGCACCGCTGAAGGCTACCTGTGGGAACTAGTGCTGGAGCGTAATCTTACAAATCAAGTTCTAAAAGTACAGTGTCAACTAACATTCACGTACATGCTTTAATATTTGTGAGAACATGGGAAGAGACCGTAAGAAAAAACTTCATATCATTTTCAAATCTGTGACACAAGTTTATCGATATCAATAGCCGCCGACACGGCAAAAGTTTGAAAGCGGTGACGAAACAGCACGGCAAAATTCACACAAAATGCACATAAAGTACTGGTCAGAACGCAAAGGTCACGCTTACGAATATGACGGATCAGTCAATTACTGAATAGTTTGAAAAAAAAATCGAAACACAGATGCCGAAACGTCTTGGGTTGCAGTGCCGAAGTGACTTGGGCCGGAAAGTGAGAGGCCGAAACGACTTGGTGCCTGAACGACAAGTTACCATCCAGACACTTCTGCAGTGTTCAAAATTTATCGGGATTCCGACGAGCTCTACCGATGAATCATTTTTTTTCACGGACTCGTAGAGCAAAGTTGAAAGAAAACAGATTTGTCTGCTTCGATGCCATGCTGCATGTGCGCTTGATCAAAATTTGGGAACAGCGAGACGCGAACATAATGCACGGTTGGCACTTATATAATTTGTCGCAACATTTCTGTCAATCACTCACTTTCAGAAACTATCGTTCGCCTGAAAATTAGCAATGTAATTCATAGGCACAGCTGACATGATAACGTGCCTAACGTGATAACGTGTGGACTACGATGCCGATTTTGGACTACGATGCCGATTTTCAGACAACGCCCAGAGAATCCGAAACTTTCCACACAAAATGAGTGATTGACAGAAATGTGTTGCAACAAATTTCGTCTGGTTGTCGCCTAAGCTTAGTCGTGGAGAGTGCTTTCGGTGTTATTCTTTGCGTATAGAAAACGCATTACGATGAGAAAAATGCGTAGAGAGTCAATTTCAATGCGTAAATACGCACGATTTTTGCGTAAACGCGAACTCTGATATCAACAGCTACTACATGTACATGGAACAGAGTATGATAGTAGGTTATAAACAAGACAAGCATCTAAAGAAGTGTTTTGTACTGGTACTATATTTTGCACAAGTAGGTGCAGTTAATTGGTTCACAGTTTCTTGATGAATTATTGATGACTTTTCAAGACAACAGAAATCAACATCCTTTCTATTTTTGCATAGTCAAAAAAATAGCGTCAATGATACTTGGCTCACATTTGGTTTGATGTGACAGGCCAGAGTGACTATACTTAAAGTAAGTTTACCCCTGGGAACATGCATACCAAGTTTCAAAGCAATCGGATAAGCGATTAAAGAGAAAATGACTTTTTGACCAAAAATAGGAAAAATTGTCCCAAAAATACAAATATGAAAATTTCACCACAATTTGAAGACATTCAACTAAGGTTACCTCTAGGTAAATGCATACCAAGTTTTGAAGCAATCAGAGCAGTTAATTTAGAGAAAATGAGTTTTTGTCTAAAAATGCAAAAAATTACTCCAAAAATACAAATATGAAAATTTCTCAACAATTTTAAGATTTCCGACAGAAGATGACCTTAGGATCAAGAGTATCAAATTTCAAAGCAATTCAATGAGAACTTTGGGAGAAAATGATTTTTTGACCAAAAATGGAAAAAATTGCCTAAAAAATACAACTTTCAAAATTTCACTAAAAATCTAACTTAAGTTACTATAAAGAACCTGTATACTACGCTTAAATCAAATCATGGCGTGAGATTACAGAATTTTAGCAATTTGCAGGATTTTCCTTTTTACCTCATTTGCATATTTTTGACACTGACATGTTTATTTGAACAATTCACATCTCCACCCATGGGTTTGATTGGATGGATATACTTCCATACATATTAACATACATACATACGTACAGACATTCAGATGCCGCTGATCTAAACAATATAAGCTCTCTTTGGTATATACCGGTATACCAAATGTGAGCTAAAAACATTCCCATGACTGACCTGCAGGACTGTTCCTGTAATAAATCAGTTTGCTACGCAATTTTGCATGTTTAAAAAACAGTTTATGAAATTAATATCATTAATTTTTAACCATAGTTATGAGAAGCATGACAGGGCAAAATATATATTCCTCTGTACACAATTGTCACCATAGTCACCTGTCAGGTTACTTACTGTACCATCGTTTGTGTCTTACAAGATCATTTTGCGCTGAAAACAAAATGCAGAAACCTTCAGAGAAAAAATCCAAATTTTCAGACCTGGTAAATCACTTTGCATATTTATTAAAAGTTGCAACTCAAAGAAATCTGCAAACTTTGACACAATGACATCATCCAAGAATGAGATGAACATATGTGTAGGTTTTAATATAAATTTAATGTGTAACAGAAATGTACGTAAATGTTTATGTTGAGAAATATTGGATTTCATGATGGCTGCAATATAAGGGATTGTATGGATAAACAAATTAAATTTGATAAGTTTTCCTCCAACAAACATCATTTTAAGAAGCTTTAATAGGCATATACTGAATCCATAGCTGTGTTCTTTCGCTAATTGAATATAAAAAACAAGAATTTGTATCAAAAGAACATGTCTGAATTCTTTTATTTCTTTAAATGCATATAATTGAAATTATTGGGTGTGATAAATATCAATATGTGCCTAAATTTGATGTGAAAACTTGACAAATGAATTTCAACAAAGAACGCCGCTGAAAATATTTTCACCAGAGCTGTGACAAGTTTAATTAATTTTGTAATGATATTGCTACACTAAAGAACATAGATTATCTGATGCAACAGGGTCCTTCACTATCTGCCTAAGGTTTCCCTTCATATTGTTTAACTTTAGAGGGTGTTGAAAATGAAAGGGTACCATAGATACAGTTCAAATCGGTTTGTTGCACATGTTAGGTCTCTTACAATATAAGGCTTTGGACCCGACATCTTCCCATTTTCAGATGAGTGATAAGCGCTCATAGATACGTACATCACCGATTTGTGGGATAACATTAAAGTTTGTTGCTGTTTTTATTCCGTTCATATTTAATATCTGAGAAAAAGAAGTATATGCGCCAATGACGAATAAAAACATGATTGTTTTGCTATGCAGTCTATTTGCAGAAATACACGCGCGGTTAATTTCGACACAGCAGGGATTTAGTCACGGTTGGCATGCAAGCAGAGCACATTAGGGGTGGACCATTTGATATGCTGGGGGGCTTGGAAGATTTGGGAAAAAAAAAAAGATGCCAGGTGCAGTTGCTCGAAAAAAAAATCTGGCTTTAAGTGGCTGATGGAAAAACAATTATGGACCATTGCGACTCGGAAAAAAAAAATCTTGGCAATTGTTCGATGCACACTGCAGCATCAATAAAAATCAAGCAGTAGCTCTGGAGTTTTATAAAGCATAAACCATTTCAAGCTTGAGGAACAATAACTGAATATGAACAATTGTACAGTATACATGACCTTCTGATTAGAGGAAGTATGCTGAAATTGAAATTGCTCACCAGTGTTTTCCAGAAATGTGTAAATCTGAATGTATAGATTTTGTCAAAATACCACAAGAAGAGAGACAGTCTGCAAACATTTTACTATTATCGTTTGCGTATAGAAAACTCATAACAATGAAAAAATGCGTAGAGACTCAATCCAATGCGTAATATTATTACGCATTTGATCGACTCTCTACACATTTTTTCATTGTTATGAGTTTTCTATATACGCATGTTTTATTCGTAAATGCGAACACTGTTATAGTGAATTATCTTACCGATGTTTTTCTTAACAAAAGCGAATGTGTTTTGATTAGAATAGAATGAGTTTTGGGGAAACTACTATGTGGTAATGAAGAATGGGAAATGGGCAATGAAATGAGCAGACAGCGGGTGATTTAAGATTAAATGTTACATCTTCACTGCAAATAAAACCATAAGTGTGTCATAAATAATACAAACAAAACAAAATCATATGTTTGTTTGTTTTGTTGTATGTGAGCCACGTCTAAGACACACAACAAAAGTACTGTTTCAGTCTGTAAATGTCACCTCAGATGCCACCAGAGAAAACCATTTCCACTCCAAAATTTCATTTTTCGCCTTGCGAGAGGGGGGACACCCCCCTCTCGCGCTCTCCCCCCTCGTTCGCTACGCTCACTCGCCGCTCGGTCGCTTCGCTCCCTCGCAGTCCACCCGTCTACTTTCTTAAATTACCCGGCTACTTTTAAATGTAAGGACAATACTGACAAATAAATGCCATAAATGTACATGATTTTACAAATATATGTAGGATACCATCATCTCTTCTGATGACACCAGTGATGTTCTCAGCAAAGTTTTCACTGTAAGTTTGTTAATGCTTAATGTAGAACTCAGTAATCAGGTTGTTTGATTTGTATTTTCAGTGTGTTACCCATGGTATAAATAAGATCTATAAACTGATATTTTTGTAAAGTGAATCAAAAATGTACATGTATTTACATATCTTTATTTAGTTTCTTGAATATAGTCTGTGTGCGATAGAACAGCATCTTGTTACTGGGTGTGAAAAACCAAGCAAACAAACATTGCACCGAAATTTGGTAAAAAAAATATATCTCGAAGAAGGAAAGTGAAAAAAAAAGTTGCCAGCATATGCCCTGTAGAAAAAAAATATTTCATGGTGAAGCAGGTGGGAAAAAAAATAATGGCTCTCCACCAATCTTCCAAGCCCCCCCCCCCAGGATATCAAATGGTCCACCCCTTACCGACAATATATAGTAGTACCGCACAGCTTGCGTTGAAGCGTACATACGAGGTGATACCAAACGTCAGCTACTACAGTGCTACAAATACAAGCTATCATCGTCATGTATGTAACGTAAATGACGCACTGAGCATTGCGAATATTGATACAATTTCTACCCACCTTCCTCCGTTCTGCGTAACTAAGGCGTCTGTGGCTATGTCTGTTGCCCATTGTGACATGTTCTCTCATAGATGTTCACAAATTGGTATTACGAAGTGGTCATCTTGGGCAGATACGAAATCAGCATCACATCGCAACCGCAGTCTTCAGTGACTGATCACACTTTCTCCCGCCCACGAACTCATTCAAATTTAATTCATTCTCTTCGCACAGCCACTACACATGTACTTACAGTACACGATAACACGCCCTCAGAGTCGATCGTTGTTCACTGTCTTCTTTCTCCCCGAGATGTCGGTCATGTCATACATCACCGCATCCAAACGCTTATCTCTGAGAAACATTCAGTGGAAAGTACATTTTCTAAAGAGCGACTATTCTTACTTTAAATCAACGAGCCCTGTAGACTTTTTAAATATTTTCATATTGCTATTGACTGTGACCTTTAACCCGGAAGTAGAAGTCTGCTATGAGAACGCTCTGAGGAAATCGTTGTGTGTTTCCTTTCAGCGTTCAGTTTAAGACTTCTTAAGTCGTTTCTGTCGACGTACATTCAATTTTTGGGTTAAGCTTACTACATTGTCTTTATATGCATAACGATCCATTCAATTTGCCGAATTTCGATCTTTTGAACCAACTTTCTGCCAATGGCCCTGACGAAGGACCTGAATAGAGTGAGGCGTCTGCTTCATCCATATTACATCGCCAATATCATACTGTGTTTATCGTATGTCTTCCTGAAAGTGACCCCGCCATGCTGCCATATCCTTTTCCCGGCGGACGAGTGCAGTCTCAGTTGGGTAAGATTTCGGCTTTTCGAAGCGTTAAAAGCAGACTTGATCTACCAATACTCAACTATGTGTGGCGTGTGACAGTAAATATAATGCCATGGCTGGAGATTATGGTGGTGAGGAGCAAAAAAGGCAAATATTGAATAAAGTCAAGAAGTTAATAAATTTAGGAAAAACTACGATTTACTGATGAGAATCTCTTCTCTGCATGATATGATATTGGTAGTAAATATAATTCTCAATTTCCATTTCTTGTTACCTTTGTTGCTGCAAAAGTTGTGTGTATTTGCAAAACTGTATGTGGAGACACACATACATCCAGTAAAAACAAATCTCACATCTCCATTTCTCGTTACCTAAATTGGTCCATGAGTTGTGCATATTTGCCAAACTTAACGTGCAATGAAAAACAAATCTGACTTGTTTCCATTGCTCGTTACATTTGCAGGAAGATTCCAATGCATATTTGTTTCTGATGTGTGTATTGGTTGTCAAGAATCGACGTTCAGATGATTGGATCCAGTACTTAAGTGCAGGATTTCTCTTCACCAAGGTTGCTAACACTGTATTATTTGCCAAATCAGATCCAAGATGGGGAGCTCTGTTTGGTGTAGCATGTCTCAGTAAGTCATACCACATTTCCTATGAAGATGAAATAAATGTATTAATATATACATTCATTCAGACAAAACTGCAGGGTTTCAATTTTACAACCATCAATTTGAGCAAGTGTAGCTATCACAAAGTCAAACTTGTATGTCAGTACGTATCATCATGTCCACGGTCCATCGGTGGAGGGACTGTGCCATGTCCAATAATTTGTCTATAAAGTTTTCACAAACAATTGTCAATTGTCAAAGATAACGTGTTATATCATGTAGATTTAATAAACATGCTGCTACGACCGCAGTACATAGGTATATATGAGAATTAACAGCGTATGTTACAATGAGAAACAAACTTATTGAATCAGTGATGTAACATTTATTGTGCACATTCATAGATACAGTACACTAACAAAGGTACATACAGACATACACACAAACCCTGGTGATTACCTCCTTCATAAAGCACCAAGGAGCCAAAACTCCAAAGTCCACAAATGAGTCATCAATAAAACTGTCCTGTGTTTCCGTAAACGTTTGTCTCGCAACATAGAAATATGACCCCAAGATAACCCTGCAGCACTTCAAACAATACCATACCATTGTAACTCATTATACTGGTAACGATTCTGTTAGCAATGAAGAAATAAAACTATAAACTTTGATCTGCCCTCTTCTTGCAGTAATTTTTGTGGTGTTTCCTGAGCCAGCCTTTTCAGGTCCAGATAATATCATATACTTCAACGAAGCTACTCTTCAGGTAATAAAAAACTTGGTGTTGCTCTTGTTCTTCTTTATTTCTGTTTTGTTATCTAAAATTCAAAAATTCTAGGGTAGCACATTTTTAATTAAACAACAACAAGAAGGTCCAAAGTCACACTGAGAGATATTATTATCTTTATCTGATGAGAAATACCCATCTCACAGCCCTTTATCTGTTCACTGGTATCAATAAATATCATCTCTGTCACTTTTAATGACCTTTGTATTTTACAGATTTATAGTAGCTGTTATTTTGACTTCATGCCCTCTGTTAAAATATAGCCTACATTTCCTGGCAACTATGCTTAATTGAACTTCTTGTACACCCCTCCAAGTCAGATCTTGTTGTTCTATATTTACTTCAATGTCAATAAAATTGGTGTACCGGTATATGGTGAAACTTTAATCCTTCTTTCCTTCCATGGAATGCAAACTTGCCATAGAAGCACATGTCATGAGTTTTATCAAAATTTGGCGGTGAAAGAGTTCAGATCTGATCATTGTTTTCTATGAATGCTATCAAAATGACTGATTACTTGTATTCAGTTCTGGATGAGCCATTGTAGAACAATCTGTTAGGGCTTCAAAGCCAATATTTAACATTTTGAAATCAATTATTCCACTAAACAGGACAATGTTATTGTTTTGGGTATTTTTCTTGGCATAAAATACCGCAAACAAAATCAATCATGAACTCAACAAATTGTGATCATGAAACCTTGCCGTATTGTATCAGTAGAGTGAGGTATGCACTTCTTATGAAGTGTCTATTGAGTCAATAGCAGAAATGGTTTTGTTTTCTGAATCTACCTGTAATAAAGAGCAAAGGCAGGTTATCAGCACCCTCAACGTGTTTTATGATTTGATAATTTAAAGCAATTTTTCCTATATTGCAAAATTAGAAATAGTACCCAAAGACAGCAATTTTGAAAAATTAAATTTTCTGTATTTTGTACTTTGAAGTGGTCAATAGATGTCACTTACCTTATATACAAATTTCATGATTAGCATGTATCTATGATTTAACCAGAAGATATTCTGGTCTTATGTGGAGCAGTGACATAGTATAGTTTGTGGTCTTCTTATAGGTATTTTTTAATGATTGCAACTGTACGTCAGATTGATATTGCATATTCAATGGTTGAGATAATATTAACTATCCACTAGGAATCAAAAGTTCAGAGGTCACCTATTGTTCAGAAAGCCAAACTGGCTTTATTACAAGTATGAAACCAACACATTATATCTTTTTTAACATTTACACCACACAAAATGGCTCAATTCAAACTAATAAATGTCAAATCACTATGCTGCAGATAAGTTTTTCCTGACAGAAATTTTTTATGAAATTTTCAGGAAGAGCTTGAGAAGGACAGAAATGGTTATTGGTTGGTAGAGTTTTATGCTGGTTGGTCGCCACCTTGTGTCAGATTTGCTTCATTATTTGCTGAGCTTTCTGTCAAGTAAGTCAGAGTTCTTGTTGTTATTTCAGTATTTTCCAATCCTAAACTAATTGTTTGTCAATATGCTTGGTTGACTTCATATGGTCAATCAAAGAAAATCTCAGCTTAGAATGAATAGCTCAGTCCTATATGTATATTTCCCCATTGGCATAGACTTGAAAGGCATTGACTTGAATTCAAGAAAGTTCCAGGAAAATCTCAAATTCAGCAGTCTAGTGTGTTATATATCATGACAATAGCAGGACATAGGGTTCCAGTCTCTGAATTTTAGAAATTTTTGACTTACTTTGTGATGGTTGGGACATTCAAAATGAGAAGATACCACAATACATTGTAAATCTTGAATAACAATGACTGCTTCCAATTGCTTTTGCCAAGTCATTTATTCATTCTAACGGTAAGTTTTTTCCAAAATAATTTTTCTCATTTCTTATACATTATTTTAGTATGACTAACTCTTATCTTGGTTATCCATTCACACATCAGTCACTCATATGTTTTTCATTGACGAAGGGAAATTATTAGTTAGGTGGCCAGATCCTTGATAATTCTTAGTTTACCACTCGTTATGTTCAATTTTTAACATTTACTTCCATTTACAGGTATTCTAATGACTTTTTACGTTTTGGTAAATTAAATGTAATCACTGCCACAGAAACAGCTAAAAAGTAAGTAGAGTATATTTGATCATTTTATTCAAGTAGAACAGCTTAAAGGGGAAGTTCACCAAGGATGATTTTTACATATATGGTAGCTTTGTGGTCACTTACCCCGGAAAAACTATTTTCGCCATTTATAAATTGCAAGATTTTTACAAAAAAACGATAGAAATATTACAGGAAGTTGCCCATGTAATTTCATCATGGGAAAAGCGCCAAGCTTGGAGCTTGCATAATGTGATATGGAAGGGACCATTTTCCCGAAGGTATGGCATTGTCCACTCACCCATGCTTAAACCAGGCTCTGCGTATTTACATAATTGTTGTTTATACTGAATATCCTTGCATAAACAATGAATCACTTATAATAAACTTTCCACTGTCAGATTTTGTGTTGCTGTTTACTACTGTGTTACTGTGAATGGACAATGTGGAGGCCATACCCGTCCGAAGATGGTCCCTTCCATATCACATTATGCAAGCTCCAAGTTTGGAGCTTTTTTCCCATGATTCAAATTACATGGGCAACTTCCTGTACTATTTTATCGTTTTTTTGTAAAAAATCCTGATATTTGTAAATGGTGAAAATAGTTTTCCCTGGGTAAATGACCACAGAGCTACCACATATGTAAAAATCGTCCTTGGTGAACTTCCCCTTTAAGTTTAGAAGTCTCATCAATATACCATCAAATCCTTTGTAAGTCAGATCTTATTCATGTTACTCTTAGTCTAACAGTTTTGTCACTGGTGTATTTGTTAAGTATAATTGTGTTTAAAAGTTGGCCAAGCAGTAAGATCAGTGGATCCAGCAGGAAGCATTTGTCAATGTCATCAACTTGGTGATCCATTTCAGATCTCCTGCTATGATACATACTGTGATAGAGATCATCAGTTAATGACAACTGTAATCTACAGTCTACTGTTGAACATTTGAAGAACTAGTCAAATAGTTTGGTTCCAGTAGTCATCAATCAATTACTAAGTTACAGTTATTGTTATTGATATTGTAAAGGAAAAGAGGATGAGATGATATTAATGAGATCATTCTGTTGTGGTTTGTCATCAGAGTTGAAATTGACAGTTTTATGGTTTAAATTGGAATTTTTATGGTTGAATTGACAGTTTTATTGTTGAAATTGGCAGGTTTATGGTTGAATTGTTATTTTTATGGTTGAAATTGACAGTTCTATGGTTGAAATTGAGAGTTTTATGGTTGAATTGTTATTTTTATGGTTGAAATTGACAGTTTTATGGTTGAAATTGACAGTTCTATGGTTGAATTGTTATTTTTATGGTTGAAATTGACAGTTCTATGGTTGAAATTGAGTTTTATAGTTGAAATTGACAGTTTTATGGTTGAATTGACAGTTTTGTGGTTGAAATTGGCTGGTTTATGGTTGAATTGTTATTTTTATGGTTGAAATTGACAGTTCTATGGCTGAAATTGAGAGTTTTATGGTTGAATTGTTATTTTTATGGTTGAAATTGACAGTTTTAATACGGTTGAAATTGACAGTTCTATGGTTGAATTGTTATTTTTATGGTTGAAATTGACAGTTCTATGGTTGAAATTGACAGTTCTATGGTTGAATTGTTATTTTTATGGTTGAAATTGACAGTTCTATGTTGAAATTGAGTTTTATAGTTGAAATTGACAGTTCTATGGTTGAAATTGACAGTTTTATGGTTGAATTGACAGTTTTATGGTTGAAATTGAGTTTTATGGTTGAAATTGACAGATCTATGGAATCACTCCTGAAATGCTTGTTGGTAATGAATCTTTTGATCTACAATATAAACCTTTTTGGTTTCAGATATAGAGTTGATACATCATCGATATCAAGGCAGCTGCCCACAGTGATACTTTTCCATCAAGGCAAAGAGAAAACCAGGGTTCCTATTTGGGATAAAAAAGGGAAAATAGTGAAATACAGCTTTAATGAGGTAATGCATGGGACATTTTATGTAATATGATTTGGTTTCAAAAGATACAGCAGTGCAGATATTTATACCTTGTTTGTAAAAATACTCTGTAAACGATTTGGTAAATGTTAATGTAAAGCAGCAGAATCATTGATATCCCACACAAGTGTATGTGCAGAGATTAATTCTTTACCCTTGTTCATGGTGACAACAGTTCATACTACCAATGTGTAGCATTTTCTGATTGGCTAGAGGATTACTATCATCAAGATTGTGAGAGTCATACTTCAAATTGGAGTGTGATTTTAACAAATGAGAATTCTGAGTTGTCAAAATGAAATATTGTTTTTTTTTCAGGCAAACATCATCTATGACTTTGATCTGAATAATTTGCACCAAGAAACTCTAAAACTTTGCAAAATCAAGAAATCCAGAAAACAAGATGATAAGGAAGTTGAGGAGAATCATGTGAAAGATGAAGAGCAGAAGAAAAATGATTGAAGATGATGATTATGTAAATTACTCTAGATAATTCTGAATTGTGTCCATTTTGTCTCTTTCACGGTAGATACAGTGATTTTGAAAATGTTGCACATGAAAAAAATTGTTGATATTTGAGGAAAGTGTGAATTTATTACAGTTTTTACATAGTAGTTAGAAGTAAATGGATGAAGGTTGCCGTAAAATATGCAGCATACAAAATTAATAGGTTCAGTGAAGTTCAGCATCTATTGAAGAGGAAATTTTCAACCTGGATTTAATCTGTTCAAACACTTTTTCATCAGTAAGATAAGGTTTTCATCTCAGTGTACAGCTATCATAAAGTACTTAATTTACAAGTGAAACATATTTGAGTGTCTTTCTAAGGTTTGGGAACTTGTTGGGAACTTGGGAAAATTATACTACCACATTTCTGCTCACTGTTTTGATGTATCTAGGAAACTTATAGAGTGGCATGGGAACCCCTGTAACATTGACCAGTGACTGTTTTGAGTGAAAAATGAGTACATCATACTAAAAGTACTCTTTGTAAGCATTGTACTAAAAGTACTCTTTGTAAGCATTGATGACAAATTTATGTAATCTATGTGTCTGTTAAGCCATTGTTTTGTTTCTGTTCAGCAAGTCAAGCAGTGCAAGTGACCAGGTATACCTTTGCTTTTGCATGTCTTACCTTCTACTGTTTGGGCATTACACAGCTTTACATTGTTCATTAAAAGTTATATGACTGGTCTGTTGAGTGCATGAAATAGTCTGATTGATTCATTTAATACAGAGGCTGAACACACGTAAGTCAGCATTTCAGTAAAATTTTGATGAGAACTTTTGTAAGGGCATCTATGTATTTTGAAAAACTGTCTCATGTGTATTTTCTTTTGAATCAGTTGAACTGAACAGTCTGAGAAAAACAAATTATTGATTCCTTCTAATAAAATGAAGTTGCCAAGGATAACTACTTTGACACTTTCCTATTCTGTTGCATCAATGGGCATTCTGGCTGTATTGATAGCAATTATTGCCAATTCTGATCTCAATTTTCAAATTCTTAGCCTGGTAATAAACATTTTCAATAATTCAGATTTTTTTGTTGTTAATCTTTGCTTCACTTTGATTCTTCTAAACATAATGACATGTAATTGTTATTCTTTGTTTAGAGATGGATTACATTACTTCAAAATAAAAGAAATCAAAGAGAGTTATAATGGATATGCTGAGAATGTGGCACAATCACTTAACCCTTTCACCCCTAGTTCCCTGTATACAGGTCCAACTTTACCATAGAAAACAATGGATTTGGGACAAACCATGGTGGTGAAAGGGTTAAAGGGCTAAGATGGTGGGGAAAAGTACACGTACAAGGAAATTAAGTGCTCCTATGTCTGTTTGAAGAAGTTGCTAACTAAATTTAAAAGACAATTCAAGAGTTTGTTACTAACTATAACTGCAGGTGTGCGCCATCAGCCTTTTCCGCTTGAAACACACATAAAGTTTGTCATTGTTGCATGCATGGCTGTTGTGATAGTCTTTAATAGCCATTCATGTCTTAGTTTTCAATTTTTTACCAGCACTCACCTACTACATTATATTGTTGTCATACTTGCATTCATAATTTCAAAGAGGGTAATCTAAAATCGTAGACAAATATTTCTCTTTGCATATCAATGAGAGAACGATGTCACTTGCAAACAGCCCTATTGCTCTTATTTAAGCTACTATGGATATTGTTTTGTAAAATACCAGTTGACAGCATACAGTCTAAATTATTAGAACACAACTCATCATTTAGTAGAACACAACTCATCATGTCCCTGTAATTTCCTGTGTCATTACGTCCACAACAGTAGTGTTGCAGTCAAACATACACACAGAAGACGGCATATACAGTACTTATTGATAAGAGTGCTGGCATCACAGCATGTTTATTGGAAAGACAGCCATGGTGTGCTTTACATAACTGAGATCTCCATCTCAAGAAATAATCAAGGCTATACAAATTCACATGAATTTCCTCAACTCAAAAGAATTCAACACTTCTCCAAGCTGTTTCCCCCTGCACCAAGACTTACAAAAACACATTCAGGATGACGTCAATCACAACAAGAAATACAAGACATATTATGGTACAGAAAAGCCACATAGACATAATGCTTACATTGCAATGGACAGTTAAATGCATATTACATTAAAGGCATCTTTCAAGATATAATTGAGGTGCTTGTTTCATTTTATTCTCTTGTTCATGTTCCTCTCCAAACAACAGCCAAACTACAGCAAGTTACCGGTCACATTATCATTTAATAAACGTTTCCTTTTGATCAGGTTAAACCTGCAAAAAAAATTACACTGAGACCTCCCCTCTTTTTTTGCATTGTGACAACTTTCTTTGAAGAAATTTGAATAGTGACACATGGTCCAAACACAATACCAAATGAATGTAGAATTTGAAGCCATGGAGAGTCTAGGGCTGAAGAGAATATTCTTAAGATAATATGTGTCTCAGGGACAGATATTCAGATTTTTACAATCCTTTCCTGGTCTACCATGTGTGGGCTTTATGTTTAAGCTGTTGAAAAAATGGTTTTCACCTCAATTTTTTTATCAAAATTAAGTTTTGCCCATAGAGTTTAACACCGGGATAGCAGCCATTTGGTAAATTTCAACTGTCAGTAAATGTTAGGTAGTTTGTTTCTCTTGTACCAAAATTTTACACAGTGACTCCCAATTTTTATTCTTGATTTGAGAAAGAGCAGTTGAAAGTTTCGAAAAGGAGAGTTTGAGCAAAATTGAAGTAATTCAGTTTCAAGGCTACTTGTGAGATCTTGTAATTATCAATGTAACGAAAACATTTCTCCTACAATATTACAAGTAAAATTCTCAATTGACGTGGAGTCTTGCTCAAGGTTTTAAGTTTACATTGCTTTTTCAGCGTAACACATTCAAGATTTTGAGTAGTAGTGCATGTTTGTATTAAATGGTCAGTGGGTTTGACAGCAAACACCCATACTCAGTCCGGAATCATGGAGTATCACGTACATTGTCACAATGGAAGAGTTGGTGGCTATGCATCACATTTCAATACTGTCATTGTGAAGTGGTAAAGAGAAAGGAAAATACAATTAGTTTTAAACTGAAGGGTAATCTTTTTGAAATGTCACTTCATAATTAGTTCCAGAGACCAGCTCTGGAACTGTTAGTTTTTGCTCACTTTCCTTCTTTCTTTCTTTCTTTCTTTCTTTCTTTCTTGCTTTCTTCTTTCTTTCTTTCTTTCTCTATTTCCGGTATTACTATCATAGAACATGCTATACACAAACTTTACCCTAATTACCCAGAATGCATTGCGACACGCTTATGACGTCATCGCTCAACTCAGACGGGTTTTACGGGCATTTCTTGTGTGTTTATTTATTTATTTTTTATTCTGCATTGCTCGACTATCATATTGCGTTCAGCTATTAATAATTCTAGCTTTTTTTCGCTTTGTTTTTTGTTGCTTTTTGATTTTATTTTTCTCTAAATACTCGCCGTACGTGGCTATACTGTTTCGCCCGAATGTAACAATGGCGGCACATAAGATGGCTTCGGTCGCATAGAGAGAGAAAATTATAGCTTTCCCTAAATTTACAAGCGCGGCTGGGTACATCGTGTACCTAGGCGAGGTGGGTGTGCTCGAAACGAAGGTCAATGCAAAATTTGGATTCAAAATCGGCTGTTTTGGCGGAGAAACTGCCCGTCGTATTTCTGAGGAGCCACCAGCGGTTTTTCCCCGGTTTTTCCTATATCAGTCTGCTAGGCCGTTAACACACAGGCCGGTAACACACAGCCGTCACCGCACCGGCGCCGGCATGCGTTGGCTGCACGTTAAAGCAGCTCAACTTTCCAAGATCAAACGGTCAGTATCTCGTGAAAACAGCGACATTGCAATGAAAATTGTTTTAGTCTGTGCTTTTAATCAAATGAAAATGCATGTGGCTCGGTTTTTCAATTTCAACGGCCTAGGTCCGATGTTTCCTCTCGTCTGATCATCGTCGTAAACCACGCACCTCTTTACGGCAACAACTCAGCGCTACCCGTCGCGATTGACTTTTGCGTAGATCAGCGGAGCGAAAATTATTGCTCTGGCTCGCGAGAATGTCGTCTGATATACATTTCCGTGCGTTGTCGCCCCCGTATGTATCTGTTTCATTTTTACCGTACATGTAGGCATTTGTAATCTGTGGACTGCCTTGCTTTTAGTTGTATATCATTGTGTTTACTGCTAGCAGCCCTATAGGTACGTGCTTGATAGCTTGAATATTAAAAGCACTCTTTCATTCTGCACCTATCTTTGTCACACATTCTCTTGTTTCTTCCGCTGCTCTGGTCTCTGGAACTTCGCTTTTGCTTGCAAATGCTTTCTAGTTAATACTTGAGTTAACAACTGCAAGGATGTAGATGTATGGTAGGCTAGAATTCCATAGTTTTGCTCTTCCATATCTACGGAAGTCAGTGGATCACTGGAACCAGTCAGATGAAGACATTTCAGTTCATTCAAGCCGGCAAAATAATTTGAATTTTAGGCTTGATACCTCAGTTAATGGGCAGATTATTACATCAATTATTCTTGAAATGAATACTCATAAATGAGAACTAAACTTGTGCTTCTTGTCGTGGGCTGACTTGCACTGATTTGTAAGCTGTTATCCAATTGGTTAGCACAATCTTACCTCTATAATTAAACAATACAAATAAACTCCCTGTGAATAGTGACAATCGACCAATCAGATATAACATTACAAACACACTGCAGGTCGGCTGCTTTTCATCAATGAAATCTCTCACAAAACCTTGATAAACACAGAGTTTAACATTCAGAGCACAGAACAGAAAACAACATCGAGATATACATAAAACATACACACCAAACATGATAGACACAAAATATACCAACCAACAGAGAGATGGACAAAGACAGTCAGACACTGAGCAAGATTTATTGACACAATAATGCAGAACAAAATGAAAACAACAAACAAAATTTTTGGAATCAATCTGCTGCTTCTAGTCTGTTTGCAAGATCTTAATTGTGTAGCTTTGCAACTTCCTATCGGTATATGTGGATTTATTAAAAATGAATGGGATAAATATGCTATGTTGAACATACTGTGTGAGATTTAGCAACCTTTTCAACTGTAAACAGAGCAATCACTGCCTATACGTATTTCAAAATGAAAACAAATACTGAGTGATGTGTAATCAGTACATGTAGTTGAGAATGTCTGATGAGATCAGTAAGGCCCATAAAAAATTACAGTGTGTGGATAAACCCTCACAATTACAACGCATGCAAAATTAATTATTCAGAATATCATCATTTTCAAAGGAGAAAAGTATCTTGGAACGGACATAATCTAAAATGTGATACTGTACAATGCACTTTTATTACATGATATACAACCAAAGTATGGACAAAATCATCACAAATATGCTTTAAAAGATTTCCAAAATTGAAGCCTATGGTCCCAAACAAGGAACTGACATAAAATGATGGTAATATTTATGTATCCTGTTCTACATAAAATGAGATATTATCCCCTAAAATTTCAAACTTGAAATTATAGAATACTTTTGTTCCTTGGTTTCTTCCTTTGCGTCAAAACATCTAACCTAGTCTGCTGTTACTATATGTATATTTACAAGCGAGGCCATATGATGCCCTTACATATCACATCCAAAGTTTCCAGAAAAATAAACTCTTGGACTATTTTGATATCTTCTCCATTGATCAAATGGCTATTAATATTTTTGAAAACAGGGTAAGTAGTTGGATCGAAATTTTGGAACATCTCTCTGAAACATGGAGATATTCTTGGTGGAGTCAAGATATTGATTTGATCACCTGTCATGTATCTAGTGTAACAATCCAGAGTCCAAACGTATTTCAAGGCGGGAGGCGTGAACTCCATTCTGTTTCTAAATCTTTTTAGAAAATCTGAAGACTTTCATTATACACTTCAAACGACTTTCCTCATTTTCTTTGTCATGAAAAGATGGAAGCAAGCAAGGTACTATCTATGATCAGTAATCAAGGCGTAATACTGATAACTTTGCAAAACTCTGTTTCAAGTGAGCACGAACACTCCCATAATTCTTTTTTCAACTTTTTTTCACAAAGACTGTGGACTATTTATGGTTATAGAAGATCCTACAAGGTGTATTTGGTAATGCAGTGGTAAGTGCCTTCAAAAAGACAATTTAGGTTTTGCAACACTGTCAAAGAGTCATCGTATCCACCAACTCAATGAATTCATTACCTGTGTATTATGACAGGATATGAACTTATAATGTGAAATAATTATCATTATCTTCTAGTCAGTGTTCATGACTATGCCACCTTTTATTAGAGTGAAAGTTTCATGCAGGAACACAAATAATGCCATGTAATTCATTATAAAACTACAATAGTAACCTTCTGTCAGTAAAGGATTGTTCCCCATATAATAAACTTTGTTCAAGACTGAAATGCAATAGATTAGACTCAGAAACAACTTTACAAGGCTGTTGACATCAAGATCGCATTATCTTCTTCATTGACTGGTGGTACGACTGTTGATAAAAGGTGGAGTGGATATTTGACGAACAATAATTTCTGCAAAATATGCTGTTTCCATGGTGATCTATTAGTTACGAGCTGCAACATTGGCTGCTTCTTGGTCCTGTAAAAGGATGAGACAAAATAGTCAATTCTGTCAATAGTTTTGTTACTGTGATGTGCCATACTGATATGACATGAAACACAGCAAACTGATGTGAGAGTCACACCATTTACAGTCCGGACAACTGTCAGTGAAGTACACAAAGTACAACTTTCAGAATGAAGTTACATATCAAGTTTGAAAACAGACGAAATTGGCATTACCCACTGAAATGCTATTTCACACTCTAATACTAATGAGGTAATTGACTCAGTTGCATTTATCAAAATCATAAACCAGTGAGTGACAATCAAATGTTTATGTTATCTTAGCAGTTAGTAAATTGGACTGATTTATTTTTGCCAAAAACAAAACAATTTATAGATATTTCACACTGTGGCTTCTTTTGATTCATTCTTGACGTCTCTATACTGTTTCTGTGCAGACCCCACCTACTTGAATGATAAAATGCTTTATATGTACACTCAGGATTCATGTTGGTGCATATTTCTCGCATGTTCATGCAAAAATATCATAGCCGCATCCGAAAAATACATGAACACAGTCCATCTATCCATGGGTGGATAGAGGGACTGTGACAAGAAGCAGAATGCATTGCATACAGTGCAAAAGTCAAACCTACTGAAGGGCTGGAAGATCAATGATAGAGTTTACAGGGGCCAATCTGCATCAAGTACTTGCAGCTTGATGCTGTAAATCGATGTTGAAATCATTGGGACAAAAGTAGATATGTAAATTCGACAAATATAAGTTTTAATTTTACTTGAGATATTCTTCCATACATGAGCATGCAAGAGAGGGACACCCTGTGACTATGAGTAAGACTATACAGACTTAGTGATACTGAACTAAAGAACATTCATAAAGATTAAGATTATAAATACAAAGTATTGATTCAACAAAACAGAATATTCTTTATTGTAAATGTGTGTCAGGATTTCAATGTCACTGTGGAGTTGAATGGTTGATTGCATACCATAGCAGTCATATACAGGACCTGATGACGAAAGCTAACCACAACTTTGCATAGAGTGAACACAAGTGGCCAGGGTTTAGCTTCAGCAATGCATTTCCCTTAAACTTGGGTTAACTACTATCATTGTCAAGGAGACAGTTTTGAAAAAGTGTGAATGACATTCTATGTGTAGGTATGACTTCAAGAACACTAAAGAAACAGAAAATGTCTTTGGGAGTATTCACTGATCAGACGTAAAGTTGGCAATTGCAATGAACACAGCTAATATTCAGCCTACAACAATTTATTTGTAAATTTAGCGATAGAGGGTCTAACACAGACATTCTACCACTGCACTGGAAACAGTAAGTTGAACAAAGTTGGAAAATGATAGTGTTTTTGTGGTAATTTGATCAATATTCATTGATGATTCAGGGTAAAGTGTGAAATGCAAAAGGACAGTTAATAAACTACTGGTAGCAGTAAATGAAATTTGGAGATGATTGATTGGCTGTGAAAAGGTTAAAGGTCACACCATTCTGCATGCATTATGGGTAATCCTAGATTCTAACGGGAATAGGAAATTCCCCCCCTTAAAAATATTTAACTTTTATTAAAACAATAAGGAAATTGGATCATTTTTTTAAAATGTGAGTCATAAAATTGTGAAATACAACAAAGCAAACACACAAACACTTGTGTCACACCAAATATGTTACACAATCTACAAATCTTTACAAAACACTGCTACATATGCTTGTCTGAGATCATTCTTTTCCTACAATTTGGTATGTTTAAGTTACTTTTTCTGAAAAAAATCAATTGCTCTAAGTGTTTTGAATGATTTCTGTGGACTGACTAAATCTGCAATCAAGTAGAGCCTCTTTCTTTACAGCGTACATATTACCATATATAAATGCATATATCAAAACAGATCAAAAATGGAAATAGAAAAGTAATGTATTTTTCTTCACTTTCAAATATGATTTTCAACATTTCTACAATATTAGGAAAACTGAACCTCAGAGAAACATGATTTCACAGACAGGATAACAAATTTAATATATCATATAGTGCTGCTGTAACAATAACATGATACACAATACACAGAATTACAATAGATCAAAGTGAAATACATAAAACATATCACAAATTCTTCCAACTATATTTGTCAAAGGAGGTGACAGAGAAAGGAGACCAAATATACTTTGAATGCTGCAATCTTGTATAATATTCTTGAAGATGCACACAGTTTGGTTGTGACACTGTGGAGATGATACGTAGACTGCAAGAGTGTGGAGTCAAGAAGATAGAATGGAAATGTACACAACAAAGAAACCACTATCTGCTAGGCTGATGGTACCTATTGCGGTCACAGAATGCAAACGGACCACAACACACCACAGCAAAGCATTACACAGTATGGGTTGATACCATTATGATGGGTAGGGGTGAGTAGGGTAGAGTGAACTGTGTGAACTGAGAGTGGCATGTAGTGTGTAGTTTGTTTAAATGCTAACCTCCTCGTCCCATCCTTCACTCTCCCCTGCTAGCTGATAATGCTGTTTTCTAAGGTTAGCTAGCTGTCTCCTCTCCCTCTCTAGTTTGCTTTCCAATTCTAACACTTTCACTTGGGATTCCATCTCCATTCTCTTGGTATCCATCAATGACATATTGCTGAAATCCATGGTATCTGTAAGACGGAAATTAAAAGACAAAGAATTAGAACTAAACGCTATTTTTCTGGTAGAACAACTCAGTGCTGATATTGCTAAGAAACCTAGATGATGATGTAAGATATTTTCATGGTGCTGATCAGTTACAGGAAATGATTGCTGATCAGATAATCAAAACATAAACTCTATATTATAATTGTTTATTCAGCATAAAGATACCCTTGGAATGCTTAAATTATTCCAGTCCTAATTGTTTTGGGATCATCTGTACCATATGAAATGTAACTGTTAAACAAGCCATAACCCAGTTTGGTTGTGTCTGATGATATTCTTACATAATTGTCATTCCATGGATCAGTAAATTTCTCACCTTGCTCTTCAATCATTTGAGCACCAGTCTTTGCAGTGGCTACAACAGTGGCTGTAGACTCAGCTACCTTTCTTGATGCGGTCTGTAGAGGGGGTAAACTCTTACTGTCTCTCTCAGCCTTGACACGGCTAGCGGCTACCAGCTGGGCAGTACTGGCAGCAATCTCATGTGAGCATGCAATTAATTCCTCAAATTTACCATTGCCTTGCAACAACTTATCTGCGGTGTCACTGCAACACAAATCATAGAGACAAAGTTATCTGTTGTGTTCCTTTTAAAGTGAATTTGAAGCAGTGCAGTAGTGACCACCATGACTGAAGGTCTTGTGAGGTCAAGCGACAAACATCTGATGCTGCTAACGTAGACAAATTTTCGCTGTCATACTTCTTTGAAAATCGAAAATTGTATTTTTCCCAATGGACTTTACACAGGGATGGCAGCCATTTTGAATTTCAAATATCAGCATGTGTTAGGTAATTTGATCTCTAGTACCAAATTTTGCATGGTGACCCATGATTATTATTCTTGATTTAGTAAGATAACAGTTGAAAGTTTCATTGAGGAAAACACATCTTTAACCAATCTGATACCAATCTGATAAAGTTAACACTGTATACACATGAGGCTGGTCATAGTCCATATAGTTTCATCACTTTACACCTTCACTCCCACTAGAAACCAATAAATTACTATACAATAATGGAAAATGAAAACTGAAGCCACAAAAGTTAAATCACACATGTTAATATACTTGAGAAGCCACGATGTTGGCTGAAAGAAATATTTGACTGCCTGTCATATGATAAATAGACTTGTAAAGTGTAATGATACTTACACTAACACACTTGCACCCCAGCCGACAGCTTTGGATGCCGATATCAAGCCTTCCGTCCAGCGACTGTGTCTGGCGTAGAAATCCTTGGATGTTGATGTTCCCTGTCGACAAATCATACAGAGAACAATTAGAAGAATATATTCTGATCTGAGTTATGTGAAGATGAAGCATAATAGAGAAAACTAGATCTCAATAACAAAAACCAGTTCCAAAGGAGCATGAACTATGCAAACACATTCTCATTTGGAGTTGAAATTATTGCTGTTGACTTACCCTGCCATGTTCAACAATTTCACTTTGTAAAACTTTAGATCTGTTGATCAATACTTTGATGTCCTTCATCAGTTGTGTACAGGCATCAAGTATTCTCTCATTCACCTCCAGTCTGACACCACTGCTTTCTTCTCTTGATTTGTTCAGCATTTGCTGTAATTGGAATTACAAAAATTAAAATGTGTGTTATGTGGAGATGATGACTGAATTCTGAGAGTAGTGAAACATTGACCATATTTTTGTACAGATTTGAAATCCAACATTTCTATTGTATTTTATGAGTCACATAGCAACAGACCAGTTTTTACAAAAATACTGTTATTAACCAGTATGTCTGGTGAAAATTTGCAAGATATTTTGGATTGATTTTAATCAAAGCTTCGTACAGTCATGATCGTCTGTGAAATCTTATATCAAATTCTGCTCTTTAAAAGTTCCCAGCCTTTCCAAGAAGCATGTTTCAAGATATCCTATGTTGACAACATCAACTTTTGGATGTTTTAACACAAAGAATTATGTTTAATAGTTTGCATGAGGGCACAGTCTTAACCACCAACCTCAATTCTTGATACAGCTTCATCTACACAAGTTGCTGTTGTCTGCATTTCATCTTCCACTGTGTCACCAAGTTTTTGTTTTCCTACATCAGCTTCCTTAATCAGCAATTCCTATCAAAGAAACCATCAGGAATGTGTGTAATTGACCTTCAACTCAAAGTTAATCTATAAAACATTTGCTAAACAATTTAGCATAAGCTATAGACACATTCCAATACTGATATCATTATCTCAAATACATAATGAATTTGCAGTAAGGTTGCAATGTTACGAAATCTATTCTGTTTCTCACCCTAAAGAATATCAGTTAATGACAAGGCACTCTATGGATCACCAGATACAAGTTTTCATTGTTTCTAACACTACAAATTTCTAATATCTTGACATGTCAGTTTGCTACATGATATAAATTTCATCAAGGATTTGAAGTTGTCCATATCAGCACTATGAAGTACTTACTTCAGCCACTGATTGGATCTGTTTTAACACAAGCTGTATCTGCATCTGTCTGTCTGACACTTTGTCTTTATTGTTCTTCTGTTTCACTTCAGCCAACAATTCCAAGGCTTTCTCACCACTTGACTTGCAAGTATCCGATAATTCTGTGAAGAAATGACAGGTGAGACTGTGTAACAACAACTTGCAAATGTCAAATGTTGTCATTCATTGAACTATTCATAGACATACACTGGATTGTGTAGACAACAAATGTATGTCTTAACCTGTTCACCCCAATTCCCTGTAAACAGGTCCACAATCAATGTTGCTAACAATGGGTTTGGGTTAAACCATGGTGGTGAAAGGGTTAAAAACAAAAAATATAAATATAAAAAACCTACATAGAAATTTTGCAGCATAACTGACATCAGTGGCCATATTCACTGGGAAAATGAGACAAGTCATAATTGCAAAAATTGTTGCCATCATTATGAGTTTTTGCCATTTTGTACACCTAGAGTTCCTGAGCCATATCTTCATCTCTGTCCATGGTTTTTCTGTTTCTCTCTGTCAGCCAATCTGTCAAAGCTAGCCCAAGTATTTACATCAACAAAGATAGTAACAATGCACACATAAACTTAACAATGACTTACTTTCCCCTTGGTCTAAGGGTGCCATGTGTGAGGTGGCTTTTCCATGTAGAATGAAATCACTGAGTGAGTGTGAAAACCCAGCCACACTTCTGATAAGTGTTGATACCACTGGAATGGAAACAGAACGATGGTATCATTAATTTCAGACATTGATACTTGTCTCATTGCAAAGTCTACAAAGTGAAGGAAAGAATAAAAACTGTGATGTGAAATTCTGTGAGAGGTAATGTGCAAAACAAACACAAACACTGGTTGTTGCCATGTATGAGGTGAAAATATTCACCACAACTTGTCATGTGCACGAAACATCGTGACTGTTCTGATTCATCATCTTGTGTTATCATCTGTGAAGTTTGAAGGGAGACAGACATGATATGTCTGTCAATATCAGAGGGTAGCATCATAACCTTACCAGAGTTGTCATCTGCAAAACCATCATAACTTCTTTTGACTGAATTCAGAGATTGCTCCAATGATCCAAATCTTGTCAACAGATACTCTGGCAAGTAAATAACAATCCATGAAATGGTAAGTACAAAATATTGATGCCAGAACCCTGTTATTGCTTCTTTGATCAACAGTATTTTCTATTAAAGATCAGCACATGTAGATGTTATTTTGCATTTTTTCTACAATTGCATATTTCTGCAAATATTAATCAAACATCAGAAGATTGAGCTGAAGATTTACATTTTAGGTTTTTGGTAACATCATCAACCAACATAAAAATGTTATCTTTAGTTCTATTAAAAATCAACAATAATTATGAAAGCCAGATAGAGTATTGTATCCTCTTACAAATCACTTTTATACACTCCCACTCATACTCACACACACATCCACGCAACATACATACATACACACTCTCTCTCTCCCACACACACATACACACCTGCTGTACATGTGGCTGCTGAAAACTGAGGGTTCTCCATTTCTTCAAGTGCTTTCTTAATCACATCTTCAGCTTCTTCAACTGAATTCACTGTCAAAAGAATTTTGAGTCCAAAACTCAGTCACTCAAAACGTTTAATATTCTTAATAATGAAAATAAACACCTGTAACACATTATTACTGTTCACATAGTATATTTGCTGATGTCTTTAACACATTAATCTGGCTCCCTGCATGATATCAATGTATTACTGTTTACAGATTCTATTCATTTTGGCGTTTTAATCAACTTTATTATAAGATGCTCACCTCCATAAAACACGATAATTCAATGTGTTTGTATGTACAATCATAGTACATTTATCTAATCCTCTAAAATACTTTTTAAATCACCAATGAACAAAGATACTGTTTCACTCAGACAAACTAGTACATGTAGAATTGTACACTCCATTGCACAAACATTACACTTAGCATCCTGAAAGAAAAGCACACAAGTTAACTTCACCTAACACAGTATAGGAATCCTCTTCCATCTTCTTTTTCAATCTTTCTTCAGCTGCCTGTCTGTCAGCGATTGCTTTTTGTAATTCTGCTGCTTGTCTCCTCAATTCATCTTCTGACATGGTTTTCTCTGATACAGTTTTCTCCAATATTGCCATCCTTTTCTTCAAATCATCCTCTGCAGCAAGTCTTTCATTGACTGTCTTCTGCAGCCCCTCCTCAGCCATTTTCAGTCCCTTTTCTGTCACAATTTTAGCTTCCAGTGAATTTTGTAAATGATCAATTTCTTTCCTGTAAGTGTCCTCTGTTTCTGACTTGACTAATAATGTCTTTTCTAAGTCTTCATTTTGTTTGATCAATGCTTCATGAACCGTTTCTTTCTCTTTGACCGCAGTCTGCAGCTGTTCAATCATTTCCTCTGCATCTTGATGTTTCTTATCATTTTCTTCTGATATCTTGGTGACAGCTGTCAGTTGTTTGGCTGTTTCCGCATTCTTTGTTGGTGTAATAAAAATATGTACTATTACAATTTAAGGTGTTTTGAACAAAAAGCAGAGTTTGATGATCGACTATCATATGATTACTGACTTTTAAAGACACTGATACATTTTTGTGCATGAAATGACAATTAAGGACTAGGGAATTTCCCTATTATTTTATGTCATGTTCTCTTACAATAGAAACAATTTTATGATAAACACATTAGTTGATGTCAAAGTTCAAAGGCCACTGAGTGTATTTCTTTTCTCACCTTTCTAAGCAGTTGTAAATGCTCTTCTCTGAGACTGGTGTATACATCTTTCATTTTCTTAAATTTCTCTTCATTGACTTTAGCTTTTTCTGCAAAAACAAAGACATTCATGAAACTCTATTACAGATGATGCATTTGTGTGTAATATATTTGTTAAAATTTCCTTCCTTGAATACAACAATGTTGATTAAATTTGCCAAATATCACTAGACATAATAAGAGATATCCCAAACACAAATATATCCTACTGTGGTTTTACGACTTATCCGGACACCAAACTTGCTAATTACCCAGCAACTTCGCTGATGATATTGAGACTTTGATCAGTAATTACCACAGTAATGGTAGAAAGCAACAGCACTAAAATGGCAAGCACATTCAAGTATTGTAATATTCTATTTTGTAAAATGTATTCATTACAAACATATCAGTGCCAACATTATCTACAGTTTTATGTCTGTCTTTGAAGTTTTCAAAGAAAGTCGGTAATTGAAATAATTTCAGCAAGCACAAGATAACACTACTGCCGACTGGTAAACAACATCAAAATAATCAATTTGTACATATTGTTGAATTTTTCACTCTGGGAACATGAATTATTTTGAAATCACCTATCATTGTGTCAACTTACTTTCAAGCTCTACAACTTTTTCTTGTGGTACTTTACTTGCCATTGCGGTGGACTGCTCTAGCTGTTTCCTTAAAACCATTACTTCCTGTTTACAAAACAATATTACAAAATATGTACATTACCATACTGAATGAAACTTTCAATCTGTACAGTATGGAGATAAATGACATTGTATCTTTTATGTGGTATATTATGTAGTCAAATGAGATCATATCATAGTCTCTTGTACATTACTCAGGTTTAATTCCTTATCTGACACTGATCTTGATGTGCACTTGATGGTCTACCCATGATACTGACAGGTTCACAGACCCAACATAGTATTTCACCAAAACTTGGAGCTTATAACATTTATCTAAGTTTTTATCAGTACATTTAAATATTTCTCTGATTGTGTACTAATGAGAGCATATTTGGAAACATTTTCGCCCACTGTGTCAGAGACAGCAACACTGAAAGCTATCTGAGGAAACAAAGCCAAACACTACATATCACATAGTAGACCTGTCCTATTTTATGCACATAAATACACACACACACACACACACACACACACACACACAAATACACACACACACACACACACACACACAAATACACACACATATACAGACACACAAATACACACACACATACACACATACAGACACAGACACAAATATACCCATTATTACATAGACAGGGCTAACCTCCTCTCTTTGTTGAAGTAACTCTTCCACATTCTCTAACTTTCTTTTCAAACCATCGATAAGTCTTTGGTCCACATCTTTCATCTCATTCATCTGTCTTCTCAGAATGGCAAGATCTCGCCTGAGTTGTTCAATTTCATCATCCCTGAGTAAAACCAAGAACATATTGTTATCAAATGATATCATCCGTAACTGAAGAGATACTGATGACAAAATCAGAGAAAAGTTACAGAGTTACAAACAAATGTTCTGTCCTAAAAACTTTGTCATAAAAAGTTCAGTTTTGAAGCTTTGAAAGCAGCATCCCTACGATACGCACAGTTTCAAAGAACTTGGAAATAGAACTGTTTACATTTTTTTTTGTCACTGATTAAAGCAGATTTATGCCACATTTTTCTCAAAACAAATTTTGCAGATGCTATGAGCTTGAGTCAAAGCTCACTGTACACTTGAAATGTATGTCTGGAATTACTTGCGCAGTCCTAAATCCATTTCTTGACATTAATTTTAAATCACTGACATTCCCATCACATGGACTGACAGTCAATTTCAGCACAGATTTCAGAGCTAGATTAAATGTACAGATCGCCTCCATCTATGCACGATGGTTTTCATTAGCAACAATGGTTGTTGAAGAGAATATTTCAGTTTTCTCATTATTATTATTACAACGATCATCAGATTTCACTTTTACAGTTCAACAAAGCTTTGTGGAGTGTGGACAGCATAAAAGGAGTGTTCATGACGTCTCTTGCCTTTCATCTCTGGCTGGTTGTGGGAATGGTGGTAATGGAGGAGCATGCTGTCCATTGGTAGTTGCACCAAAGTTGTCGTTTTCAAAGATGTTGGCAACTTTTGTGTTGTCACTGAAGGTGTCGATGCTTTGCTCAAACATGACCAGTGTCTCATCTACTGGAGTCTGGTATGGATGAAATCATGTCAATGTCAATGTCATACATACTATTGTTATGCAAATTTTATGCTGTTCATCACTGCTACTAGTATCAGAGCAAACCAAATGCAAGGTCACATGTCAGTGTCACTGAGAGACGTCCACTCCATTGTTGGACATGCAGTGCTACCCACAAGTAAATAATCCTTCCTTGGAAACATTCAACAATAAACATCTTCAAAATTCCATTTGTTGCCATTGTCAAATGATGACCTTAAAATCTATCTATTAATCAGTTGTTCTTGCTTTTAAAATTTTCTTGTCAATGTAAACATTGTGCTAAGTATACAGAGTATAGATATTCAATGCATTCGGCAATAAATTTTCAAAGACATGCAAACACAAACATTCACAAATAAAAATCATAGGAGCAGATCTAACACCTTCACCCCTTAACTGTATCTCATTCAACATATCAAAATAATAAGGGAGTGGACCTGAAGAATTCTATTCCCACCTTTGACTGGTGTGTTCAAAGTGCTTGGTTCAGTGAATGGAAGAGGTGTGGTGTGTTTGCTGTGTACAGACTTGTACACCCAGTGATCTGTGATTGGTATCATGCTCTACTGACTGTGAGAGTGATTTGTGTGACTGTAAAACTAGGTTATACCATTTACTGAAAGGTGGGGTACTATCTCGGGTGATTGAAGAAATGTCTCAACCCCAAATACTTTAAAACTATGAAGATGAACAGACAAACATCACCTGAAATATTGGTGGAATGATCCATGGCTAATGTGATTATAATTTTAATAGGATCATTCCATTATTTTGAAGGGGTGAAAGAGTTTGAAATGCTACCTGGGATGGGGTGAAATGAAAATGAAGTGATACTGACTCTGCTTTGACTGCTGGTGTTACTCACTGTTGGACTTTCTGGTGTCATGACGCTGTCAACATCATCATCGTGCGCCATGACAACCACCGGACTAACATGAGTGTTGTAATCTGAAGCTATCAAGAAGTTTGGTGGGTTCTGAAAAATATGAGGAAACACATATTACAAAGTTGTAGACAACATATTTTGTGTCAATATTCCTTGTGGTCTCTATCAATAATTCATTATTCCTCTTTCAACTTAGGTACCTCTTTGTCATCATAACCTGAGACCATACTGGTTTCTAGTACAAACACAAAATAAACAGTCCGTATTTTATGTTACCAATTGTTCCTTAAAATTATATGTAATGCACAGCACAAAGTTTCATTGGTGTATGAAAATTTACTTGACTAATAACCAATGAATATAGTCTTTTCAAATGCTGTGAAGAATGAGCAGATATAAATCTGTAAGACTGTCAATGGTTCTTCTCTGAATTTCTCTGACAGTGAATTTTTGTTTACAGTAACTATTTTGCTGAATTAGTGAAGAATGTCTGTTTGACACTTACTGCTGGAAGAGTGGGAACTTGAATAAGTCTTTTGAAGTATTGCAGATTGCTGGCTTTACGAAAGAATTCTTTCAAGGCTTTGAATTGCTGTCGGAATCTTTCCCTGTGTCCTGACAAGGTGTCTGGTGGAAGACCTGATGTAAGACAATAAAACATCATTAACAAAAGCCACAAAACTGAGTTACAGTCTGTGTTTCGATGAAATGCTTTCTCAGTCAAAAATAAACAGAATATTGACTTAAAAAATTTGTCTAGTTATAATGTAGAAGAACAGCACATTTGTGATAGTCATATTGATCGTTTATGGACAAAAATTCAACAATATAATGAACGGTTCACCTGTAATTCTAGACATTGTGTAGATCTCTTAAACATAAATATCATACTTCTTAATTACTCACTTACTACCTACTCAGTTTCTCAAACGTGAAGCTAGGTGATACCGATAAAATTGTTTATCCAGTAGAACTACAGAATATGATCACAACAATCCAACATTGTAGCAATGCCACAGCCTAATAAAATCACTGAAGACACTTACAGGCATGTAATTTGAAGAGTATCTTCACACTGAGGTCGTAGAGGGCGCTAGAATCTTGTATCATGGGTATCAGAGGAGCCAATCTGCACTGTCCAGTGGATGTCATGGAGTTTGATCTTGCCGGATCAAATGAATTGAACACTGCAAAGTAAATGTCAGAGATAATTCAAAAACACTGGTCAACCTTGGTATTTACAACTGGTGAGGCAAATTAGTTATCTGTACTGTGTGGTATTTTTTGTGATAATGACATATCAGAAACTACTGTTCAGTATTACAGATAAGTGACTTACCAGCATCTTGGGTTGCTAGGACAGCATCTAGGTAATCAAAGAGTTCAACTGACAACTGAAAACTGAACAGAAGAACAGAGAAATCTATTTAAACAAACTTAGAAATTTCATTCAACAAATGAACATAGGATGTGCGGCAAATATCAAGTCCTTGTTCATTTCATGATTTACAATGCAATGTATTTTTTACTGAAAGTGACCTTGTTGTTGCCTTCAACAGAGCTTACAAGTATGGCAAGAACTTCAATGATGACACAACATAAACAGACCAACTCTACCTAGCCTGTCTAACAGTCAGTCATATCACTGAATTGTTCAGTCAGCCTTGCAAGGCCCTGAAAGGTAGCTGATATGAGAGTCTGAAGGTTATCCAATATGCCAGTCTGAAGGGTATCTGATATTTATCTGAAGGTGGCTGATATCATGCCATCCTACTTTTAAGAGACGTCTTGGAGTTACTTACAAGTATTGACATCTCCTTCAGCAATCTGATCAAGTTCATCAGCTGACATCTGAAGATTGCCAGGCATTTTGGGATTCTGTCAAAACAATAATAGAGGTACAGTCATGGGCATGTTGTCATAGCAACACACCAGGTATATTCTGAGACGTCCACCTACTTTGTCTGAAAAGTCTACAAAATTGTAATCTGATAAAATTAAAATTCAACAATTCCAAGATAAGAATCAACTTGATCCTACAAATGGCAATGTCACAACCAAGGGCAGTTAGACAAGCTAATCCATATCTAAAATAATCAAAGATGTATAACAGGTACTGAAACATGAATGGGATACTTCCCTGTGGATTACACTGAGAATTAACAGAAAACCCACTTCCACCATCATCGTTCCAGGAAAGCACTGTAAATGTCTAAGTCAAAGGAATTGGCTTCAATGGTGTGACAAATTTTGTTGTCACAATGCTTCATTCAGTGTCATTCATTTTCACATGCAACATCAGTATTAGTAAACAATTACGTTGGTTCAATATTTTGTTTTACTGCCAACTATCTTGCTGTGGTGCCTTGTCTCACTTACAAAGGACAGTCTACAAAGCTACCAATACACTATTACTATCTCCTCACACTGCATCCTGTAGAAATATTGGCCATGGAACATTTAGCTGCTATGATGGTGACTTTGCCACCCTTATCCTGCCAAGTTCATGTGTCACTATCAGGTAAAATTGGTTAAAACCAGTGAAGCATAATATGTCCTTATGTTGCATTTTAACAATGACCTGAACATTTGAAGGCCCCTGAAAACACCGATACTGATGTAACATGATTTAAAAACCTGCTATAGACATACTATGCCAATTTGGTGAAAAAGTATGGTTTTTGCCAAATATGGCTTTTTGCTGGCTTGACAGATTGGGAAGTGTGACTGCTTGGCTGGGTAAGAGTTAAAATTCACACTAATATTTTGGATGCCTGCTCAGAAATGAGAGAAAATGATAGTATTGCTCCATTTCCAGATCTCATAAGAACTTATCAATCAGACAGTAGTGAATGGAATCGCATTGTGACTGAAAACATTTCTTAAAATTCATTCCAATGTAAACGACACTCCAAAATATTTGAACTGAATAGCAGAGAAAGATATTCAAAGTTACACAGAAAACAAAGAATTATTTAGATACTCACTTTCAAATGAAACTCTAGTTTAGTGATAATCAACAAGGTGTATGCTGCAATGAGTTTACCATATCCCTCTTGTAGATGACCCTACAGAGATAATTACAATCATTGTTTAAATCAGTTCAGAAAAATCAATAGTGCACTTATGTCTATAGAAAAATTTAGTCCAATTGCAAAAACACCCAAACTGAGGTTTTGAAATGACCAGTGATGTGAACTGCCTATATGTTAGAACTTGATAATTGTGTAATCCAGTCTCTTGGGAGCTCCTTACTAGAAAAGTTCCATATTAGATGGTAAAATTATACTGAAATTGTAGCTTTTGGCTTGAGAATTCTCTGTGCATTGTCAATCGATCTGATCAGTAAAAGGGCAAACACACTAACTCATTACAAGTGTGATGTATGCTGTAAATTGAGAGGATAATTCATCCATTCAATTCAATACTCTTGATTCATTGAACACAGGCCAGCAATAAAACTTGGTGGCAAGTAATGTACCATTGAGAACAGTATTGATGTTCTACAATGAAGAACTATGGGTGATATGTTTAATTCCCACAATGGAATTTGTCAATGACTGAAATATATGATGTATTTTACAGAATTCCTCATTTCTATCCTACCTTTAGGGACAAATTCAGAATATCGGTACCAAATTATTGTGATCAGAAAGCTAAAGTATTCCTATCAATACAGTGCAAGTAAATCTACATGTAGTTCATATTTGACAATCCCTGTCGGCAGTACCATAGCATAACTGTGGTGGTCCTGCAAACATTTCTGTCACATGAATTCCATAAATATACAGCATCCCCCTTTTCAAACAGATCAGAGGAATACGTCATTCCAGGGCTAATTAAAATTGATAGTACACTCTACCACATTTCAGATCAGAGGATATGCTCATCCCTAAATTATTATTTTCTTTGACGGAAACTCTTCACCATGGAGTCACTAGTAATTTGTCAATAATGTATACCCAGTTATTAGAAGCGACAATTAATTCTGCCTGATAGTTGTTCAATGATGGTTAAGTAGAAAAGTGATGAAAATGGTGTCATTTGCTTCAAAGGAATAATGAAGAACATCAATGTCTATTTCACTCTTTGCTAATTTCACAAGTAAGATGAGGTGACATTCAGTTGATATACATTGCAAGAGTGACATGACATGATACTTACCCACATCTTTCCAAGGTCTTCGATGTGTGTTTTGTATTTCTGTGAATCTGTCAAGGCCTGGAATAAAATACATGTAGTATTACATCATTGTCTCCAGGCAGCAAATGCCATGGATGGAAGACCTCTACAACTACTTGCTAGCTTACATGTACACCTCTGGGGAATTTTAGAGAACACATTGGAATAGACAAGAATATGGAATGAAAAGAAAACCAGCAAGTCTAGAAAAAGATGAGAAAACTTCATCTCGTGATTTATCCCTCAAATTCTGTAGAAATTTCTGGAGGTTAAAATTCATATGTCTGCAATATGTTTTTCTATTCTGCATATCTCAATCATTCACTACAATTTATACTTGAATTGGTTAAAATATAATAAGATATGGATGAGCGTTGACATCAAAGCTTTGGGCATTGCAATGCATGTAATCAATTACTGCCGCAGTAATTGATTACATGCATTGCAAATACATGGTGCCTAGAGTAGCATACAAATAGAGTAAAGTGTACTGATACGCTTACAGCGGCTTTGATCGTTTCATCAGATATTTGATCAATGCTGGTTCTGTCTCTTCAGTAACTGAGATATTTACTATTCATCAATATGACAGATGGAAAACGATAATGCAACAAGGAAACAAGGCAAGAAAGACACTTGTACTCTGACGTTTGTTGAAGATACCAGTGGCTACCATGGCAACAAATGAAACACATGCTGCTGTGCCATACAACTAGTATACTGCTTGTTGAAAATAAATGTTTGCCAGCGTGGAATGAGAACACAATGAGTATCTACAAATAAAATTTAATGATAAACACCAATCAATATCTGATATGGCTGTATGGCCGACTTGTCAATTATATGTACATGTATTTGTAACTTACATTTGGATGTCCTTCACGGAGTACTTTATGACACACATGGCAGAATTTCCAACACACTATAGGATTTCCTTGAAGTGGAAGTTTACCACATACAGACCAGTACGTGCCAGCTCCTTTCTCTTGAAATGTACCAATAATGGCACGTAGATTGCAGTCAAGGAAATCAACACCCAATTCTGAACGCTATCTGAGCTCTAATGGAACCCTAGCTGTTTACTTAGAAAATGATATTTCCTGGTGTAAAATGCCAAGCCAATATGAACACCAATTGTAAATTATCATAAAGAGGGGGTGATATTCTCAAATTACAAGTTCAAAAGAAGTGAAAATTCACATAACACACATTTTGAACACTGCATCATACTGTACGTGCATAACACAACTTGGATATGAAATGAATTTTGATTGATCAGCTGTTACGTCAACCAAAGTGGTAACTATATTGTAATCATTTAACAAAATGGATTTTTCATGTCGAATGGACATGTCAGATAATACTTCCTGAATGAGGTACGTTATTCATTGGGAAATTCTAGTCCTTCAATTCATTATAAAATATCCAAAAAGAAACTACGCTGAAATGTTACTAACAGGGTGATCTCAAAAGGTATAAAGCCCTTGGTATTTGATGTTTTGTATATATCTGTACAAACAGTGTTGATGCAATGGTGTGATGTAAGTGTCAAGCATATCGTCGCACTGTACCGTACATGTAAATCGTGGTTTGAAATTTGCTTTGGGAGCCAAAAGATTTATCTGTGGTGAATACAACTGCTTATGCAAGCATTGCTTTCTTCATTCATTCTGTATGAAGGAAGTACTGCTGGATATTTTCCCATCCAATCTTCCAGCATGGTTTCCGAATGATGATCAATTACATCTAAACAGTATAGAAACTGACATAGACTGCCACTTAGTATGTAACATATCTGACATGCACGAATTCTCTTTAAGAAAACAATGGGAAACCCTTGCACATCAAATGCATTGGCAGAGGGCTGTGTAGCCTAGATTCTATTTGTCCGCTTGTCTCCGTACCTCCGACCCACTCCACTGGGTCAGAGGTACGGAGGCAAGCGGACGAATAGAATCTAGGTTAAGGGCTGTGACACTTGGAAAAAATCTTCAGTTGATTCTGGAGTCTCAATAATCTTGCCTGCAGTTTGACAGCTTATTGTCCCTACACTCCAGCTTGTACTTGTACAAGAATGGTGACACTGTACATCAAACATAAATTCATCCAATATTGAAAGGATATTTCTGCAGTGTTTTTCTTTGACTGGTACCTCATTTGAGTTGATAGCTTTGTTAATACTGGTGGTCTGTAAAAATGAACACAAAGAAAATAATCATTATTGTTTACTTGAGTTTACATACACAATATACTTTTAGCAAAATCCATGTTGACAGCACCTGTTGTATGAACAACTGATGTCTGTTAGGCTATACATGTATTTATATGTTGCATGTACAGTTTGTGATTTTCATGTTCAAATAAATTGTGTGAGTATCCGTAATATATGTTATATTTATAAAATGTATGATTTGAAAGGATGACTCCCTGTAACGCTGACAGTGTTTTTAGTGACCATGATCTGGCTCCTTCCAAATACTTGTAGCTTTCTACATAAACTACACAACTTCACTGTTTGAGGTGTCAGATATAAAGTTGACTTGAATCCAAGAACATCGTTATTGTGCAATCTACTTTGACACCTCTGAATACATGTAGGTACTTGAGACATCTGTTGTTTGTTTCAACAGCGCAAAGTGCATCACACTTTTCAGATATGCAGTTCAGTAACCAGTTTGCACAATATTGAGTAATGTATCTAAATTGTCTTTGCTTCAGAGGGCATCAATGACATCAAGCTCATATTACCAAGGTACTTCCATGTACGCCTATGTTTTAATGCCAAGAATTCAGATTATTGTAGTGAATACCACAGAATCCAGTATTTTTATGATGGTACCTGTCACAAAATCAACCATTAATATGGATTACACCATTGTTACACTGCCTGCCCTTCAATATCTTTATCTGAAGGACATAGCATTGTTATTCTTATGTAATCCTACACAGTATAAATCGTATCTTATATACTAGTAGGTCATAAAATCAATTCTGTAAATTTTTCATGATGATACGCATGAACAAAGCTGCTTTGTTCACTGTAATACAATGTTTGCATGGTACATTTCTGGGATACATACAAATGTGTTTTCTAAGAAGACATTTTTGGATTGAGAGACTTTTTCCAAATATTTATACTGACAGATTCTTGCATTGATTCCTTAAATTTCAAATACCTTTGATGTAACACTCAGTTTACTAATATCTTCAAGCATTTGGTATTTAGATATGTGGATAGGATACTGTATCCCTGGGTACAACTCTCAATCCTAGCATTGTATTGATGTAGTGGTAGGATACTGTGAACACAGACCTGTATGCAGATCTCGAGATACATCTACATGTATAGACTCTCGCCAGTCGCTTGTACTGCTTGGTTTTGCGTATTGGCATAGCTTCCGGTATTTGCTGGTACAAGCGAGTCCTCGTGCCTTCGGCACTCAATCTTCGCGCCTTTGGCGCTCGATCTCCTACTTTGGATTGCTACCGCACTTTAATAAAGTCAATCCGGTCAAAGAAGGCACGAGGGACTATCAACAGTCTCGTGCCTTCAGCACTCGATCTTGCGCCTTCGGCACTCCGGCTCGCGCCTTCGGCACCGATCGCCTACTTTGGATTGCTACCGCACTTTAATAAAGTCAATCCGGTCAAAGAAGACTGGCACGAGGGACTGTCAACAGTCTACTACATTAATACAGTATGCAGCTTTGCTTGAGAAACATACCTATACACATATCAATTGTGCTGTTACTGAACTTGTATATGTTACCAGAGTAACATAAACAGAACAATGCACATCATATTATCCATTCAATTTGAAAATTCACCGAATTTTTTTTATGTAAAAAACAATGCTCCATAACCGTGATCACAATCTAAAAGATATCACACAAAGTTCTATCCACTTGTATGAAATGCTTTCAAGCTGTAAGATCTCATTCCCATTGCAAAGTCTCTCCAACATTCCGGACATGGAAAACAGCTTTTTCTGCCTCTCTGAATGAAATACAAAACCAACAGAGACCTTGGAGTCAGTTCAATAAACATTCAAAACAGCATACCAGTACTGTGAACCAGACCATGCAACGTGATTACTTCACACAGGAGACACAATGTGTAGTCAGCTATACAATGTATACATTACAAGTAAACGTCTAGCAGACATCTTGATAGCAGTCAAAAACGTTGTACACAATTAGTAATAACCATTTTGATCTGTATTCCCTCGTTCTGAAACAAAATCACCATACCACGTACCGGTATAAACATAGACCTTACACTGTTTTCTTTGATACTTCTAAAATGGAAGTTTCACAAACATTACTGTAACATGTATCTGAGCTTCTAGTATGTTTACCATAACCGAACATCAGTAAATTACTGTTACTTTAGTAAAGATCTATCTATGGGTTGCTACAATGAAGTTTTTGAGTTGTTCGAAGAAGAATGGCTATATTGTTAGCAATTTTGTATTTCGCATACCCATGTAAGAAATGTGTACTCAAAATAAAATAAAAATTTCGCATATCATCTTCCTAAATTTCAAACCATAATTTCAAATTACTGACATGACAAGACGCTGACCGCCTTGAATATTTCAACTCGGTAATCTGTATCAGATGTTGTTCTATGAAGGTTTTGCATTAGATACTTTACCCAAACAGTACTCAATTTACAGTAAACACTACTTGTACATGGCAGATTTTCAGACATAACAATTTCCTTCTGCTTTACACAGTTTTCTCACCAAAGAGCCAAGTACATAACCCTACAGCTGATTCCAACGTTCATCACTGAATGCTTCATAGCATGTTTGTTGCTGCAGAAGATATACATTTTGCATTATTTGACCTGGCTGTTCACATGTATGTACCAGTATTTGACAGCCACACTTTCACACTAGCTGTAGGTATATGGTCCAGAAACTTTCCATAGTTTTGATAAACTACCCCACAACTTACGTAAGCTTTAGACCGCATACCAAAACAACAGAGTTCATTTTCAAGGCTATAATATTTCTCACATTCAATATCACATTGAGAAATTTATTTAATTTTTCCATGTCTTTTTCAGTTATGCAGCATGAAGTTACTCGTCCCTCAAAGCAATTTAATCATCATACTATTTACACTTCCAGAATTACAGCTTTACAAAAGACCTTGTAGAGTGGAAATATATGGGACTTGGTTGACAGGTATACAACTGTTACCCAATAAATTTCCCTTTCCGATAAGTTGTTCTAAAGATAGTGAAGCCTAGTAACAGCATTTTCTTTGTTCCGAAAATTTTCTGATTTGCTGAACAACACTAAAAAAGAGACTACTGATAAAATGCCATACATTTGAAAAGAAATCAATTTTACAAACTGATTTTTAAGCAATCAAAAGTGATGGTTGCTGACAAAACTGCAACCAGTATCTCCAGAGATCCCATTGATGATAATCCTACCAGTTTCTGTAAAGCCTTGACACTGATCGCATTGCTATTATCCTTGTCACCAGTTCCATTCTTCTTCTCATCAACACGCTCCAAAGCTTTGCTGACCACGATCTGAGACGTTTCTTTATCACCAACAACATCCTCTTCCAAGTCAGAGTCAGGTAGCTCTTCCAATCTTGTCCTTCTAGGCATGTTGAGTTTCAATCTTGACTCCACAACAAATGAAGGACTTCAAAGGCGCAAGCGAAAGCTGCTGTCTGGTGATCTTCAAACACAAATGTCTGAGCTCCAGGACCCGGCCAGTCTTCTAAATAATTTGTTATCAGCTGTATATGATTACATAAACAGAATGTATCCTATGCTGAGGGTTTCCTGTTTTGCTGTTCTTTCCACCTTCCAGCCCAGTGCATGGACAGTCTTTACAACCTACACTATATTCAACAGCAGTGAACGCCACAGAAATTTCATAACCTGGTAACTGCAAAAGATGGCTACTCTGTGATCAGCTGGACCAAGAATAAAGAACACCAGGCATGTGTTATGACATCACCATGATACAAAGCTGCTGAGCAGTAACAGATCAACTGGCAAGGAAGAGACCAGCGTCAGTCAACTGAACTGATTTGTTTCAGAATGGTGCCAGGACTTGCAATGATTACACGCACTCAAATCAGTATGTTTGTTACCTCATAAAGTTACTGGGTACATTATACTTGTAGAGGGGCAACTCCCCCTTTGGCTGTGCATACGGTATTTTGCATACATGGTATGCCCACTGATGATTCAGGGATGTACCTTTACTTTACGGAAGGCAAAGTTAGACCTTTGTGTACATGTCAAGGCAAAAGCAACAAATTTAGACATTTTCTTGACACCTGCAGATCTTGTTGTTATACCAAAAATGACACCGGTCAAAACTTGGCATCAATGGGATTGAGTGTTTGGTGGCTGCAGGTGTTTGGTTTGCCATAGATCACTTGTACACAACGTATGTGTAGATGTACAATGTGGCTTCTTCTTGTACCATGAATTTTAATATTACAGAGTTCAAGGGTGATAGGTATCCAGTTTTAGAAAAATGTGTGAACCACCACTTTCTCAAAACTGGTTTCTTGTCACTCTGTGAGTTCTGTAATACATGCATTGTAGTGGATGACATATGCAGTATGATATACTACTACTTTAATATTTCAGTAGCTGTATTCTTTCCATTTCAACATTATCTTTTTGACAGTATTTTTTGTTATTTTCTTCTTTGAGCAAGGGTGAACATACAAACCACTACACTGTAGTTGTAAATATATACCTCTATTACTTACCAGCATGACATACAACAAACTTTCTATGAATACAAATAGAACACCTTTTCAATAATACTGATCCCCCTATGAATGCAAGTTGAACTGTCCCTGACTTCAAGAAAAAACCCTGAGGTTCTGTGGAACCCCACTGAACAATGTAAATTTACAGACACTGAGATAGTTTTTATTCTGTTTATTTCACACTCAATGTGGGTGTAAACCAACCTCAAGGTTGGCAGTAATTGTTTTCTGTCAGCTTGTCTAGATGCTAGCATATTCACGTACCATGCTGTACCAGTCATCTTAAACACAAGCAAAACACGACTACAAATGGCATGTTGCATCTGGGAGACAGGGTTCATACACTGCAGTACACAACACCATTTCTGGCCTTTAATGTCACACACAGGAAACCTGTATTTTCGGTGTAAATTAAGTTGTTTATTTTACTTTTTAATCTTACATGTTGTCTCAATGGTAGACTTACCGTACCGTGTTCAGAAGTAGTAAACACTCTACTATTGCTTTCATCAAGAGTTTTGTATCAAATTTTATTCCAACTGGCCGACTGTTTAAAACACTGCTCATTATTACAAATAAATTTAAAACTGAAATCCTTTTGAATACCACTGGGTTGGGATCTATAAAATCTCTAAACATCTAAGTTGTTTTGGACCTACATCAAACATGGAGTTTACATCCTTATACTTTGCAGAACTATTCCACGTTTAACTTGTTTAAGACTACGCAATGAATCAAAAGATGCATTCCTATGTCAAGTAAACACATCTGTATGTCTTTCACTGTTAACGATACAAATGTATGGTTTTCACACACAGCATGACTACATGTACAGTAACGTTTGAGATGACAAAAGTGATCTAGCTAACATAAGACACGGATTGTTTTTTGTGGAGATCGGAAGGATATTCGACATCACGTTCTTTTTAATACTTCCACCTCCGTGATAAATATAGAAACACATGTAAACAGCGACACATGTGGAATCAATGTAAGTGTCAATGATGAAAAATGCATGTGTACAAGTATTCTTGCACACAACAAGATGTTGATAAAGCTACAAATCTGAGCTTCTCATTCATTTTGTCTCTACAATATAAATTACAATATTATTATTATTATACATGTATTATTATATGTATCTCTGAGATCTTATTACAATATTGTATGATTGACAGAGTTGTCTGACAGTATAACACATGGAGTTTGTCATGTGTTACATCAATATCTGCTGGTCAAAGAGCTGCATATTTCAGTTATCACATGAAAGTGTGTGCAATCCACAGCAACTGTCACATAAACCCAGCTTACATTTAACTATGATGTGATATAACTGACTACATGTACATGTAGTCAGTAAAAGCAATAATGCTCATCCTTGGTTTATGGAAGATAATGATTTGTCTGAAAGCACCAAAAAGGCAAAGTGGTGTTCTGTTCACAAATTCAATTGTCTAAATATGATTGTGTTGAAAACTGATCACCTGACAGGAACCAAAGATGCTGTATATTCAGTTGTCCATGTACAAACAGTCTCTGTAAAATATGAAGCTGAATTATAATTAGTTCCTAGGGTTTACGGCAGAATCAAGAAATTGAATACAGAATGGACTCCAAACACATTACGCAAGTATTACAGTACATGTACGTGTACATGTCTCTTTAGCAAATTGCATCTTATTATTGAAATTAAAGACGCCAATTTTCTGACAGAGTTCATAATACATCTACTTGTAAAACATTTAGAAAGCATGTCTGTCCTTCAGAGAGGCAATTTCTTTGGCCACATCCTGGCGGCAAGACTCACATCCTAGCAGCAAGACTATCTAGCTGAGATAATCATAGAATGCAGTCTAGACGGTACATCTAATTTCCTATTCCACACCTCACTGGTTCTAGTAGAGCTGATTGAAGGATATCACAGATGGCAGTGATCAGAAATTTACATGTACAGCAGATGTTTTGGATCGTGATTGATTCTAAGATTTTCTAAATACCGGTAATTGTAGCATTTTCTAAATATTAAGAGGCCAAACATTAGACTGCAACCATGCTTAACATTATCAGGCAAATAAATACTGTTACAAATGTTAAGTACACCCTTGAACACTGATCGAAATTGTACAAGGATAAGCCTTCTTCCAAAATATACGAAACAAAATATTGATCAAGCCTAGGATTTCCAATGGAATACAAGAACCTAGCTGCATTGTGAAATAAGCGACGTTAGATGAGTTTATGCATTTTACACGCCTTATTCTCTGTTACTATTGTGAAAATATTGTTTTTGAGGATTGGCAATATCTACATCTAGGCATAGATCATTGAGGGTCTCTGTGATGTAGATAAAATGAGAACTACTGTCCAAGGTAGAGTGTGAAAGCACTGATTTACATGTATGTCTTATATCAAATATTATTATTATTATTATTATTATTATTATTATTATTATCATCATCATCATCATCATCATCATCATCAAATGCATATTGTGTATATTAAGTGACTGAATATCTCCTTGTAACATTCACTGCAGTAGCTTACTGGATGATTGATGTGAAGTTGGATAAATTTTTAAATTATAAGTTCATCACCTAAAACCATCAGTGTAAGTAGTATACATGCAGGGCTCGAAATTAGCAGTAGTCCCGCGTCCACAGACTACCAACTTTTCCCTGGGGCTGCCAAAATCCATGAAATGGTAGCCCACACGGACTACCAAAGACCGGGACAAAATTCAGTCAGTAGTTTGCGTGCAATGTCCAATATCTTAACTGACGTACTTGAATGACAGGCATTGGAAGTGATGGTCATTTTGATAATGTTTCAATCAAGAGCAATATGTCTCCTCCCTACAGAAAGCCCATGGTCTATTTTCATCACTGCTACAGTATGTCCAGTCTCCATGTGCTGAGAAGGTCGTAATTGTTGTCATGACAACTATCAAAATTTTCATACAACTCTGAGAATGAAACAAGTTGGCAATAGATCACCGAAGTTTTGAGCATCGCTGTTGTCCATTGGGCCAAAAAAAGATTGTTTCTGATCACCGTGTGCATCATTTCAGAACCTGTGCGTCATGGCATTTTATTGGGTTACATACTGATCAGTACAGCTATCCTTGATAACCCTGTTTGCATGTCCAAAAATGCTAAAGAGAAATTGGAATTATTATGCAGCCAGTGATAAAAGACAATAACTGTTGCATCAATAGTGCCAAACCAGCATTGGTAAGAAAAAAAGGGAAAAAAAGAAAACCACGTCGCCGTATCACTCTTGCTGAATGTCAAGGACCAGAAACATTTTTTTTTTGGGGGGGGGGGAGCTTATACCTGTTTCCTTTTGTTACTAGTTGTAAAGTATTCACATCAAATGACTAGAAAATTCACTTCATGGGCAGAATCTTGAAAAATTGCTTTTTCTTGTCTGGTTTATGAAAAACAATACCCCTAAACTAAAATATGCATGGACTACCAGCCATTGTTACTGGGCGACCAACTTCAGAAAATGGTAGCCCAAGTGGACCACCAGGGGAAAAAGTTAATTTCGAGCCCTGACATGTACATAAACGTGATCACAGAATGAGTGAAAAGAAGTTCTAAATCAATTAAGAACCACAATGTGACATTTCCATCTTCCCATCATCTTTTCACATATGTACTGTATTTGAAATCTTTGTATCTGAATACCTATACACAGATTTCTCACTCTTTGTACACCTTAAATGTTTGGGAAGTTGTCAACTGGATGACCAGACTTATCATCGAAAAGAACTGAAGTACAAATCTTGTTATGCTATTGTCATACCAGTCTGTATCAATTCCTTTATTGTTGGAAATATTATTAGTTCAAGTGGCAGCCACAATTTTACAGCTGGAAGTTACAAAGATGTACCAATGACCTTGGTCTTGGCAACTCCATGACCTTGCCCTGCATAACAAAACAGACCATGTCCTTGACATACCGGTACAAACAAACCGTCACTAGCTAAACATTGAGGTGTTTCAATAGCCACTAAAACACATTACACAAACTGAAGACATGCAAACTATCAAAACATCATGTCCTGTTTGTAATTTTTCAATGCCAGGGCAATATTCTGAGCTCTCTATAACAAACCATGTGCTGTGTTTCCTAAAGAGTTCCTGCTGATCTGTGTATTGATCACTGACACAGGAAACTACACATTTCAACAGAATACATTCTGCCAAACACTGAAAGAAAGCCAAAATAATACAAACATCATCATCACACCAAAGGCACTTCATAAATGCTTGAAACATTTACCAGTTGCTACACTAACTCACTCAAGATTGTTGAATGGAATCAAATGACTCAGTACATACATGCAGGACACCAATCTTTTGACCCTTTGCTCTACAAGCTTTCAGCATACCAGTATTGATTTCATGTGATCTGTAGGGTTTTAGGCAAGGGAAACAGGTCTGCATGGATAAAAACCATTGACAACAGAGAGACTCTACCATACATGTATAAGGTTAAACTTTGACTTTAAACAAGTGGTTTCCTTGCAAGTGAAATACAGTATTTGATCATGATGAGCTCAGAATAAGACAATCTTGATAATACCCAAGTATAGAAGATTTCCTGACACTTGATATCAATCTGCTAGGACAATAACGTATACAGATATGAGAGTGTATCATGAAACTAATACTGAATGTATTCTGCAAGCTGTAACTTTTGATGTTGGCACTGGTAACATTTGTATGAAAAAATACTGGAGGAAGAAGAATAAGATATGTATTAGTTTTATGGAGTGACGATGATATTACATGTGTTGTCCCTTTTTAAGTAATGGAAGGTCTCCTTTGACTAGATCATAAATATCAATGTACAGATAAATGTACAGAGGTAAGCCATTAATCTGAACAACACAATGTATGGAAGTTATCTTATGATATCTACTGTACATAGTGAATTCAAGAATTGCGTCAACCGCTGGACAAGACAATAACTATGAAGAGAAACCCATCAACTGGTTTGACAAAGACATTGGGTAACCTCTACATGTATACATTGTAATCCAGCTACTGAGATCAGCGCAGTCAACAAACATCTGATTTCAACAATTAAGATTTAGAAAACTTGATTTGTAGTTTAGTCCAAATACAGATTTCTGATCTGAGATAGCCTACAGTGTACCTAACTTTCTGGATAGGATGAATAAAATTGACAGTGGTGGGGCATTACAAATCAGTGCCGCCTATTAGGGACTGGGTTGGAAATTTTTACAACCTGGTTGACATTTTCACAAGTCACACTGATCAATCAGTTGGCCAGTAATGACAAAAGATTGGAGAACTGAAAGAGATAAATATTAAGTTTATAAAAATAATAGGAACAGGGGACAGAAAGTTACTTTTAGAACCTCTACAGGTTCATTTTACACTGCTTAATTTGGAAGGGGCCTTTCCTGTCATCTGTCAGAAAGTCTATTTTTACCAGTGTACTGTTGATCAAATGACTACATGTATGGGCCTGCCCACTGTCAACAGAAATATATTATCATACACTTTAACAGCACATGTATATACTGGTCTTAACCTTTCAGATTCCAAGATTACATGTTTCTCTGAAATCTGAAAAGTATAAACATCTTTACAAAATTACAAGTAATTCCATAGGATGGAGTTGGAGACCAGGGATATCTTTGCAGAACAAAAGTCAAAGGATATAGAAACTTCAGCAAAATGCCAACAAGATACATCATTCAACCATTAGAGGGGTGTCCTGCATCAACAATATTCATTATTTTTCCCCTGGTTGTGATGAAGGGAAAGATATTGGAAAACACTTTAAACATATTATAAGAAATATGTTATAATAATAGCTAAGGTGGCATAAGTGTTCACAAGGACTTTTTTAGGATTTCTCACGTATAGAAAGTATGTGAGATGTTTTTATTTTACTGTTTTATTATCCCTTTTGATCATCCCAAGATTGCACCGTTTTTCCAGTACTTCTCTCTGATGCCAGGGACTGCATTAGAAAATCTACGACCTCTGACCCCACAGCAGCAGACACTCAGTTGTCAGCAAGGTTATTGACCTTTGGACACTGTGTTGAGTAATAGCATCAATGGAAATGATGAGGGAGTCATGTGACCTGAGTCATCGCTGAAGCCTGACAGTATGATTGATGGAACATTTGTCATGGAGCATTTGTTGGGAAGATGGAAGCAATAAATATTTCATGTCATCACCGTAGCAATGTTTATACCAAGACAAAAATTTATGAAACTTCAAACTCTTCTGTAACAACAGCAGAGAAGACTGAAGTTTACTGAGCTCACATACTCATGCTGTACTTCAAAAGAGGCTAAATCCAACCCTTAGTATTACTACTGATATAGTGAAGAAAGTCTCCTTACTGTAGCTCCATTGCCAGACATGGTGTCATTTCAGACAATGCTACATATTTTGGTGTACAGCAATGATACAGGATTTCATTCCCACATTCTTGAAATGAATGAATGAAAATACAGTGCATTGACTTCAAAATCCTGATGACAATTATCAAATATCTGTAACTTTAGACAAGCTATAGGGATGCACTATCTTTGTATCTGGCGTAGTATTTATAGTATATTTTGAGAGGCAAAAAACAAAATACTGTGATGTATAATATCCACTTACTGGTGGTGCTTGATGTATTTCAAAGACCAACTATGGTATTATCAACACTGTTAATACTTGGACACTTTGAATAAATCCTAGTAGAATCAAGCATTTCCACAAGGGAATCTGAGCAGTGAGCCATCCCTCTGTTTTGAAAGCAATCTATTCATATGTTAATAACCATACAAAGAAATATATTTTCACTACAAAAGAATATGCAAATTATGTATTAATGTGGAAATTAGATTTCCCTTTATCATTCCAAGCTGTGGAGAGCACTGAGGTTTATAAAGCTATATTACTTTGTGTGACTTTCCTTTTTACAGATCAAAGTGTTTGCAAATGTTCAAATTAATCATCACAATGAAATACTTTTTACATCTCAGAATGTAATTGTACATTCTTTCTATGTTTAGCATCTAAACAGCCGGCTGCTGTCAGTGTAGTAAACAAAAATTTCCATCAGTCGAGCAGGCATAGGAATTACTTTTTGCATTTGACCTGAAGGAAATTGGCATTGAGCAATATGCATTATCAAGTCCTATAGATTGTAATTAATTGCCGTGAAATATTGATAAGGAAATTGTTGCCTTCTGAATAAGACGACCCCCCTCAGGCATGGTGTCTTTGTCTGCTGTTTCTAATCATTTTGGCATGATAACAATTGATGCAGGGCACTTCCACTTTTACATGTAGGATCAAATTTCCTGTCAGACATTTCCACTATTGAATTATTCATTGCAAGACAAGTACATGTATTTGCTTGCTTAAAGTGACATGACTGAGGCTAAGGAGGGGTTATAATTGAAGACAGAACCCCTTCAGGGAGGGTGGTGTCACAAAGGTCAGTGTTACTTGAGGTGGGCCATTACTGGACAGGTTATATCAATATATTCTGAAGATCATGGCACACATGCAAACAATTTGTAGAGAAAAAGTGTATAAATGGACTGAGTACTGGCAGTGTAAGGATTGGACCTTAGGGACTTTACAAAGTTTTGAAAATACAAATGTAATTAATGAACAGGTTGGGTTAACATGTTTGTGTAAACTATCCTATGGATGACAAACTTTCTTGAAAATGAATCAAATGAGTATGACAAGGATGTATGGATGTTAAAAAATGGACCTGCATCATCTGAAGTAAATGCATACATTTGAATTATGATTTGCAAACCAAATTTTTTGTACACTGTACCTCGCCTGGTAATTTTTAATTTCTTTGGAAGATTTGGAATTGTGCAAAGGTCTTTTCATCTTCAAAAGGTGAAGTGAAATTTGCTAGACTTGCACTTAATAAGCATACAAATGCAATTGTACATTGCTATTTCCAATCTGTCACTTTTATCAGCCAAAAATTGTGGAGCACATGCTAATGATTGTTTTGTTACGGACATACTCAAATATTTTGCTAGACATACCACACTGTACAAAATTATGTTGCTCACTATATTGGGTATAAGGCTTGTCTTTTTACATGTGATTTGATGTACGCTGTATGTGTATTGCAGTAGAGCTACATGAATCCTGCCAGGGTTGACAGATCATACCCATATACCAGTACAGTATCTGTTGTAATATGGAATGATGTCATGCACATGTTCACTGTAAAATCAAATTCTTTGAAGTTAAATATATCTGGAAACACCATTTTCAATGGAATACATCACAGCAATAACCTTAGAAAGTTACATATTTTTATCTGGTAAAGACAACTTTGTGTTTACTACATTCCAAAATATTGCGTATTTAAAGGGACAAAGTCGGCATTTTTCATGAATTTTATGAATTTTTATTAGAAAACAGTAACTGATTTTACCTAACCACTACAGGTACATTTGTACAATTTTTTTACAACAGCTACAGATGACATTTCCTAGCTACTGTATGCTCTGTAAATCAGTAAAATGTTGCCTGTACTGGCTGTAATATTGTTCTAAATATAAAGCCAAGAAGAAGGTAAACATCCTCATCAGTTTCCTTTGGCCCATGATTACACCAACTACCAATCACAGACATAGCAGTAGACTTGGTTCAAGTCGGTGAATTTTAAAAAAAATAAAATCATTTATAATAGTTTCTCTTGTGTCTCTCCTATTTCGTACAAACCTATCCGCAATTTGGCAGCTCACGCCAGGTTTTCCCAGCGATTGAATGCGTCACGTTTGAGTCTGCGCAGTAGTGAGTTAGTTTCTGCCGGATTCACCGACTTGGACTTCTTGCAAAGTACAGGCGGTGAGACGGACTGTGTACACAGTGACGTAGAGCAAATACAAAATGATTGACAGCCCCCGCCGTTATTCTGGCCATAAGACGAACGCTTGCTAATAAACCTCTGCATGCATTAAAAAGTTTGTTGTCATCTCCGTGCGAAGCTAGACATCGAGTACGTTTTATATCTGGGCGAATAATAGCATCAAGTTCGTACATCCACCGCGTTTTACAACTGATCGGTCGACCACCGCTAATCATGCGAGATTACCAAAGAAAGCTTGTTGAGAGTTACATTGAGGGAAAAGATGTGTTCGTCTGCACACCAACCGGCAGCGGAAAATCACTGACATAAGAAGTCGCTCCACATTGTTTTGATTTCCATCGCTTCGGGCACGTAAGAGAACAGGCTCCAACTGTAAGGACGATGTCTTTTTCCATCCTTGAATAACCGGCCACGATTTTCGCATTTTGTAACATGGGCCCCACAAACAACACATATTTTCACGCGTTTTCGGTGATAGAACAGAGGTCGTGCTGACTTTTGTGGGAGTGATCGCACTCGACATTTTGTCAACAACGCCATGTGAGTTTTATGCACGTCTCGTTTGGGTCAATTGGTAACTCCTCCCAACATGTGTAAAATTAGTGATGTCATCTTATGAATAATATATGAGTAAAGAAAACGTCATCTCATGAATAATTTATAGCAACGCAAACCCTGCAAGAAAGCCAAGTCTGTGATTCCGGGTGAAACTCCGCTGTATAGCGTTCACTCCACTCATCGCGTTCACCCTACTCATCGCGTCCACTCACGCGCGCGTTTCACATGAAAGCAAAATACAAATCATTGCGTTCACTCCACTCAAACATTCACAAATCACAGACTTGAACCAAGTCTAACATAGCAGCTGAAATGGATACCTTCTATGGAAACACAACACCTGGTACAGCCATCAACTCAACCATGCACTCAGTGGTGAGTTTAATGGATGTCATTCAGGGGGATATATCTTGACAGCTGCCAGTAAGAACTGGCCATGCTGTGATAAGGAGTATGGTACATGTAGTGTCACCATTCAATAACACAGCCAGTATACTGTACTAGTAAAATGTCATGTAGTGTAGAAAACAGTTCTCAAATCATGAATAACATTGTCACAACCTTTTATTTTCTAGGTATATTTTTATTTTGAGAATTAAATTTTCAGTACATACAATGACAACATGAGCATTCATCTTCAGAATTCACAGAAAAGTAAATTAATGTGAACAATGAGATATGCATGGATTGGTTGTTTAATAATGAAACAGCATTTTTATCAGGTATGTAGGAAAGGAATGTGTCTAACTCACATTGGAAAACAAAGACTGATGTGACTTTATTCAAAAATGCATACATGATATTAGGAAAACAATCAATGGTACAAAAATGGGAAGGCTAAATTCCAGGGATTGAAAGTTTGTCCTTTATGAAGGATATCCCTAAATCTACATCTATGGTACTTTAATGCCATCCAGACATACAGTACATGTACCAAGATGGTACAAAGTCCTTCATGTATAATTACATGTATATGTGTTTTATAGCCATCCATATCCAGATGGTACAATGTAGCATAACATTAACACTACAATCCCTAGTCCTGGATATGTGCTTGTTAACACTGACAGTTTACATGTCATTATCAGTCCTTTGTTCTCTTTTGAAAATTATATGCAGTTACATAATTAACTATTCAAAGTTGATGAACAACCTGCCCCTTTAAAAATTGGCCTTTCCAAGACATGTAACATAAGGTCACACAAGCTGTATCCCTTTTCTAGGTCACAGCAGGTGTCTGTTTACACAGACATATTTTGGTTGTCACCAAAACTGAGATATTTATTCCCACAGCATTAGACACATGCTCACAACCATGTGAATCATCGTATGTGTGGGCAGTCAATGCTACAAATAGTACAATGCTACAGTTTTGGATGAGTCATATACTACTGCAGACAATGCTTCGTTTTGATTCATTCATCTACATTACAGTTACACTAGAAACTGTTATTGTCAAGCTGATGTACACCAGTCAGAACAAGTAAAATAAGTGAACCCTGGAATGGATTAAATTCATTGTTTTCTTAAAAATTAATGCATGGACTAGCCACAACTTACATGATATTTTATCATATTATGTCAAAGTTGAAATGTGTTCAAGTAAATCCATATAATGACTAAATACAGGTGATGACATCAATGAGACAAGTATGCAAGTGGAATATGAGAAATACGTAGTAAGTAATGAGAAAACTTTTCTTACATATAGTTGCTGTCTGATAAGTGATATTGTACATCAAAATTCCAAACATACCGTCAAGTATTAAGGAATATGCATTTCAATAGTAGCGCCTTGCAATATTGGTTTGTATCTGCAAGGTGGATACCACTGTTACATAATTGTACCAGTACAAGCCATTGTGACCTTCCTGACCTGGTCATTCATTTGTAAGGGGGTAAAATCAGTAGCCACTGTTGTTGTGCAAGCTGTCTGACAGCATATATGTACATGGACCAAACTGTCTAGCTATGGTAATCACTGCACTAGGAGTGCCATATACATTGCAGAACAAAAAATCTCTGGAATTTCTATTGTCACCATGAGCAAGACTGTGACCCTGGTCTTCCCTGGTGTGCACTACCATTCTGAAATAGTATCCATATGGGTATACAGAGGAATTACAGGACATAATCCACCAATCTTAACAATACATAAATTGTTTCTTGCAATGCATATCTTTTTTACTAGAACTATATAATTACGTACAGACGTAACTTTTAGTGTTCTCCTCAAATATCACTGAACAGTATTGGCTAATTTGCATAACCTGTACAAAGATCCTAATTCCTTCTCAATTTACTTTGTTTTGGTATTCTTACACAGTCATCTTATCATGTAAGTAATCCAGTGTCACAGCTGTAAAAGTATTTTTGTGTCTGTCACAGGGCATGATGGTTTGATTTCAACATACATTGTAGCTTAGCTTACACTAAATCATCAAACTGACATTGCTGATGGTTAACCCTGATCAGATACTAGACCAGCAGTGCAGTATGACCTATAAATTAAAAATTTCCTCCTTGAAAATTGGTTTAATATTAACTACATCAAACAATTCTCAAAAATGATCAATTTAATTTGTATTTGCATTACATGACCATGTACAATAGTGTTTATTCAGATGTATAGTTAATTTTACAATGCACACTTAATTACTAGCACAAGAATTTCATAAATTGTAATATTCTGACATACATGTACTTTGGAATAAAAGAAACATTAATTTGAATTTTAAGCTTGCAGGGTTGATATCATTCAGGCAATAGGATTTATGTGTCTCCTTGTTTTTCAGCAATACTAACTTTGATGGTTTTTCATTATTTTTATTCTATTTATCGATTGCAACTTCTTATTCTACTCCCCAAAGAATGTTGAAACACCCACTATTCAGCTTGTCAACTTAGTGTCTATATGTGTAAAATGCATGGATATTGTTTACATTTGAATTCTAGTCCGGACCAGAAGTCAGTTTTCAACAATAACAATGCAGTTTACACACGTGTTGGCTGAGTTGACAAGCTGAATACTGTGTATATCAACATGCTTTGGGGAGTATAGAACAAAGAATTATGGTTCATATTGTGAAAATATTATCAAAAGTTAGCATTACTGGCCCTTTAGAAATGTGCCAGCATTCATTGGTCATTTATCAATGCTGAAAACATTTGTAAATGACAAGCTTTCCTAAATTCCTACATGGGACTTTTATCACAATGTAACATCGAGTTGAAAGAAAAATACCCTGGCATGAACATAGACACACTTCTTGACTACTCATTTCTTAATCACTGATAACAATTTGAGATGTCAGGATGAAAGAAGACTGGTCCTGATTGAATAATTTTACAAATCAACACTATCCTAGGGGGTTCAGTTGCTTCAAAAAGCCATAGGGAGGACCCTCTGAGAAAAATGCAGTGTTTTCATAATAAAGATTTTTATTTCAAAATATTCAAATGTTCTTAAGGTGTACCCTGGACTTGAAATGTACTGTACAATGTTCCACTGTGCATGCATGTAAGTCATCAGAGACCATACGACAGCTGGAACAATACACCTTCTTGAAACCATCAACACCAACTCAAGCTTGGTTTTTGTTTTCAACTGACCTTGTCAATTTACTGTATGGCAATAAGCAGTTACCATGGAAATTACACAAAGCTCTAAAATACACTTAACACAGCTTCACATTCCAAATACCAAGCAATGAAGTAGACTAACAGCTTATCACGTCCCCTACTCTAATACAATGGATCACTGACACACACAACTCCACTGACAAGGAACTGAAGGCAGACACTTGTGAAAGATTACCTCTGACCTAGAGCATTGTTTTGTGACATACAATATCACAACACAGATCAATACAACATCCAAAACACCTCATCTACAAGTACTGTACACACAACAGCAATCAATGTTCTTTCATCAGTTGTAAAATCAACTTCAATTGACCTCCAATTTCATTCACTGTACCACAAGTCATGGGATTCTGAGAACCAAGAAATTTTCCATAGTATTTATGAATAGCAATTTCTGCTAGTACAGGAAGTGATTCAAGTAAATACAAATACATGTGTCAAATGAAATACGGTTTTATTACATTGCAGTGAGAATATCATAATTACACGGCTGACGGAGAGTTAGAGCTTTGCAACTGAAATAGTTTGATTTCTGGGTTTCTATGTAGGGAATCAATGCACATCTACCTTGACATTTCTGTAATACATGTACATGATTGTATTTGTAATATTAGAAATCACAATGAAATAAGATAAGGCCTGTACATGTATGTGTAAATATGGTCTTCATTAAGAGAAACACTATCCTGGGACGTATATTTATGATCTGTAGCTTTCACAATTGAAACACTGACTTGAGCACATCCTGAAATGTGTCATCATTTTGTGATGGGAAATGTTTTACCAAACATTTAACCACCGTCAACATAAATCTATGCAACCATCAGTTGTGTAATTTTCAGTCATACATGTAATGAAGCATTGGTGTGTAATCCAATGGATAGAAATCATTGTACAGCTGCCTTCTTTGGGTTGGTCAAAGTGCGGCAAAAGCAAACAGATTTCAAAACAAGTGTGTGCATACATTTACATGAAACAGCCATTTTATGACACTAGACAGCTTTCAAAATTGTGGTATGTACAGTAGGAATTAACAAATGTACTATATTGGCATCTAGATTTTACTTTTGGGAAAACAAATGTTACTCTTGCTGATGAGACCAATATATCAATGTAGGCAGTGTGACAGACAACGTAAATATGGCAACAGACGTGTTTACAGGTCCCTTTACCACCCATCTTTGTACACATGGTGCTGATGCATCAAATGTCATTCTGAAAATAGTAATTCATTTGTACACTCACTACTCTCCTTTACATGTAACTCCTATCCTGCTAAGTTCATCTGTCACTATCAGTGTTTCATCCAGGATGGCATAACAGGGGGGATTTTCCCCCTTTACCGGAAAATTTAGTGGGGGATTTCACCAGTTCATGTGTTCTACTTGTATCTCTAAGGTGTGACTGGCTCCATTTCATGGGGGCTGGTCCCCGCTCAACAACTTACTAGGGGGTGCCAACATGTCAACAGAGGGGGAATCCCCCATCCCCTGTCTAGATGAAACACTGCACTAAAAGTATCAGGTCAAGTTTATTAAAACCAGTGAGGCATAGCACGTCCTGTGTATGTTGCATTTTAACAAAGATTTGAACATTTGAAGACCCCTAAAATACAAATGGTAAACGTGATGTTCACTAACTTGACTTAGTCTATGACGGTTCCTACATTGTACCAGGAAGGTGAAAATAGATGTAGCTTTTGGCCTTATACTGCTTGCACTGACTTAGCAGATGGCAAAGTGACAGATCGGGCAGGGAGAGGGTTAAAAGTATGTATCACGATCAATTAAAATTTACTGAAGATTTATAATTGCCATAACCTAACATTTTCCTTGACAGAACTATATACACAAAGTTTTGTTTATGGATACCCTACAATGTCTAACACATCATATGTCCAGCACCTGCTGACATTAGAGAGTCAAGAACTCAAAAAGTCACATTCTGCATTCCAGCGATGGATTGCTTTACGCAGTCAAGTCATGATTTTGTGATGTGCATATTTTGTCTGACCTGGAGGCAATTCCAAACCTATAATCATCCACAAATTGTCATTTGTTAAGTCTTATCAACTAGATCTGAGATTTGCAGGCTAACATTGAAACCCCATTATTGAAAGATTATCAATTGACAGTGGACTGCTGAAGTAAAATGGAAGGGATAATGATTGCTATTACTATACAGTATAGGTGCAAGTAGGGATTAATGTGCTTGAATAATGACCATACCCAGCAGAGACTGACATAAGCATTAACCTAGTATCTGCAAGTATATCATTATGTATATTTGGGACTATGTGTACCCTACAATGTTTTGAGTTGGAAACTGCCAAAAATGTAGATACTACTGTACACCATCCCAGTGTTGTAACTGAACAATAAAATATAAGAATAGATTTAGTCCAGAATATTCAACCAAAGGTACTATGTACACTGGATATGAGGATAATACAGACATCAATAAATGATTGCAGGTATATAAAATAGCAATACTATTATTCATTTTCTAAATGAACGACAGGACAATATTCAATGTACCAGTTCTTCTTTACATAAAATATCAACAAATGTGAGTACAATTACAAAAGTCCAAGTCCCTTGCAAACTGTTTTTTTTTTTCAGAAATAGTCATAAAGCACAGGAGATACATCACATTGACGCCAGTACATAACAATCAAAGGATAGGCTGCATGTATGGGTATAGGGCACTTGGTAAGAATTATAACTGTACATGTAGTGTTATAAACTGATAAATACTTAACCAGCCAAGTAAATTATCAACAAAGAAGAACCAGTTCTAATAATTTCTAAATATAATATTTTCATATCTTTCTCAATGATTTATGGCAGATTAGTTTGTATAGTGGTAAAATTCTCTTTGTATTGATTTAAAACATCGGGAAAACTTCAAATTCAATTACTTGAAATCATAAATTTATAGATTTCAAACTTACGATAGATAGTACATACTGGTATACTCAATTCATCCTCAGATATCAATTTACCCTGGTAAATTTTACTGCAGTATGTAACTGTAAGAGATAATTTCATTATCTATTTTAATTCCAAACTACCATCTAAATTCCCCTATTATCTTTACAGTAGTATTCCTGCAATTGCATTGATAGATATTTCTTTCCATCACTAAATTTTTGAATATAAGAAAACAATATTCATATACATGTACTTTAACAATTTGGAATGACAGCTTTGATTGTAATATGCAATTATGTCAGATATAAATAATTTTCAAAGACAATCATGGTGATATATTAATGTACATAATTTAAACAAAAGATATTCATTCAGGGAGGGAAATCAATACTGTCTTTTGTTACACCATACTTATAGTGTAACTAATTAAATTAAAATTATAAAGGTGATGTAATCTCCTGTTAATTGCAATATATCATTAATGCACAGCTATTTACAATAAATTATATCACTACCCTTCCCTATAACAATATTACTGTACTTTAATCATATCCATTAATAAACAAAGAGAGATCATTGATCCAATACATGGTCAGAATATATATTGTTAGCTAGTCAAGCCAAACTTCAATTCAAAAACAAAAGATGACCTTTCTATAATAAAGTAAAGTGGGGTGATGATACTATGGCTAGCTTGTGTAACTTATCCTTTCTTACTGGATTTCAGTTTTGATACTCAGATGATATGAACATTAAAATTTTATACCAGTCTATACCTTGAAACATGACTATGTATATATGTATACGTGGAATTGTGGCTCTGACTGAGTGTGGAATCCTGACTCTGACTGAGTGTGGAATCATGACTCTAAGTTTGGCAGACCAAAGGTACATTAAATGTAAAGCTTCCTTCACATTCTTGCATGTCCATTGGATATACAATCATAAAAGCAAAATTAGATGAAGTGGTTTCAATAAATTGCAATACATTGTAGAATATCCCTTTTATTGCCAAGTTCATATTTCACCATCCCGTCAAGTTGATAAAAACTAGTTAAGCAATACATGTCCCATATGGTGCATTTTAACAAAGACTTGAAGATTTGAAGGTCCTTGAAGACAGAGATACTGTAAACATGATGTTTACAGACTAAAGCTGCTGTAACGTACTGAGCCAGTGGGTGAAAATACATATGATTTTGGCTCAATACTGCTTTTTACTGACTTGGCTGACAGGGAAGTGATGTTGTGTGGCAGGAAAAGGGATATTTTGGAATTTTTGGTTTTGAAAAGTACCTGTACAGTACATATATGAACAAGTTTTGTTTATGTTCATGGTAACTATGTGTAAATGTACACGCAAATCTATCACTGCAACTGATTACTGTCTTGCAAATGGAATACTAACAGCAAGTGTTATTTACCACTGGTTGAGTGGTACTGGTACAGCAATGTTTTTATTATCACTTGACTAGCCAGCAACTATTGAACACAATGGTGTCCCTGCTGATAGAGCTGGATATTTGATTCATCCCCAGGGAAGAACAGATGACCTAAGCTAGGTCACTTACTCAAGTACAGTACTTCATAAGGGGCACACACACTTACTTTGGCACTGTGCAATCCAACATCTAACAAGTCACAGTTGTCAGTTATGGGACAGATGGTCTCAACACCAGTATGGTACAATGGATGCTCTTTCACTTCTTAGAAGTCTTGTCAAAAAATCTCAGCTTTCACTTTTAAAAGCTTCTGACAAAGGGTTTTAACTCAGCAGATTTTGGCACAATATCAGCATAGCTGCCTCTACACAATATACCTACACAATGTCACTCATGAGGAAAGCTGACACCCATTAAAACTTTAAACTTTTCACCACTTTTGGACATAATACTTCATATGTTCATTGTTTGTTTCACAAATCCAAAGAAAGTACCGTAGTTAGTACATGTATTGGATTCTACAAAACTGTGAGACATTCTGTCAACATTGGACTTACAGTACAATGCTCAGCAATATTGAACTTACAGGTGCCAAATATGTGTTTTAGTCAGAAATGAAACGCTGAGTGAATAACAATAAAGGTGTGTAAATTACTACTGGGAATGGCAGCACAGCAGAGCAAAGATCAACAACATAACAAACAATATCACATTTGATATAACAAAACCATTTCTTGATTACTCATTGGTCAACAAAGCCTACATACCTGATATGATGTCATCAAGTTATGACAACTCACAACCATCCTGACCTCACATCACAAAGTTCAATCTCTCACATCCCTGCTTGAAAGGTTGGGGGATTTTCAACAGTGGCATATAAGTAGGCAAGGAATTGCCACGAGTAATGATTCCTACACAGAGTTCTGACATGAAGAATTTGACATTTAGTAGTCTTAAAATTTCCTCAGTGATTTTATGGTGTACATGTAACATGGAATGTCAGTGGAGTTGCCCATTTCCTATCCTTTTCCACAAAACACTGCCAGTACTGACAGTATCACCTCCCTGAAACAATGTGATTGATCAAACCATGGATACTGCTTAGGTCTATTAACAGAAATATGGTGGAAAAAATGAACCGACTTGATAGATAAATTGTACTAATGCTTCAGTAAACTCATCAGGTTCTGACAGAACTGATAACTGTACTGAAATAACTAATAATGCTTGTTATCAGGGTTTACTTGTTTTTATCTTGTTTTGAATGAACAATGCTGAGTTTCTATTTCACCATCATATGTCTCTTTGAAAACTGGGTCAGTGTGAATAGACAGGGTCATCAAAAAGAGACTACAGATCATTGTGAATTGATGATGATGGATAGCCATTAGTGATTCAGATTCTAAGTCACTGGAAGGAAAGAGTTGAACTTGCATCGTTTTAATATCTATCGTTATTTTAAAGCTTGAGAAGTCGGAGCAGAAGTGGCTGTGAAACAAGTGATAACACCCACATAGGGATATGTTGTCACCTTGTGCCTGGTAGCATCATCATACCAACACACCTTCAGGAAAAGGACAGCCTAACTACATTATACCTCACATCCTTGACCCGCATTTGAATACGTCATTGGGTTTGGAATTTTTTTACCGCTGTGTAACCTGCATCGGAAACCTCAATCCTGTTTGTTTTAATCTTTGAATTTACAAGGTTTCAAAGGTTATCTTTACCTGATAGATAGAGCTCTTCTTGGATCTGTGCTGTATATCAACATATCTGAAATATTCAATGAAACACACCCCCCTCTTTTGCCTACACAAAAGAAGTCCATCAATAGTGGTTCAGAACTACTATACAGCTAAATTTGGCGACTGATGTCAAAAGAAAACTTACAGCTACATGAACACTGTACATGATGGCATGTACAATACCTATCATATACCATGAATACACATGCTGCATTTTTATTAAAGGAAGCATTTGTTATTCAATACTGCACGTGTTAATGCAGTTGGTGTATGATAGTGAAGTGGTCAGGCCAATAAATCAAACAAACTGAATGAAGAAGGCAGCCAAATGCCAAGATAACGTGTCCCAATACATAATTTCTATCCCAGAGGGCAGATCGTATGAAAGCAAGATTCCAGTAAGCTCTTATGTAAAAACCACAAATGACCTAGCTACTAAACATAGTATTGTCAGTTTTATTGTCCTCTTGTCAACTAGAAGTAGTCTAGAGAACAGTGAATTCAATTTAAAATACCACATAATATGTACTGTACATGTGATTCATGAGATGAAAGACCCTAGTCATTTAGCAAGGACTTTCATATTCAGGGTCTGATGACAAGCTGATGACATGTGTCTGTATCACAGTAGTGGTTACATAATGGTCACTAATCGCTAAAGGAGTGGGTAATACAGGGAGCCTTGAAAGGAATATTGGTAAGCCTTGCTTATCACAAAATTTGTTGGCCACTGGTCATTTGATTACATTTGTGATGTCACTTTGTTCAGTACACCACTGTCACCAGCAAAACATGTATGCATGACCTGAAACTTAACGACAAAGTTGTCATTAGAAACCAGAAATATAAGCCAGACAAAATGCTTCAGGGTTTGCTCATGAAAACATTGACACAAAGAATGCAGAATACTGAATCTGCCTGAATATTTGCTGGACATTTCACAGCAAACTGGAGGCACAAAGAAGGGAAGTGAAAGTCAGAGAGTAAAATGGCGATGACTGCCAGACACTAGCTTTCTTAAGGGAGGAAGGAACTGGAATTTCTTTTCATAAATAAACACATTCAGCTCATCCTGACACTAACGATTTTACTTCCTTCCTAATCCATTTGTTATGACTATCATGGCACGCACCTGTTGGCAAATTGTACATCATCCCATGACACACTGGCGGTCATTGATGTCTTTCACCTTAGTTTCAGGACACATGGTGGCACATCCTTGTTAAATGTTCCCACTTACTTCACATAATACAAATACATCTGTAGCTCTTCTCACACCCATTAAATATATTCCACTATTACATTACTGTTTTCAAAACAAAACAACGTAAAGTTCTCTTCAACTTTCTTTAAATTAGTACCTTTCTTTAGTAAAGCACAGTGCATTGAGTTATATTGACAGTGAGTTCACTTTTATCATGATTTTATGAAATGATTTTGTAACCTATTTACAACAAAGCTTTAGAGAGACTGGTGTATAATGAGGAAAATGGGTTGACAAATTACAAATAACTTCAAAACTGTAGACAATCCTTGACTTGCACATATGCTTTCCTAGATCATATTGCCTTGTTTAAGGCCACACTGAATATTCATGGCTATGCAATACCTCAATACAGTATTGATCCAGGTTTTGATAATTGCATGGGAAAATAAGACCGTCTATGCCTATCAAGTACTCTCTTCAAAGATCCGGTTCTTACTGTGCTATTTTTGGTGGCTACTTGTGGGATTCAATGTACTGACAACAATGAGACACATTGTCCCCATTCTTTTGATGCAGCACAAACCAACACGTTTCCCCAGTGCATTGTTACCTGTTGACATCATTACTGGATGATGTTTAATGAGCCGGTGGTGTGTGTGTGGGGGGGGGGGGGGGGGGGCTTTAGAATAAGGAGTATATGGATATTGTGATATTTAAAATGCCTACATTGCTTTGATTTCTCAGGGCTTGATTTGTAGTATTAGTAGTCAGCGCTGAAGTAGTAGTTCCAAACTGATGCGTTGCATATATCATGTTTACTTGGTTGGCCCATGGTACCTCCATGGTTGGCCAGAGGATGTGTCGGGTGTTCTATCAGACTTTGTTATACAACACAAACTCGAAATTTACGACTTTGTTGAGCTCGTGACACCGTATCATTATCCACCGTATTGTGCCATTCTCAGTGTAGTTTATCTTAGATTTTAAACAGTCGAGAAAGAATCAAGTTGGTCAGTAATTTTCTTCGACACAGCTAATAATAACAGCACAAACCGTACGAAAACTAACGTATTCCAGGAACTGCGTGATTTGCGATGGCAAGGCTGGCTGCGGTCATTGCGAATTCAATGCAGTTCAGCGAACGACGATGACATTACTGATAACTGACAACTTTACTAATGTTCCAAATACTATTTCCGATACACTCATCATGTAGGAGCTCACACTGTCGTACATGATCATCCGTTATCTAAGTCGACAAGTGCTCTAACTGAGCTCAGAGTCAGAGCACTGCATTTGCAATCAACCTACCTGTGATTTCACGAACTGCTCTCTCTCCTGCTCTAAACTATTGGTACTTCGCCTGGAAAGACGTGACATTCTGAACGATCGTGGATATTATTCTCTATGGATCTTGGAGATAATGTGATCGGATTGTGTACGCCTGGTATAAATGTCTCCTACGACTTCCCACGCTGAAATACCTGTGATCGTGCAGCGAATATACATCAAGATGGAAAATGGCGGAAATCGAATACGTCAGAGCATTGTGGGTATGACAGTCGGGTCAGATTCTGCCACCGAAATAAAGAGGATTTCCTCGCACAAACCATTTACAGGGCTCTTGCCGATCGGTCGATCTTTTTCTGTATTTAATACGCAAGGAAAATATTATAAAACATTTATCGATTGACTGATTGAAGAACCCATTTCTGTCGTTCAACAAACTTTGACTTGATGTGACAAGATTCGCAGTTACTAAGATCAGCTTTTGCGCACAATTCCTACCCGTGTAGAATGGTTCAACCTGGGTATTCCTTATACCATACGTTTGTTTCATTTCCATGCGAAATGTTTTTTTGTTTTGTTTTTTTTGCTTCGTGCGCTTTTAACACTCTCACAGTGATCGAAGGAGCACATCTTTTCAGGTATAAATGCATTTTCACGAAATGACATCGAAAAACATTTTTTAATAATATTACAAATTCATACTCAAATATTGATATCAGGATGTTTCATATTTTGTTAGTATTATATATATAATATATATATATATTATATATATATATATATATATATATATATATATATATATATATATATATATATATATATATATATATATATATATATATATATATTGATACCACCAGCACTAGATTCAAAGTTGCTGTGCACTATGTGGCTGAAATCCAGCATGTTTTTCATGCTCTATATACCGGTATATAGTGTTTCAGTTTTGCCCCTCAAATTCTTTTCTTGCATTAACATATTCTTGAGAATTCACTTTCAACATGTGTTCCTGAAGCAACTGCTCATACAGAGGATATTCCTTTTGTTTTGTTATTTCACAACTCCTTGAACTAGTTGAAAATGTGCTCACAATCATGGATAGCATGATAAAGTTAGCATACACAGCAGTTAAAGATAGAATAAGCAATGCACTATGCAGTATAATTAATTATCTGTGTTCCAGCAGTCAAATGAGTTGGAAATTTAATACAAGTTGAAACACATTTCAGAACTCAGAGTCTGAAAACATAATTGTCATAGACCTCTGGTTAATTATCTTATATGTACACAGCATATGAGTGTATATTTCAATGGACAATAGATGCGATCAGGTTTAGGTTAAGGTTAATCAAGGCCAGCTGATACCGATTTCTCAACTTTAGGGACTGGTCAGTTTCTTCGGCTGCGGGGGGGGAGTGGATTATTTTTTGCCGACGTCAAAAAGGTGGCTGATCCCCCCCCCATTCCAATTTTGAAAACAGGGTGACCCCTCCTATTCCAAATTTGAAAACAGGGTGACCCCACCTATTCCAAATTGAAAACAGGGTAAACCCCCAGCACGGACAACTGTAAACAAAAGGTGGACATATATATATATATATATATATATATATATATATATATATATATATATATATATATATATATATATATATATATATATATATATATAATATTTTACATACATTTATATTTAGCAGTCATTCTGTGTTTAAAAGAAGTTGTTGGCATGTCAGTTGTAAGATAGGAATTCAAAGTGTCAATCTTAAAGTTTGAATACAGTACATTTTGAATGAGCTGTATTTTGAATGAGCTGTGAATGTATTTTACACTTACTATGCTTAACCAGATGTCCTGAACTGTTGTACAGAAATGGATGTCAATCATTAATATCAAAGAGGAAAAAGCAGTAAATCAAAAATTTTGATGGGTGTTAAGACTTGCCAGCCATCCAATTAAATCTCCTGAGGAGCCATAGAGAGGCATTTTAGCCAAATCTGATGTGTGCAGTGTCTGAGATGACCTTTTCTTGTAACATTGAAACCATAAAAGCACAGCTAATAATGACAAAAACTGCCTTTTTTAACTGTTATTTTGGTCATAAAAAAGCATCATTCTACAGAAAACCTGAGACACAAAGGAAAACAGTTGCATCAATGAGAACGAAAGATATCTTGTCATTTTTCTATCTCTAAAATAAGTCACTGTATCAAATATCTATAATGCATGTTGCTTTCTCATACTGAATTCTCATACAGAGAACAGAAAAGTATCAGGAATTTGTCTTGCATATCATGTGAAATGCAGATTTCATAACGGTACATTTTCACTTAGCAAACATCAAGATATCTGTGGCATATATCTCTGATTTATTAAAGGGCACGGAGAAAAATATGAAACATCCTGATATCTCTGATATATATGTCTTGTATATTAAAGTCATGCACAGGAAGGGCGTGCTGAAAAATGTCTGATATATTAAAGTAATGCGCTCGAAGAGCATGCTGAAAAATATTGAACATACAGATATCTCTGATATATGTATGCCTGATATGTTAAAGTTGGGCGTGCTGAAAAATATGTCTGATTATTAAAGTTACGCACCCAAAGGGCGCGCCGAAAAATGCAACTGAATGATGAAATTTGAGGCTGACACGATGCATTTTAGGCAATGATGAGCCTGTGTCGAAATTCAAAACACACTAACCCGCCCTATTGGGCATTTCAAAACATGTGACCCCCCTATCACCAAAGTCAAAAACAGGGTGAAACCCCCCCCCCCCCCATGAATCCATCAGCCCCCCCCCCCCCCCCCCCCCGGCCGAAGAAACTTACCAGTCCCCTTATCAAATCCATGGTTTCATTATGTGAAAATACAAGACTTAATTACTAGCAAAACAGATTTAACTTCATACATTCTTACAAATGCAAGTTGTATGGGCTTGATCTCATGTTTACAACACTGTCTCTGATCAGTGGAATTGTATTATCATAGAACAACTTGACCTTTGACCTAGCCATCACTGTGCAAGTAGGAAACGCCCACTGGCACTGCTTCAATACACTGGATATAGAAGGGTTCTAGTAGAATGGTATTTCATTCACCAAGTCATGTTTCACCAACTGTCACAAATCATGAAGGGTCATATGATATTTGTCAAATTTTATCAGAAACTCAATCACATATATATTGATTTTAGATTTACAAAGAACTACAGTAACTGCGCTATCTTTGGAGTACTCCATTCTGGTCTAAACAATTGTGATGTATGGGCTAATTGATATTCTCCAATTCTCTCGTTCAAGAGAACAAATTTATATATATAATTGCCTGATTGCTTTGTATGAGAAAAAGTTCTATTGCAGAAAAAACTTCCATGGAAGGTTCACAACGCTTAAGCCGCACTCGCCCTTAATTGTCAGTGACTAAGTCATCACAAATATGTGATTGGTCACTTTAACATATTATTCACCCAGCTTGCCTTTTGAACAGTCCATGATTATATGCATTGAACTAATTTACAAAATGGTTGGGCCAAAGTCTAGTGGGTCAGGAGGCTACCAGGATCTGTTTGGTAGGTTATAATTATTCACAGCAAGAGTTTGAAACTACAGTTATCATGTAGCAGATTTGTGTTTTGTAGTATGTTATCAATTTCAATGAAATTCAGCTAACCAATATGCTACAAGCTTCTAAGATGCTTCACATTGCCAAGAAATAGTTGGGCACATTCATGTATGTGAGTCAATTAATATTGATCAACAGATAGAAGAGAATGAACAAATTTGAGTAATTCTTGAAGACTTTAATTCAGTTATTATGATGAACACTTCTGCAGCAGCAACCATATTTAGATGGAAAATAGAAAGAAGAATGAGCGAAGCATCCAAACCTAGCATCAAAGCAAAGAAGTGTCTGCATTCTTGCTATTTATTGCCAATATATATATCTACAGTTTCTTCCAACATACACTACATTGGAATTCAGCTAGTGTTGCTCACTTTTTCCCAAGGTAATATTTCTTATCAAAGATGACATGAAAATCCAAATATACTAAATAATTTTAAAGAGTAGAAAATACAAATTTTAGTATGGTAGCAATAGTTTACTTGATGGATGAGGGGTTCATGTTGGTAAAGAAAACCTACATTTTGGTATTAAAATGATGGAAATTAATTTGTCAAAACTTGATCAGTGCTTTGTGAATTTAACATGTTATTGATACTACAGTAAATGTGGAAAAAAAACAAACAACAACTTTGCTTTGTATTATCTCTGTATTTTCTATTCCCATTCTTAAATGGCAAGCGTTGAGAGACTGACATTCAAAATATTGATTAAAATCACAATAAGCAAAATTGAAATAACTGTTATTCAAAATGTAAGAACTTTATTGCCAAACAAAATCATCATTTTGTTATATAGTGTTTAAGGAACATATTGTGAAAATTTCACTACATTTTACCCAGCCAGAGTGGGGTTAAATGTTTTTGAAGTTGAAAACAGGAGAAAAGTCATGAAATTGGGCAACTTCCATAAATTAACACTTTTTCTCACCCAACGTATGTCCAGCATACACATTGTAGGAGCTCTGGTGTTACATGTACCTTGATATGGTGTAGGAGATCACCAAACTAGGTCATATGGGACCACTGGGGTTATTTTGGTATATTGTTCCTTGTGACTACCAGACTGAGGACCACTGGAGTTGTAACCTTCATATTGCTGCAAGGAACTACCACTGTAAAGTGGGATTACAAGGGTTATTTGATATAGGTGCTGGGTGGTGTGTTCATTAACTTAAAGCATTTCTATATTTTAGGAGTTAGTTAAGAATTTTTGAAGTTAGTTAAGATTTTTGAAAATTCCTTGAGTCTAATCCATACAAGGAAACTACTGTCAACTTTTCTTTGGGTCATGGTGCAGTAAATTTGGCTTTGAGGCCACACAAGTGTTGAGGAAAACCAAATGCTAAATGATGATCTGACATACACTGGAACTTCATTACATAAATTGCTAATGTGTTTGCCTTTGAAAAAAAGGTGGAAAGATGCACACAACAAACTTTTCTTTTCCTGTCTAAATTCAAATATTGCTTTTAATCAGTGTTCAGAAAGTCCACATTATCAATTGACAGCCGTGGTAAGTATCCAAGGAAACAGCATTACACACATATTACGAAGACAATACACTGAGTACTACACAAATAAATAAACTAAACATAAAAAGTTTGAAGCCAAGCAAAAACAACTTAGCAGCATTGGGTTAGAAAAAGAACTGAAAACCAACAATTTTCAACAACACTTTGTAGATTCTTTAGATGTGGGATTGCAACAATGTGTTTTATCAAAAACACTCTCCCATGCCATCCATGACACAAACTTCAAGTGACAGGTAGACATATTTGTTGACACCATGACTTCTTTATGCCTTATACAGTCAATTCAAATTACATAAATCCATATATGGTAAAAGACACATTCATTTTCCCATGGCAACTGAACCAAAAAGTAATGGGATGGATACTATTCTGAACATGACAGATGTCTGATGACCGAAAATAGCAATGAAAATTTGGTGTGCCTACACAGTAGTGAAAGTTAACATAGAATACTAGAATGTAATTATTGTGATTTCTGAATAAACTTTACAGCCAAGATTATCATTCAATTTTTCTTTAGAATAGCATGGAAGTTACTAAATGGATGCAGAAATGAAAAATTAACAAAACATGAACAAACTCAACATGTTACACATCAAGGAACAGAGACTGAAAATTTGACATTTCACTTTGCAAAAATTCTTATCATGTAAAGCAGCACACAGTTTTTACACTCCTTATACATAGATATATGAATCTCACATCAAACAATGAAGAGAAAAACGGATTTCATGTTCTCAATTCCAGGTAAGAAAAATGGTGGACATAATTGTACAATGCACAACATACAAATTCAGTCTAAAATGCGACTTGTACACTGGTTATAATTGACATCATGCATGACTAATTATGTGTACATCAAGTTAAATATCCATTGATAAATCAGTAATTAATTCTAACTTTAATGATTGTAAGTATATGTAGTCTAAAACATTTTGAATACTGGTACCTTGAGATTGTCTTATGAGAATAAGCAAAAGTTTTTATACATCACACACTCTGAAATGAGAGAATAAACGTCTGCAAGATGAGATTCTTAATAAATGATTTCATAAAAAGGCAAGGTAAGTTTGCATTACAAATATTCCATACTTTTCAGTCATTCTGTTCCAAGGCTGGGAGAGAACGACAGAATCACACACATTAAATCTTATAAAAATCCATCACATGGATATTTCAGGAATTTCATATAAATGTGTTGTATAAAGGTTACATATGAAAAATACCAAGAGATATAAGGCACACTTAATACTGGGTAGGTTTTCATCAATGAGTCAAAGGGTGACAAGGAATATAGTTGATACTGCAAGAAGTTCAATTTTTCACTTTTAAGTATCGCATTTCTATTATTAATATGAATGCTTTCACTTTGTAACCGAACTAAAGGTATGATATATTTTAAGTACGGAATATAGCACTTGACTGAATGGAACAAGTTTGCAAAAGCAATATTTCAGATTTTTCTGCCTCATACTTTTTTGAAAGCATTTAAAATGAAGTACATAACAAAATAAAAACAGCAAAGTACCCTGAGGGCAAATATTTCAGAAATTGTTTCACAGAGTTAACTTACAACATGCCCTGTATCCTTTGGTCATATTGGGTCTAAACCACTAAAAACACCTAAATTATCACATTTGTGTCAGAGGGTGGCATGAATATCACTGCCTGATTTGAAAAACTGATATGTTTGTTTCATGAAGTTCCTATGAATAAACTGAGCAAAACCGTTGAATAGAAGCTTGACATAAGTTGGACTTTGGATTAAATAACCTAAATTGTCCATGTTAACCTTATTTATAGGTACACAAAATATTATGAATGACTAGCATCAGTGTTTTTTTGCATAATCACTATAAGTACAAAAGGCAAAATAAAACAAAAAATACAGAGAAAGGATAAATGCTGGCGCTTTTCAATAAATAGGAGCATGCTTTGCAACAGAAGTTTTCATGCATAGATTAGCTGTATATTAAAATATCAACAGATATCTGATTACATAAACTGTCTTATGGATGGCTAAAATCTTATTTAATTTACAAAAATTGAAATGTAATTCCTAAATAAGATAGCAATTAAACATGTCATAACCATTTTTATGTACACTTATATTACATAATAAAGCGTATGTAGAAGGGAATTTAAAAGGAATGATACCGTATAAATTTTTCATCATCACATTTTATCAAGATCAAGTTGATAAAATTTGATTCATGTCATATTGAGTCATAAGAATGGAATAAATTCTGAAAGCTGTATTGAAAGATAGTAAATCTATTTACAATTGATTTATTAATGTACATTTGTGACTATTAAAACAATGTATTTACACAGAGTTGACAGGTAGGTTTACGCTGAAGAAATTATGAAATATCATGAATGTGAAGATTTAATTATTTCTTAAAATTTCACAACTTTGTATCAATGACATGGCTATGTGATGGACAATACAGAAGATGCATGGTACACCTGAAGAATAGTGGCTGAGATATTCCTTGTTGTAATCTACTTGTCTAAAGGTGCCTTCTGTAATAAATGAATGGACCTATACCCCTTTGGTTGATACTGAATTGTAAAATGGTTTAAAGACAGCCCACTATTCTTCAGTCACACTCAATGAATTTTTATATTTGAGACCACTAAATGGTCTGGATTGTGTGTGCTAGACATTTCTGAATTCCTTTAGTCACTTTTAGCGACTTCTGAAAATTTCTTGTGTCAGCTCAATACATACAAGTACATTCAATTTGTCAAACTTGTACAGGTCATCTTGAACTACCTTGAATTACTAGCACATTAATTGGTGCCAGAAAACACATTGGTGTAATATGTAGCCATAACAAAGTCATTAAGAATACTGCTGATTCAAAAAATCACCTTGTAATACAATATGTATCTTGATAATCTGTTGAGATCATACAAACCATATCAAAAAAAATTCCTAAAAATGAACATTAAAACTTGTTATCACAGCACTACAGGCCATTTTGGAAAGTTTTCTGAACAGGGGTACAATACAAACATACGTTTCATGTATTAATATCTTAAAATCGTAGACAGGTCATTAAACATATATGGAAGCATTGGGGTAACAAATAATGGAAGCGGCTTGTAGATGGCATTTGAAAATGTTACTGCTACCAGGCAACAAGATGGCATTGCTGCAAAGCATGAATTTCACTACACAACCTCTCACAGTGATAAAAAAACAATATATAGAAATCTTCATCATTGCTTTTTTCTTTCTTACTCGAAGAATTAAAAATGTTGAAATTGATATGCTTAAGCAATAAAGCACACCCAGTGACGGTACAAGATTTTGACCAGTTCACATAATATATGCACAAACAATAGTCAGTGCAGATATGGAGTGAACTGGTCAAAATTGAATTGTATACCCGTTGCTGGTGTTTTTATTGCTATTATATCATAATATTGAATTGAAATTTTGGTGTGACATGTCAAAAAGGGAATTTTCCTCTAGCTGAGAGCTTGTGCCCATTCCAACAAATGGAACATTCGTAGGAATATAGTCGGGTTATTTTCATGTCTCAACCAATCAGATCGCAGTATTTGGGCCGTCAATATACTTGTATATGATACTGTCTTTAAAAGAACTTCAAATTACCGGATGAAGAGTTCTTATGACAATAGCAGAATGAATTTTTAGGTAACTTAGATACCAACAGTTTTGCCTTTTCCAGAAAATCACTTTGTCAATATTCAATTTTCCTGGATTGAATGGATCCTTTGGTAGCTATGGCCAACTCTTTCCAAGAGTTCATATATACTGCATGTACATTTGTCAAACACTTGATAACACATCCATGTAAGTACTGATCAGTATTGGTGTTTGCAATGACAGAGATTACACTAAAATGCTGTCAATATCACATTACATAATCACAGTAATCATTGAGGATATTATTTTAACATGGTGGTATTCTACCATGATAAATGACCATCTCTATGAATAGAAATGGCACCCATTGGAAATTGATACAGAGATACACATATCAGAATCCTGTATTCAAAGGCAGTAGTACATACAAAATAATTGTGACACTACCTTTTTGTTAGTGAGAGTATAGGTAGGAACATTCATTAACTGTTTGTACCACTGCCTAGCCAAATCCAAGGTTGTAAAAGTCATGAACTGATTTTCAAAAATTAGTGGAAAACAGTATTAAGATGAAATCTGGCAGGAATAGAACAAAGCTTAAGGGCTTCAAGGTATCTTTGGTAACTTTAAGTCTTGAAAGGAACATGACTCGGCATCTTGTCTTACATCTTTAGTGACTGTTGGCAAACAAGAGACAAAATTGTTGTGATCAATCAAGATGTCAACAGGATATCATGGATAAACATTTCAGCAGCTTTGTCTCAGCAATACAGTTAAGTCTTCAATTGTTATGTACTTCAGAGTAACCTGACATTCACATTCTAGAAGTGCCTTCAAAATCAAAATCATTTAAAGTTAGCGAGACACAATCAATGAATTTGCAAGGATCAGGAAACGAACAACAATTAGTAGAGCGCCACCTATGGGCAAAACCTGCAATGACAGGTTCAAAGAGTATTTGTGATTTTTTGTGACCATTTGCATCAACATTTCACACATCAGAGTTGAGACAAATCACCAGCTTACCTTGGTGAGAAGTAGGGAGGTAATGTTGTCTGTTCAAGATTTCTAACCATCTCTCTTGACTCTGACAACAATCTGTGGAGTTTACTGGTTGGAGAATTGTCAGTTAGCTGTAAAAACACAAACAACAATTGATTGACTTTAAGTCACTCTATCGTTACTTTACATCATAAAATGATATAATATCATTTTATGATGTACAAAAAAGTTACAAAAAAGTTGAACTTGAGAAGATCAGATAGAATGACAAATCTATGTGAAACAAATTCACTAGACTGGAGACATAGTGCATTGATTACTGAAACAGTAATCTGGTTACTGTACTGTATTGAACACTAAACATCCACGTTGTTATCTTTTGATTTCCTTTTATTATAATCTCTCATCTAAAAGTAAATAGCTGGCTCATTTGACTCAGTGTTTTTTTGACAGAATATCTCATGAAAAAATGAAGACAACCATGTTAGCTGAAAACTGCATTAATGAAAATAAATCTGTACAAAAACAAAGTGCACTAGTGAATGAAAGTTCATTTTTATGAGAGTAACTAAGATTTCTGTTTGTAGCGTCTACATCTACAAATTATTTCTGCAACACTGACTACTGAAGACTTGATTTGGATTTCTGAGTGTGGATGCAATACTCACATCATTAGCTGTGATATTCAGCAGTTCATCAGTTTCTCCACTACTACCATCCTGAGCTTGTGCATCGGCACTAGTGTCAGCTGTATCCAAATCCTTCATTGCCAGAGACGGTGACTTGGGAGATAGCTTTGTGGTACTTGTTCTGGATAAAGACTTTGAAGGTGATATGCTGTGGCTTGGTGATAGACTACGGCTTAACTCTTCACTGTCAAATCAAATCAAGAATTTAATATAACACATTTCTGACTTGGGAAATGACAAGTTTGGTTGAAAACCTTGCAAGAATGTCTACAGAGGAGACAATAAGTCAGTTATGTGTGTATTGACTTTTCACAAAGAGGTGTACACCATTAAGGAAGCTACAAGATTGAATCCAAAGAACAGCTGTAACTGATGGTAGTTTTTGGTGACATGTTATGTACAATAACCTTAAATTAATGTTCTGTGTCTTTTGAAGTGAAGAGAAATGCATCAGGTTCAAGACTGAGTAAAATCCATAAGACTATTGATAATATTGGTCATAATAAACTTCTGACTGTCCACATTTCAGTTAATACTCCATTCATAGCCATTACTGCATACACTTTCTCCATCTCAAACAGTCTTCAATTTCTAAAAGCCATCAATGCACTATACCTAAATATTTTGACTAAAATTGAATTGCTGAAACTTAAAATTCAAGTAACTAAACCAACGTAAAAAGTGTTGAAGTATGAATTAGAAACCATATTACTCACACTGTATCACTAAGTCTGCATTCTTGTAAAGCTAATAGTTCATCTTTACTTTCCAAGTTCAACTGCATCAAGGCCATTTCTTTCTGTTGTCTGTCGTAAACTTGTCTCAAGTTATTGAGTTCTGCTTCAACTCTGTCTTGTCGTGATTTCTGTAATTCCAGTAACTGATCTTTTCTCTTCTCTCTCTCGTCTTGTGGAAAAGAAAAATGCATAAATTGTAATAAAACTTAATATAATCAGGGTAACTGTGCTGTGACTCGGAATAATTACCTGCCTGCCATGCTGGCGTTATGCTTACAAGACAACAGAATATCCAGGACTGTCTTCTGTGTTTCTGGTTTTTTCTATTTACTCAGAAATTGTTTCTTCAAAAATCTCACATGCCTTGTACTTTTTGTTTAACTTTAAACTAACAGTACAGAGTAAATCACTGTCACTTTCAAGTCTTATTTCTCTGTGAGCTCATGGTCAGATCCCTAAGTCTTTAATCTTTTGTTTTCAAAATAGCATTGGTATTTTCAAACGTTTTGATAAAATTCTGTACAAATATTTACTTTGCATAACAATTATAGAACTTTAGAAATTATTTGGAATCAGCCTGATACCATGACATCCAAAATTGTCAGTATCAGTATATAGAATGGTTTAAAAAACTAAATATTCTGAGCTTTCTGATGCACAACTTACTTGCAATTTGCAATTCTTTCTTCAAGGACACTGCCTCTTCCCTTGCTTTGCTTGTGAGTATTTGTTGTTCTGTGTTGTTGCTATTGGAAGCCCCTAATTCTCCTGAAGTAAGACAGGATTAAGAAATGGACCATTTCTTGTTAGTCAGTACATATTGTAAATTGACGGTAGATTTCACAGATGTATACATGTAAAATGGTAAACAGTGTAAAGTCATGCTTTGTGACTTTTCATTACATGGGAAATGCAACATGATTTGAAAGCTTATCTTAATTATCTAGCATAAATCCACTCAGTGTTTTGACTGAGTTAGATCAAATTATCAGTGTACTTTCCCTTAATTTTTTTTTCGTATTCATATTATCTATATAATAACTTAAATAAGAAAGCTTTCCATGCAGTGCTTCTGCGTGCATTTACGGACAGTCTGCAACACAAATAATCTATAGAGGCTGGGGATATAAAATTTCCAATGAAAAATTCTCTCTCAAAGTTTGTTCAGTGAAGGGAGAGTGAATTTAAAGTACAGAAGAGTAAGTTTGTAAAGTGTCTTTCCATTTTCCAAGGCCTTTAAAGGATAGAGGATAAAACTTACCCCTGAGGCGTTCAACTTCAGCCTTTGTATCGCCAAGTTTTTGTTTCCACTCTGTTATTTCTCGCTTGCTTGCAAGTTCTGATTGTCTGAGTTCCTGGATTAAAAAATCAATGTTTATATTTATATTTGTAAACAGTGCTAACATTTACACTAACAAAACAATACGCTGTGAATCATTTCGCATCTCTACATACCAAATATATTTTATTGTCTTTATTGGGCGTTTGTTTTTCTCAAATCCGCTAAATTTTTTGTACAAGACATAGAGTAGGTTAGGTACCCTTGTGAAAAGATATTGATGAGGACAGGAAATGTTTTGATGAGACAAGTGTTTAGATTGGCATAAATCTAAAATACAATTTTATCATATAGATAGGGTGGTTTACAGTGAGCAATATAGGATGTCAGTTTGGTAAACTACACCACAATTATGGTAACATTGTATGATGACAGATTGAAGATTATCTAACTATGTAGACTCCAAGCGAATGCTGTTTCCAATGACAAAATTCAACTGGCCAGTGTGAGTAGAATTCAATTTCAGTCATGTTCAGCTGAGTAACAGGAGTACTGGTTAGGATTGGGACTTTATGAGATTGGGTTTGGGGCTGTATGGCATTGTGATTGATATGTATATGAACAACTGCAGTGCTCACCATATTCAAAATGTACCAAGACTAAGATAGAAATTGAGTTCAGTATTGCCTGAAGATGTTTATAAAATCAAATGGACTGTATGATAAGTTATGTCTTGGTATGGTGTGTTCAATGGGTGTACCAAGATTAAGACATAAATTATCAAACTATGACGGGTGTGAATACATCACAATGATACTGACCTTGCAAGCTGCATCAAATCTCTTGAGTTTGGATGTCACGTCTGTGATATGTGAGGATGCATCTAGTAGGTCCTTGTCCTGCATAGTAAGAAATTGATACAAAATAGATTTCATTGACAGCATCCTTCTGAGTGTATAGATTATGATCCTAGACAGAAGAATCTGATCATCAGTGTGTGTAGTAAACATACAAGATCAGCTGTCATTTCAGTGCATCATTTCTATCTGTCAAAATATTTCATTTGTAAATCCCACCGGTACTTTGCTTGTCTCACATCTTAGATTCTATATAGTGGACACAGCATTGTCTAATGGATGACATAATTTATCTGCTGTTATTGTCTCTGAGTCTTCAATTTGTAAAAATATTTCAATCATGAAACAATAAATATGTCAGGGGCCCTTACAGATGGGAATGGGTGAACAGGCTCAAATTATCAACAACTTTAATCTTAGAAAGAGATTTCATTCTTCAACTTTCTCTTTTGTATTCTGTATGTGAGAATTATCTGTAAGATGCAAAACATCAGCTCAAATTAAAATTGTAGGGAGCAATAGGTTACAAAAACATAAATATGGGTCTGACCTTAAGTTTCAACACTGTCAACAGCTCCTGTTCTCTGGCTTCAAGCTGTCCAAGTTGAGCTGATAGTTCACGGACTGTGGAAGTTAATGATCTGTTTCTATCCTGTATTAAAAAGAATACGTACAGTGATGTCATGTGAACATTGTCAAAACAATCAAGCTGCAGTAAAATACAAGAAATTTCCTCTAGTTTCATTCTTCACATCCATACATGTACATTTCGGAAGCTTTCCATTCAGAGTTCATATAATGACATGACAGAAAAATATAACTCTAGTGGTAATTGGTATTTGCTAACTTTAACCAATACTTTCTCAAAAGCACAAAGACATAAACCTGCTCCTGTATTTGATAATGAGGACAGTCAAAAGAAAAAGACTAGTGTAGTTATTGTCGGTTGAAGATGATGAAGCCAGCATATAATACCAGTGGATGTACAATTCACAGCAATGACAAAAACCAAAACCACATTTTGGACACATACTCATGACAACTCACCTCTAAATCTTGTACATACATGGACGATGATGACGCCTTTTCTGACAACTGTTCCAGCTGTTTCTGAGTGGATTCTAAAGCACAAGTTTTGGATTGTTCCTGAGTTTCAATGATTTTAAGTCTGCTGGCCAGGTGTTTGATTTGATCATTCTTGCCACGTATTTCAGCTGAAAGATAAATGAATACAGCCTATGTGAATAACATTGATCATTCACAATGTAACTTGGCTGTTTGTACAATTGTACATACTGGTTTATCAACCTGTCAACATATACAATTTCAAAAACAGTCTGATAAATCTGTTTGTATCAGGTATCTGATCTCACTGGTGAAAGTTACCCTGTCACTGAAATCACAATTTGATAATCAGATTTATTTTTTTCATATTCAATGCATTCAATACGTAATGATGAAAACACACTATACAGCATATACAACAGGACACAGACATATATTTTGTTTTTTTCTCACCGTCATATCTTGAACATCTTTGTTCTAACGCTAGAAGTTTCTGTCTATCTTCATCCCATGCTAGTAATTGTTTGTGATGGGCATGAACCATATCATTCAACTCTCTGTCTCTGTCTTGTAATTCAGCAATCAACAGCTGTAACTCTCTTCTCTGTTTCTGTATTGTTGCTGCTTCCAACTCTGACATGTAATTCTGGAGAAAAGGACATTTATTCCATTAACAGGATTCAGACAACTTAATCTGGCACTTGCCTTTGTATTGTAGAGGTTCATCTCATGTCTGTGGGATTGTCATGCTACATGTACAGCCAGGCCTGTCAAATGCTGCTGGGGAATTGATCCCACTTCCTGACCAACTGTTCCTACCCATTATATACAATTGCTGGTTACTATTGAGAGCCAGACAATAATATAACATGTATATTTCTGAATCAGTAAGCTTAGACCAAAAATCACACTTCTTGTTTTCTTACTTTCTTATAATTTATTTTCAACAGACTGTTCTACTTAAGCTAAATTATGATTTGGAGTTTCTAAGTCTACTTCATATGTTTCAAATAAAGCTATGGGATATATGTAGTCCATACAGACTACAATACCAGTATAACATATTACTCATATGTTGCTTGACACAATCTAATATTTTCCTTCTCTATTCAGCTCAAAATTGTACAACTTTTCAACCACAGCAGAAGACAAAGTATAAAGCCCTGGAACTTGAGAAAAATTTGGGGCCAAATATCCTTGCTTCTTCATTTTCTACATCTTCTAGTGTTCTGAAGTCCTCACACATCCATAGATAAATGCATAGATAGAAGTCTGATTTCAATCACTTCAAACCAATAATCAATCATATAATAGAACACAAAACAATGACATGTACATTTTTAAAAATCACACATTAATCCAAGAGTGTAACCATGTAGAAAGCTATGAATCAATCCATCATCAATCAATCTATCATTTGATTATTCACCAGTTGATCTTGCTGTATGCTATTATTTAAAGAATCATCATAAGGGTCAGAGAGAGGTCTGTCAGTCACTGGCTCCATTTGTAACAGTACTTCATTTGTATCACAGCGTATTTTGCTCAAAATCACTTTTTTGCAAAGATGCATGTAATTTTCACTGATTTGTTGACCCATAATTGAAACACTCTGGCAGTGTTACCTTTACCATGTCATGTAGTTGTAAGTTGGGTGAGAAAGAAGTGATGTAAGTTTATGTAAATCGCCAGATTTCTGGCATCTTTTTATTCCATTTCAAATATTTTAAAAGACTGGATTTTCAGTCAGGCTTTGTCAAATTTGGTTTTCAACAGAACTACAATTTTGTTTGGCAATAAACTTCTTACATTTGGAATAAGAATCATTTCAGTTTTGCTTATAATGATTTTAATCACTTTTCTGAATGTCAGTCAATCCCTGCCGTTCAAGAATGAGAATAGATAATGCAAAACAAAATTGTTGGTTTTTTCTCTACATGAACTCGAGCTTCACATATGATATAAATTTCATAAAGAAGTATCAAGTTTTTACTTAAATTCATTTTTATTATTAATACCAAAGCTGAGGCATTTTTCCCAAAATATGTAACCTCTTCAGCCTTCAAGTAAACTATTGCTACCATACTGAACTTGAGATTCTCTGCTTTTTGACGATGTTTAGTAGAAGGGGGTTTTCTTGTCATCGTTGATGACAAATGATGCTGTTCAAAAAGGTGAATTGGTTAAGAGCAATGCCACCTCAATGCATCTGCCTGGTTATTTACATTTTCTTCATTATTTTATAACATGGACATGCCGGCACATTCTTGCAAATACACAGCTGTTTCTAGCAGGGAAAGTATAGCACTTATTATCATGCCAGTACATATTCCACAACAACTTGAAGATTAGAAATCTTACTAGACTCATGTGTGATATAATTTCGACAGAATGCCATTTTGACTACCTTCATACCTGTGATTGTTAGTGTTAGTATTGTTCATTACCTGTCTTGGTGGTGAGCTGTGGTAGGTTCTGGTAGGACTATCAGATCTGCCTCTGTTTGGACTAACCCCAGTCCTGTGTGACAGTGGACTACTCCCAGCATACCTCACTGGGCTAGTATATGTGTGCTGTCTACCAGCTGCTGGTGATGTATGATGGGAATTCATGGTTGGTGATGAGTATGAGGTCATTGCTGTAGTTACTGCAGCAGTAGTACTGTTCTGTGATGGTGACAGGCACTTAGGTGTACTGGTCTGTGGTTCATACGATACACTCCTAGAACCACTCTCAGTACCTGTTCAAGCAACAACAAAAAAATGATATGAGATATTTCATTAATAACAACTTTCAATCATGAATACCACTTGCCTTAATCACTTTTTCACATTCATTTTAATTTCAATAAATTCTTTCAAAGGACAGGAAATGCCAGACAGCTTGTTCCATGAATAGTGGTGATACCATATCAAGCCATTATCAAATACATGCATCATTAAAATTTCATGGTTTCCATGGTATGTAAAGGATGGTATTCATCAATCATACATTAAGTTAACCTATGACATCAGAGAGGGAATCTGTTGAAAAGTGTATTGAAAAGACTGCATTTCTATGCAAAGCTGAAACTGCTTTTCATGTTAATTTTCATCAGTCATGGTGAGCTAACACTTTGCACATAAGATAATGGTTGACCTGAATAAAGTTCAAGGCATCTGAGACACCTGAACTGATTGCAAATATCAGATAAAAAAAAGAGAATTATTTAAAAGATGTCCTTTATTATATAGACAATAATGTCTTTTAGCACACAAAGTGATCTGAAAGTACATCTGAGCACTGTAAAACTTAATTACAATGCCACATTTGGACCAATCTTTCAAGACTTGCCAAGTACATGTAATTATGATTAAATAGAATAACAGGGAATGTTATATACATGTACACATCGTTGGAAATGAACACTACCATGTGAAAAAGCAAATAGACCATAATGTGACCACAATCACTGAAAAGCATTACGGTACTTGCTGAAATTTGAATCTTGTTATTGGTATGTGAATCTACCAAACAGAGTGGAGATAAATGAAAGTGGAAATAGTAATGACAATAGAAATTATATCAGAGTATATAAATACAGCAAAGACGCCCCAAACATCAATACGGAAAAGTAAATTCACATTCAAATTAATCCCTTTTATGCAGATTTGAAAGTGTTTCTAAATACAATAACAAAACTTGACCAGATTTCTGTCACATTGTTAACCACAAAAATCATATCCCCTGCAAGTGCACTCAAACGTTAGATCAGATTGGAAACTGTACCCTTATCCCTGTTGATGTTTAATATTTCACTCAGATTTTATCATTACAGTGGCCATACTAAATAAATACATAGATGGGTAAGTACTATACAATACACAATCACTGAATCAGGCTGATGGCAATTATCGGTAACAATTCAATCATTTGATTTGAATTCTCAGACTTTGAGCATTAGATGGTGAATATATATCATATTCTGAACAAAAAGAAATGAACTTTAACATTAACCTGAACAGAATGTCTTTATATTGAATATCATAATATAGCCACAAAAAAATAAAAATTTTGGGAATAACACAAAGATGATGATCTGAAGACTGGAAATTTGAAAAAACTTATCAATTTATTAAATTACGATTGCAAAATTGGAAAATTCTCCTCCGTCCAAAATCCAGTCAACATAAAACGTGGGGTATAAATACAAGCTGCTGAAGATAAAATCATATAGTGTATTGAGTGATCACAGGAACAGCTTGCAGGACCCTGGGAAACTTTCACAGTTTGTAACATAACCAGATACACTAGCAGTTTGTAGTGTAACCAATGATATACCAACGGCTTCACAGCGTAACAACAGAAGACCAAATGACTGACCTTTGTCCTGGCTACTAGTCACTGTTGAGTAAGTCACACTCACTAGTGTGTTAGCTGTACTCGTCTCCACGCAATGTTTTGCATTTCTAAATCTCAACACTGCAGTTGCACTCATAGTGTGTAGGAAAATGAAAGCAGTTCATTCATCCAAAACGCTATCATCCAATTACTATCCTAACCACTTTGATAAGCTAGGCAATCCTGCTTCCACGGTAACAATACTATAATTGTTTATGTTGACGTGGGCAAAATCACTGGTATATCAGATGTGCCAGTATTAATGCAATCTAAACATGAATTCAGTGTATGGATAAAAAATACAAAAGAGAGATTACCTTCAAACAGACCAACATATAGCAAGACAGACAGCTGTTCAAAACTGAAAGTGAGGCTATGCAAATCCAAAAGCATTACCGACTATCTATCATGAACATCCATGATATATGTATGATTTCAATAAGACTCCAGTAAAAATACTGATACTTTTATGTTGACAAAAAATAAATTACCTTGTAGAATAAGCGAACGCCAACTTCTTCAATTTTGCACCACTCTATTGGACAAAATACTGTCATGACTTTCACTTCGATTTACATTACAATATTTTCCTTGAATAATAAAAAGCCTTTGAACATTATTTATCACTTCTTACCTACACTATAACAATACCTGAGAGATGCACTAATTAGCATATGCTAATAAGATTTGACTAACTGTTCGGTGACAGGAAGAACCAAAAGTCACAGATTTTTAGAGCACCCTGTTGAAGGTGGCTTTCCATGACTAACCTACTACTAACAAAATATAATTAATTCATATGAGAGTACTTTCCTTTTTTAAATTAAACTTTTTTCATTCAATGTTTTAGTCATCTTCTGCTATGGTGTAAATTCAAAATTTTTTTCAAAATTCTTACTAACACTGTATTTATCTGATGATTTTTGGGTCTTCTTTATGAAGTAGACAAGCTGAGAACCATTGAAACCATTGGTATTAAAATATTAGGTGTCTGGTGAAAATTACTACATATCCACTATGCAATGCTAGCCATGTATGCTTTGTTGGGATTTGGAAACCATGGTGACAGGAAAGCTAGCCATTTAAAAATTAACATAGCTCCATAAGGAATGTAATCCACCAGGATATCCTGCCACTAGATTTTCAAGATCAAGGTAAATTTGTCAACTTGAATCATTCTCAAACTGAAAATCCTGAGAAAAATGCGTACATTTGCAAAATGGTGCAACAAACAATACATTGGTCTGTATTTGTCTACTGACAGACATTGTAACAATTGGGGACAAAAGAGAGGTCTCCATGAAAGACAAAACAGAGTGGCCATAATTGCTTTGTTGCAACACAAAAGACAATAGCTCAGTTTACAGTCATGTAGAGAACTGCTTATTTAGGCAGCACAGATAATCTTTCTACACTTACCTGCCATGCTACATACTTGATACTTCAGCAACATGCAAATCATTGCGACAAAAATACAGCTCAATATTTTGCAACCAACAATCTGGTAACTTTAACTGTTGTACACATGTGTCTGTTCAAAGCAACCTGTACTACCAAGCCTTCAGTTCAGCTGCTATATCAACAGTCATAGATATCTCACTGCCTCTTTAAATATCAGCAGTGGGGTAGCATGTTTATCTACATATCACCTAGTAACAATCTTGGCTGCTATAGATAAGTTCTCATTCATGAGCATGTGACAACATATTCCTACATCTTGAAGATGTTTACGCTTGATATGCATGTAGCCAGAAAATTGGCAATGGGCATGCAAATTAACAGTTTGCTCACAACATGTTAGAATTGACTCTACTCTAGAATTACAACACCTCCACTCTAACTCAGTAACTGCCTACTATCGGTGAATAGGATCAAATGCTGAACCACTGCAAAGACCATGCATGTGACTCAAACTAAATTAAAAGATTTTAAGTCACAATAAAGTGCTCTGAGGAAAACTGAGAATGTCTAGCAAAAAGCGGACACTTGACTGCAACAAGTTTCAACAAGTAGTGATCTAGCATTACCTTGCAGACAAATACAAATGTGCTACCTACTTGAACAGTGAAGGAAAGCAGCTGCAGATCTCAGCACCAAGTACTACAGTGAGTTGACACGGACGATGTCTTGCCAAATGTGCGAAAAACACACGCCAACTCAGAAATAATAGAGATTATGATTTAAATGCCAACCTCACATGTTTCCCTGCAATAATAACACTAAATACTGGAGTTACAGGAGAATTCCTTTGTAACACATGAATGAATAGAGTCCCGATGACAGTTTGTGATGAATTGCTCACGCACATTCCAATGCTGCCCTGAGAATGGATTAACTTCACAAAGCAGTCAACAATATTAGTGATATTAACACAAAACACATTTGGGTGAAAATCGCTCACTTGTGATTCCAGTTATTTGTAAAAAATAACATTAGATTTTCACTACCACTCTAGGGCATACATGTAAGCCATGGAACATTGAAAATGCATTGAAAATAAAGGAATACTGACCGCTTATCAACCCCAGCAGATCATCCAGGTCAGAGAATATCCTCTCTGGCTCCATTGCATACTTTGAAACTATTCCATTCCAATAAAATTACAGATCCTACTTATGCTACTACACTCTGCCCAGCAAGATCATGATTCTACGCACAGTGGGTAACTGTCAAATTAACCGCCCTCGGTCACTTTGCATACAACAATTGGTTATTATTCAAACAGGTGTGGGGTCTCTTGGGTCCATTCATAGTACAATGGGGCCCTAGGACTGTCCTGGCCGATTCTCTATTGTTATGTACACACACGCTATCTATAAAGGCAAAACAGAAAAGCTTCTGAGGTCTTCATTTCAGCTTTTTTCAATCAAATCAATAAAATTTTGTCAAGGAGCTAGATGTTAAAATAGAATTATACGAAAGGACACAAAATATTGATTTTCTCAGAATATTGCTGGAGTATGCTCACTGGCAGAAGATCTGCCAAGCAAGCTAGGATTTTCAGAGAGTTAAACATGTTATGGTGGATTGGTGAGACTAATCTACATCAAAATCACTTTGCCAAAAAACCTGACAAGACATGCTTAAAGGACAGTTGCCAAGCAACAATGTCGAAGGTGATATCACCTGGCAACATTATTGGCTTGTATACAAAAACCACTGAGTAAATTTACATTTTAATTTGTTGCCTGTGAGATACTAGTAAGCATTGACAGCAACAAGTCTCTATTCTGGTGAATGTATTATCTCATGGAAAATATTATACAAATATTTTGAATGCACTTAATACTTGGAGGATGGGCCAGTGGCTAGAGCAGTGGACTCACGATCAAAGGATGGTGAGTTCGAGCCCCGGCATGGCTGTGGTGTTGTGTCCTTGGGCAAGGCACTTTATTCCTCATTGCTTCTCCCCACCCAGGAGTGATGGGTACTGGTAGGACAGAGGTTGTTATGTGTGCGTTTAGCTCTGCTGCGCTTATTGGCTGCACATGTGAGCTGTTGTCTGCTCCCCAGGGAGTTGAGTGGTATAATATTAGGTCCAGTGACCAGGGGTAATAATAATTGTAAAGCGCCTTGATCACATCTACTTGTGGATATGTGCGCTATATAAGAACCAAATATTATTATTATTATTATTATTATTTGTATATGTGACAGTACACCCACTCTCAAAAACCCTGAATTGTTATACACTTCATGATAAGTATTTTCTCATCAATCACAGTATTTCTAATGACTATTATTAAATATCTGAAAGTAATTTCACATGTAGCACTTTGCATTGAGTGTAAATTGTATGTATTCCCATTGACTGCACAGCATTGAATAAACAATTTAACAAGGTATTACAAATATACAATTTTTTTTAAAAAGCAAGGGTAGAGTTTGTGATTTGGTAGAAAATGATCAGTAAAAGTGACAGAATTGTTGTGTTTTGACAACTTGCTTTCAAATCTATATTTTTAAGCCTACCATCATCCTGAACTGATTTTTATCAGGCAAAGTTTATATTGCATTTCCTTTACATATGAAATTATGAGCAGAAATATGGACAATGAATACTCTATTAGCAGTAATGGTAAGTCTACATGCAAACTTTCTGTCATTCCATTCAAGTGGAAACCCTTGTAACAGAAACAAACTTGGTGAAATAAATTCAATCCACTCTAAGAATAACAAATTATGTTTCTCTGCAATGTATTACACGGACAAACAGATTGGCTATATCACCAAAAATATTTCATTTCACATCAGAGCTATTCTATATTTTAATGCTAAGAGCTTAGGCGTATTGGCAGAACAGGCTTTAACTGTTAGCAAAGGTCTATCAGTGATACTTTGACAAAGTATCAATGATGTAGTCACCTTTGTGTTATGAGCTCATTAGAATTGTGATGTCTATTCAGGAAACAATATTTATTTGTGACCATTCATCCCGTCACTATTACAGCAGTTAGTTAATGAGTGTAAAATCACTTTTAAGCAAACCGTCATATTGATCTTATTGGAAGCCATTTTAACAAAACACTATTGTCACCTTCCTCATGGACCTCAGTGTACTGGTTATACCTCTTTAGATTGTTCATTGACAAGACACCAAATTATGCACAAATCGATATGCATGCTGTTTTCTAGACACATATCTGGATGTCAAGTGATACCAAAGAGTAAGAAAGTATTATGAAATATTTCTACTGCAACAGCATTCACTTAAAATCAACATTATGGTTAGGAAGTATCCTCTATTTATCCCTGGTTACATTTCTCATAACTTCACAATCTATGCTATGATTGGCGTGAATAATGTAAATCATTTTAACAACCAAACCATTAAACACAAACATGATAAAAAAAATACAAAAAAACTTGGCAGCTGTCACTGTTAGCACTTTTCTTGCAACCTATAAACATAGTATGTCATTGTATGACAACAATACACCAGAGTGATTTAATCGCTGTCTTGACCATCAAATAAATATCATCTCAAGATGTATGAGTTGTTGTATTGTTGGGTTTGCGGATCTCCATGGCCATTGCAGATGCTATGGTATTTAGTAAAGGTTTTAAACTAAATAACGTCTTTCATACAGATTTTCAATTTGAGACTTTCACTAAAAGTATGTCAAAAGAGGCTTTTTTAAAACATTATTTGGAAAAGAGAGCCAAGGACAGAAAAACAAAAGATATGAACATTCTCTTTTGTGTGATGAAGACAATAGGATAATTTATCAAAACAATGTGTAGGATTGGGAAAGTAGATTCACATGACAATGTACCACTCTTCAGACAATGAATGTTGCCAGGTATAAACAACACAAAGCTTTCGTCTCACCACATGTCCCTCCACACACAGAGTGTAGCTGTCATCTCATTGATCGACCTACAACAATTTATAAATTATACGGCTTCTTGAAATGACAATTTTTCTGTTTGTATAGGGTTTACTGGTATGAGAAACCAACTGTTATGTCAACAACTGGCCAAGTCAAAGGATAGAGATTCGCTGTTTTAAAATACAAAAATTTAAATTCAGGAAACCTTTCTTTGATACCGTTATGCAATGACTTTCTCTGAGATATGCCAAAATTTTGGTTTACTTGAATAATGAAAGATAACAATAATATATTCTTTATGTGTACTGGAAGCCAACGTGCATTGTCTGAATAAAATCAAAATGTCAATGCAGTCTGGATGTTTCTTGTTTTCATAAATAAATATGGTATATGAAATTATACCAATTAAGCTGACTTGTAAAAAGGATATGGTATAATGCTTTGTGTTCAATGAAAGTGTGCAACATATCAATATATTAAGTTCTCTTCGATTAACAGATGATGATTAACAACATGTAACCCACTGTGCACTCTCCAGGTAAATTTTTCGTGTGTACTTTCAAATTTTTACAAGTTGTAGCGGATTGTCTCTCTAAACAATGGAAAACATGCTGTTTCAATCAATATACTGGTTTTTCATTTATTATTTATAACTTGAATGTCAAAGCTAAATACTGATGCCATGTAACACTAATAGAATCAGATATAGTCATGGGAGGTATTGGACAAAGAAATACATAGTAAACTAACCGGACAAGTTCAATAGACAGTTTCTTTAACTTTTTATTCCTGTAATATTATACCCTTGACGATGGAGGTAGCAGAGATGCCTTGACATTAATTTTTACGTACATTGCCCAGAGGTGTGAGCACTAGTTTTCACCCGTCTACTTCTTATGTAAAAATATAGCATAAAATTCCTTAACTTTATTAAAGTTTCGTATGCATCAACATTAACCAATTACAGCAATATTGTGTAGACGTCGAGATCTCAGTAAAAAAGTTATGGGCCAAATATCTAACTCAGTCTTGACTAGTGTGGTTGAGGCGAAAACGACTGGACTGTGGCTTCATTCATTCGCAAGCTCGTGTTTCTAATTTGAAAATCACAGTAGCTCTACCATCGTGAAACTGTACGTCCGGAATTTTTTTTAGTTTATAATCGCACGTAGACATGGCGATGCAGTAAACAACAATATACAACAAACATCTCTCTATTTGTCTCCGGCAAATCAACTCGCGGTTCAGTCCGTTGTGTTGTTAACGTTGCTGTACCTTGGGATATTTTAAACACGCGTTCCCAGTCCACACTGATGAGGGACCGTGTTTCTAAGAAAGTGGCAGTGATACACTTGGGTAAATGTACACGAAATAATTTAAAGAGTGTTTATGAAAAATGCGAAACCTCCTTACCTTCCGGGAAGTATGAATACGCCGAAATCGGCGGCCTCCCTTGGACTGTACTGGATCACCACGACACGTTACGCGTAACGCACGTCCAAAAGTGTCACGAAGCTAAAACTTTTCAAAATATAACCTTTGTTATTGGTGCGCATGCGTAAGGTCATGACGCAAGTGCTCTTCGTCTTATCACATGAAATAGGAAATCGTGGATGGAGAAGGTGATCGCATTCTGGATCCTGCATCATTCAACAGTTTTACATATTTAGATAACGGTAAGTAAATGTCAAGACATACTATGGCATTTTCATGATCACTTAGTGTCTAAAGGATAAGAAGCTAAACTGGTATGTTGACATGTAAGACTGATTGAAACACCGTGAGCGATGCCGCATTGGTGGATGTCATAGACAGCCAAGCGTAGCCATGTACAATAAATAGTATGGTGTGCAGTGCTGCTCGCAAAATTGCCAGTTGAAAATGAAACACAGAAAAAACTTGATGGGATGTAGAGGTAGACCTACTATAGGTTAGATGGTCAGACAGATGAATTATCCTACCTTAAAGAAGGAGGGAGGGGGCTTTAGAGAAAGACCTTCCAAGAAAGACCTTCCATGTTTCTCGACTGTCTGTGATTGGTCCAACACACACACACACACACACACACACACACACACACACACACGCACGCACGCATATATATATATATATATATATATATATATATATATATATATATATATAAATATATGTGAGGACAGCTGTATACTTTGACATAATCTTTATAATTTAATACACACACACACACACACACATATAATATATATATATATATATATATATATATATATATATATATATATATATATATATATATGATACATCTATGTATATATATATATATATATATATATATATATGATATTTCTGTGTTAGTACAGAGTTAAGTTTTGAATATTGTTTCTGTGTAGCTTTACTCACAGTCCGTAGAGGGACTGTGCTTTACTTCATCACTGTAGTAGAACACAGTGTTTTGAATTGTGAATGCTTTGGTCAGAGTTATCATATCTGCAAATGAACAATAGGACTGTCTTGCAAATTACTTCAGTGTTCTATCAATATTATGTTAATACGCAAAAATGAATATTGGTCTGCAAATTTATATGACATTTTTGGAAATTACACATAGAAGAACTACGAAAATACAACTCTATAGGCAAATGTTACGAAGAATATAGAAAGACGTATTAATGGCTCAGACTACAAGCTGCGACAACAGCCATGCATGTGACACTGACAACATTTTTTCCACATTTGTAGCAGCAGTGACCTATGTCATTTGTGTGCAGCTATACCAGTATTTAGTAGCTTACCTTTAGCCAGAAACAGTGCTATTAGAAAGCTGCATCTCTGATACTAAAATGTGAAGAGCCATCAGAATCCCTAGTTGGCTATTAGCATCCCTTTGGTATTGGAAACAAAAAAAATACATGATACAAGGATGGTTCAGTGATGGGTCACATGACTGTTTACATATCGTTTTATTCCTTATAGAAATGTTTGTAAATTTGCACTTCTCAATGTGTCATTCTCAGTCTCAGCTAGCTGTTGCCATACTGTTGAATGCATGCTTTTAGTGATTTACAGGTAACTAGCATCTTTTCCAACCCAACAAGAACCAACTTGCCTGATACCCACTCGTATGTTGTTTGATAACATGTAATAATGCATGGTCTTTTATTTTTACTTTATTTTGGCTGTGAATGGACAAAATAAATGCCTCGTAGTCCACTCAGTGTTGTTGTTTTCTTATGTTTGATTCGACTTTGGGCAGCGGTCGGGATGCATGCCTTCACCTCTCACTTTCGCTGGCATTAGTACAAGTCATAATCATTAGTAAAACATGTGCGAGTTATTGTGTGAGTTAGTATTGGGTGAGTTGATATCGGATGAGTTCATATCAGAGAAGAAGCACATTCTGACAAAACTACAGACAGATAAAACAAAAGAGACCAATCATAGTGCTTAGATAGTGATGTATATCAGTAGTATTTGAGTAGTCTGACAACTGAAAATATCTAGTTGTACTTGAGTTCTTGCAGTGCTGTGACACATCTATTTTGTCTTGAATGTACAAGTACAATTACAACCACCTACACTTGAACTTTTTCTAACCAACACAAGGCTGAAACATAGGAAGTGACATAGCATGTTCATAGGATATACCATCATTACTAGCCATCAAGATAAAATGATAGGATAGCCAATATGTACATCCAAGGTAACATACATCTTTTTTGTGCACAGCAGGGAAAACAGTAATAATAATGCAACTGGCTCTATAAACACAGTACAACCTCATTTGCAATGATACTTGTCAAGTAGACATATCAAATTCTAAACTTCTGCCATGAAAGAAACTACCAAAATGATATATCACAAATATTTTGATGTCGGTGTTTCTATAAACAATGACTGCCCTTAATACATTTTATTATAGTCTTCCAGAAGTGTCACATCATGGCTGCTGCTGAAGTAGAGGTTGCAGCTGCCGGATTAGATGCAGAGGATACAACACCTGATAACACAGATGAAGTGACAAGTCAACAGAAAGAACAGCAGGAGCCAGAAGTGAAATCAACGCAACCCAAAGAACCAGAACCTAAACCTGAACCTGAGCCTGTCTCTTACCCAATCAAAGTCATTTACTGTGGAGGTAAGGGTCTACACAAAAGCCAAGCAAATAGATTTGTTATATCAGTGAAATTGTCAACAAAAAGGTGATGTATTTTATCCACACTATAAAAAGATTTTATGAAAGTATAATGGCATGCCACCACATCACAAATTTATGACAATGTTGAATTGACAGGAAAGGGGCATGTAATTCTACTTTTAAACTTTTTCTAATCAGTTTTGCTTTCTGGTAGTTGTCTATGATTGTGTTTGTTTATGTACACAGCCTGAGGAACCCAACAACATGCCTCTAAATCTGAAAGTCAGTTGCATTACTTGTAATCATTACCATATCATTCAGCTTCTTTCTTACATTGTCAGACATTTCTGATGACTTGTTTAACCCTTTCACCACCATGGTTTCTCCCAAACCCATTGTTGTCAATGGTGAGTGTGCGCCTGTTTACAGGGAATTGGGGGTGAACAGGTTAAGGCGGAGGAGTTCTTTGACATTTTGAATCCATCCCATAATTCTTTGATGCATAGAGTTTTGTTTCAAGTATGTACTGATTCAGCTATGATATCTGTCCAGTGGTGTGTGATCATTGTCTGCATGACAGTAACGTAGGTATTGTAGAGAATCCTTAACAGTGACCCGCCATGATGACATGATACTGCATCAGTGATATAAATAACAATCTACAAAAATACACTTGAAGAATACTTATCCCAAACTTCTTTATAAAAGCACTTTGGTTCTCCTAGGGTGCCCTTCCATGTTGACCCCCCTAAGGATTATGTCAAATGATGATATTGTTCAGTGTTGCCTCTACTAATGGCTGGGAAGGACCATGTAGTCACTGCATATAACTTTTCCGAAGTATTCTCTGGTAGCTATCCTTGCTAAAAATTACCATGAATATTTGACATAATATTTCACAATGACCCTGAATTCCCTACCCAACATTTGATAGAATGACCCTGGAGTTTGTAATGTTCAAACTTGACTGTGATCCTTTATACAATAGGATTACTGAGTATATGATCCATTTCATAGCAGATTTCAATTACCCGTATTGGGTTGTGTTTGCTATTCACTCTGTAGTTCATTCACCCTAATGGAAATATATTACTTTTCCCAGAGTGCACCATGCCACTTGAGTACTGTGAATTTCATCCAGACTATGAGAAATGCAAGAAGTGGCTTGAGAAGAATTTACCAGAGCAGTTTGAAGCAATGATGAGACTTAGAGGAGATGAAGATGAAACCAGCTCAGAGAAGAAGAAACAAAAAAGAGGTAAATCTGACTTACCAAACTTATTTACCGGTATAGCTGTTGATAATGAGGCCATTTGAATGACATTTATTTAACCATGAACTCGTCATAATGTTTTAGATGGAGAATTTGTATCTTTGTCATGCAAAGAGCCTTGAGCTTAGTAATAGTATCACTATTTGGGATCAAACACCTTGTCTTTGTTTGTTCATTTCTACCGTTCATAGCTTGGAAAATGGAGTAGACTCATGTCTCCTAAGTCAAAGTGACAAAGGCTTTTTTAACATGACCAAAATCTTTGGGACAGGAAAGATTGGATATTCTTACATTATGATAATGGTATAAGTTTGGACACCGTGGATGATTAAGCAATAAGGCACACCCAGTGATGGTATACCACAAGATTTTGACCAGTTCATGACATATATGCACGAGCGATAGCGAGTGCATATATGAAGTAAACTGGTCAAAATAAAGTGGTATATCGTCGCTGGGTGTGATTTATTGCTATTATATCATAACAGTATATTGAAATTCTGGCCTGGAGCGTCATAAAAGGAATTTTGCTCAAGCTTAGAACTCGCGCGTATGCCAGCCGTGGTATATCGCCAATATACCATGGTTCTCTTCGCGTCTCGACCAATCAGATCGCTGTATTTGCACCATCAATACACTGGTATGATATAATGTCCAATATTACACTAATTTCAATTGAATTTGTGTGATTGTTATGCCAATCTCACTGTTCTTAAAGTCAGTGCATTTAAATTGTTCATTTAGGTGGCTATAGTCATATGCTTTGCCATTGTATTTCATTTATCAGTTGCCATACTGAAGATTGTTTGATGCATGGAAATATTAGTAATCTGATGTCAGCACTTGTTGTGTATGTCTATGGAAGGTTTTACTCAGCAAGGTTTAAACAGTGCATGGAAATATTAGTAATCTGATGTCAGCACTTGTTGTGTATGTATATGGAAGGTTTTACTCAGCAAGGTTTACACAGTGCATGGCAATATTAGTAATCTGATGTCAGCACTTGTTGTGTATGTCTATGGAAGGTTTTACTCTGCAAGGTTTACACAGTGCATGGCAATATTAGTAATCTGATGTCAGCACTTGTTGTGTATGTCTATGGAAGGTTTTACTCAGCAAGGTTTACACAGTGCATGGCAATATTAGTAATCTGATGTCAGCACTTGTTGTGTATGTCTATGGAAGGTTTTACTCAGCAAGGTTTACACAGTGCATGGCGATATTAGTAATCTGATGTCAGCACTTGTTGTGTATGTCTATGGAAGGTTTTACTCAGCAAGGTTTAAACAGTGCATGGCAATATTAGTAATCTGATGTCAGCACTTGTTGTGTATGTCTATGGAAGGTTTTACTCAGCAAGGTTTACACAGTGCATGGCAATATTAGTAATCTGATGTCAGCACTTGTTGTGTATGTCTATGGAAGGTTTTACTCAGCAAGGTTTAAACAGTGCATGGCAATATTAGTAATCTGATGTCAGCACTTGTTGTGTATGTCTATGGAAGGTTTTACTCAGCAAGGTTTACACAGTGCATGGCAATATTAGTAATCTGATGTCAGCACTTGTTGTGTATGTATATGGAAGGTTTTACTCAGCAAGGTTTAAACAGTGCATGGCAATATTAGTAATCTGATGTCAGCACTTGTTGTGTATGTCTATGGAAGGTTTTACTCAGCAAGGTTTACACAGTGCATGGCGATATTAGTAATCTGATGTCAGCACTTGTTGTGTATGTCTATGGAAGGTTTTACTCAGCAAGGTTTAAACAGTGCATGGCAATATTAGTAATCTGATGTCAGCACTTGTTGTGTATGTCTATGGAAGGTTTTACTCAGCAAGGTTTAAACAGTGCATGGCAATATTAGTAATCTGATGTCAGCACTTGTTGTGTATGTCTATGGAAGGTTTTACTCAGCAAGGTTTAAACAGTGCATGGATATAGATAGATACACACCATACATGTACATTACCCAAGAAATGATATGATGAATTATTGCTTGTACCAGTACAATATAATTATTCATTTTCACTGGTTGTTTGATCATCAATTCTACTCATGTAAGATAGAATGCGCCTCTAAAACTTTCACAACATTCTTTTAGCCTACAACCTGTGGGGCTCGTTTTGAAGCGGTAAATAATATTTTTCCCCTGCTTAGTTTTGTTAAAATCAGGAGTTTGTTTTATTTTCCCCATAGAGATAACACAGGGATCCCAATAGTGATAACACAGGGATATCAGCCATTTTGAATTTCAAATGCTAGCATTATTGGGTAATTTGTTTCTCTGGTACCAAAATTGAACCGTGACCCCTGAGTTTTATTGTTGACTTTTAAAGAGAAGAGTGATTGAAAATTGACTTGAGGAAAATTTGTTCAAAAGTGTAAATTTTTTAATTTGAGGGGTGGGCTACCTTAAAATATTAATCAATGTATTTCACGTTTAATGATTATCTTTGTGTCAATAGGGGGTAGAGGAATAATTAAGACAAGGAAGAAGACAGCGCCACAGAGAATTACAATCAGCAGAATGCAAAGGAATAAAAGAAAATATGTGACAGTTGTCAAGGGCTTGAGTACCTGTGGTAGGTTCTGCTGAAAAATATATATAATCAATTATATACCAGGTATTATGTCATTACGTGTACTGTAGCCCACCATTGAAAGTCAGTTAGCATATAGCATATCTGAATTAATAGGAATACCCATCAGAAAGAAGATAATAATATCTTACATTAAAGACACTGAAAAAATTTGCACATTGTAAAAATTTGCTGTTTATAAAAAGTAATTCATATATATAGTGAGAGAGAGTGAAAATTTTGAATGCAATAGAGTGATGTATCAGTATGGGAGATGATTGGATGTGATGTAGTGATATATCTGTATGGGGTAGCCAATTGAATGTGATGGAGTGTTGTATCAGTATCAGGGAGGTGATTGGATGCAGGGAAGTGTTGTATTAGTATGGGGTAGCTGATTGGATGCAGGGAAGTGTTGTATTAGTATGGGGTTGCTGATTGGATGCAGGGAAGTGTTGTATTAGTATTAGGTAGCTGATTGGATGCAGGGAAGTGTTGTATTAGTATGGGGTTGCTGATTGGATGCAGGGAAGAGTTGTATTAGTATTGGGTAGCTGATTGGATGCAGGGCAGTGTTGTATTAGTATTGGGTAGCTGATTGGATGCAGGGCAGTGTTGTATTTGTATTGGGTAGCTGATTGGATGCAGGGAAGAGTTGTATTAGTATGGGGTAGCTGATTGGATGCAGGGCAGTGTTGTATTAGTATTGGGTAGCTGATTGGATGCAGGGAAGTGTTGTATTAGTATTGGGTAGCTGATTGGATGCAGGGAAGTGTTATATTAGTATTGGGTAGCTGATTGGATGCAGGGAAGTGTTGTATTAGTATTGGGTAGCTGATTGGATGCAGGGAAGTGTTGTATTAGTATTGGGTAGCTGATTGGATGCAGGGAAGTGTTGTATTAGTATTGGGTAGCTGATTGGATGCAGGGCAGTGTTGTATTAGTATGGGGTAGCTGATTGATGCAGGGGAGTGTTGTATTAGTATAGGGTTGCTGATTGGATGCAGGGAAGTGTTGTATTAGTATTGGGTAGCTGATTGGATGCAGGGAAGTGTTGTATTAGTATTGGGTAGCTGATTGGATGCAGGGAAGTGTTGTATTAGTATAGGGTTGCTGATTGGATGCAGGGAAGTGTATTAGTATTGGGTAGCTGATTGGATGCAGGGAAGTGTTGTATTAGTATTGGGTAGCTGATTGGATGCAGGGAAGTGTTGTATTAGTATTGGGTAGCTGATTGGATGCAGGAAGTGTTGTATTAGTATTGGGTAGCTGATTGGATGCAGGGAAGTGTTGTATTAGTATTGGGTAGCTGATTGGATGCAGGGAAGTGTTGTATTAGTATTTGGTAGCTGATTGGATGCAGGGAAGTGTTGTATTAGTATTGGGTAGCTGATTGGATGCAGGGAAGTGTTGTATCAGTATTGGGTAGCTGATTGGATGCAGGGAAGTGTTGTATTAGTATTGGGTAGCTGATTGGATGCAGGGAAGTGTTGTATTAGTATGGGGTTGCTGATTGGATGCAGGGAAGTGTTGTATCAGTATTGGTAGCTGATTGGATGCAGGGAAGTGTTGTATCAGTATTGGGTAGCTGATTGGATGCAGGGAAGTGTTGTATTTGTATGGGGTTGCTGATTGGATGCAGGGAAGTGTTGTATTTGTATGGGGTTGCTGATTGGATGCAGGCAGTGTTGTATTAGTATGGGGTAGCTGATTGGATGCAGGGAAGTGTTGTATTTGTATTGGGTAGCTGATTGGATGCAGGGAAGTGTTGTATTAGTATTGGGTAGCTGATTGGATGCAGGGAAGTGTTGTAATAGTATTGGGTAGCTGATTGGATGCAGGGAAGTGTTGTATTTGTATGGGGTAGCTTATTGGATGCAGGGAAGTGTTGTATTAGTATTGGGTAGCTGATTGGATGCAGGGAAGTGTTGTATTTGTATGGGGTAGCTGATTGGATGCAGGGAAGTGTTGTAATAGTATTGGGTAGCTGATTGGATGCAGGGAAGTGTTGTATTAGTATTGGGTAGCTGATTGGATGCAGGGAAGTGTTGTAATAGTATTGGGTAGCTGATTGGATGCAGGGAAGTGTTGTATTTGTATGGGGTAGCTTATTGGATGCAGGGAAGTGTTGTATTAGTATTGGGTAGCTGATTGGATGCAGGGAAGTGTTGTATTAGTATTGGGTAGCTGATTGGATGCAGGGAAGTGTTGTATTAGTATGGGGTTGCTGATTGGATTCAGGGCAGTGTTGTATTAGTATTGGGTAGCTGATTGGATGCAGGGAAGTGTTGTATTAGGCCAAAATAAAAAATATGTGCTGTTCCGATTACCCGACCTACCCCAATTTTATCCCCCGACCCTAGACTTTTTAGAGCTTTGTAAACCCGGAAGTAAAAATAATGATATGAAAAAACGTGAAACGCATGAAATTACAGCTAGTTTTCAATCGGGTTCGAACCCACAACATACGGCATCAGTCGCCTAGCATGAAACTAATTTTAGTTCGATTTTGATACTTTTTGATCTACTTCAATAAAATGTTGTTGAAACAATACCACGCGTAAATTTCCGTACGCTGATTTTGCATATGAAAGCCTATCAGCCAGTTGAGAGTTACGTTCACAAAAGTTCGTTGCCCTAGCCCGATAAGGTTTCTGTGTCACATCATCTCTGCACGATCGAGAAAAGGAGACAAACTGAAGGTTTTATGCATTATATGAATGTCCATAGCATTGAAAATAATTCTGATAGCAAAATTGACACGAAACATTGGACTTAATATTGGACTTTACTGGTACAGAAACGTGCTCAGTGCAGACTGAACAAGCATTGAAGCAAGCTGTGGTGTCAATGGGCACATGGGCCCTGTTTTTGAATTCAGTGAACAGACACTGACTCATTTTTCAGAGCAAATAAACCCTAAAATTAACTGTCGGTGACAACCAACCTTTCTGTTTGTTATTTTCCCCATTCTAAAATGACTGAAAAAAGCAACTGGAGCAAATCTGACATCGAGAAAAACTCAACTCCACATTCAATTCAAAACAAGGGATCTGACCCTCTAAGTTGTTCGTTTTAGCTCTACTGAGTCTGCGCACAAAACTGCAAGACCAGCTAGGTCACTACAAAAACAGCTCACTGGTTTGCAAAGGGCAATGTTGATCCAAACTTACAGTAGTGAAGGATGATATACGCACAGTAAAACGTGACAAACAAGCACATTATTTTTTTCAGAAGCTACAAAACATTCTTTTATAACTACAATAGATTTTTTTCTTGGCTTGTGTAGTGCAGACAGTTCAGTAAAAAATGAAAAAATCCCTTGAAGGTACAATGGGATGGCTGGCTGTTGTTAATTTTGATGTTTGAATGTACATTAAGCCCTATGAAAGCAAACTTACAGAATATGTGCAAACAAAAATACAGAATATTTAAGCATGAGGGAATATGCTACAATTTTTAGGGATATCAAAACTTATGAATATTAATGAGCCGTCCGCCACTCTTGGAAGCCCTATACATTCACAACAGTGACACCAAAATTTGTTGACTTTGAAAAAATCTTATAGAGGATGGTGTTTGGAGCCAGCAGCTTGGATTGTGTAAGCAAGTGATTTATGGCTTGTAGTATGTATATCACAAGTGACATCACTGCAACATTAAAACTTACATAAGATGTCCTCAAATGTTTCAGTTAAATCCCCCCAAAATTTAAAATCCCCCTGAAAAATTCCAGGAGAGTGGGACCAATTCCCCCTGGTATAGTATCCAAGATGAAACACTGCATTGATGACCGTAAATATTGTGTTGTGTCAATTCTTACAAGTCAGACTTACCTGTGGATAAACAGTTCACTTTCCTGTCAAAGAATTGTAATTTAGCCATATCAATTTCCGTGGCAGTCTAATAAACCACAAATTTCAATTCTACTGATGAATATTTTATTTTAATAAATTGGTATTCAATTTGAGTGCGTTTCATGAGGAAATTGTTCACTGTTAGTTGGTTTGAACGCGTACAAAATGCACATTGAGAAATAAAAAAAAATAGAAAAAAAAAAAATTTCCCTACTACCTCCCATTTTTGAAAACCATGTAATCGGAACAGCACATTTTTTTTTGTGGCCTTAGTATTGGGTAGCTGATTGGATGCAGGGAAGTGTTGTATTAGTATTGGGTTGCTGATTGGATGCAGGGAAGTGTTGTATTAGTATGGGGTTGCTGATTGGATCAGGGAAGTGTTGTATTAGTATGGGGTTGCTGATTGGATGCAGGGAAGTGTTGTATTAGTATTGGGTAGCTGATTGGATGCAGGAAGTGTTGTATTAGTATGGGTACTGATTGGATGCAGGGAAGTGTTGTATTAGTATTGGGTAGCTGATTGGATGCAGGGAAGTGTTGTATTAGTATTGGGTGCTGATTGGATGCAGGGAAGTGTTGTATTAGTATTGGGTAGCTGATTGGATGCAGGGAAGTGTTGTATTAGTATTGGGTAGCTGATTGGATGCAGGGAAGTGTTGTATTAGTATTGGGTTGCTGATTGGATGCAGGGAAGTGTTGTATTAGTATTGGGTAGCTGATTGGATGCAGGGAAGTGTTGTATTAGTATTGGGTAGCTGATTGGATGCAGGGAAGTGTTGTATTAGTATTGGGTAGCTGATTGGATGCAGGGAAGTGTTGTATTAGTATTGGGTAGCTGATTGGATGCAGGGAAGTGTTGTATTAGTATGGGGTAGCTGATTGGATGCAGGGAAGTGTTGTATTAGTATTGGGTAGCTGATTGGATGCAGGGAAGTGTTGTATTAGTATTGGGTAGCTGATTGGATGCAGGGAAGTGTTGTATTAGTATGGGGTAGCTGATTGGATGCAGGGAAGTGTTGTATTAGTATTGGGTAGCTGATTGGATGCAGGGAAGTGTTGTATTAGTATGGGGTTGCTGATTGGATGCAGGGAAGTGTTGTATTAGTATTGGGTAGCTGATTGGATGCAGGGAAGTGTTGTATTAGTATTGGGTAGCTGATTGGATGCAGGGAAGTGTTGTATTAGTATGGGTAGCTGATTGGATGCAGGGAAGTGTTGTATTAGTATTGGGTAGCTGATTGGATGCAGGGAAGTGTTGTATTAGTATTGGGTAGCTGATTGGATGCAGGGAAGTGTTGTATTAGTATTGGGTAGCTGATTGGATGCAGGGAAGTGTTGTATTAGTATGGGTAGCTGATTGGATGCAGGGAAGTGTTGTATTAGTATTGGGTAGCTGATTGGATGCAGGGAAGTGTTGTATTAGTATGGGGTTGCTGATTGGATGCAGGGAAGTGTTGTATTAGTATTGGGTAGCTGATTGGATGCAGGGAAGTGTTGTATTAGTATGGGGTTGCTGATTGGATGCAGGGAAGTGTTGTATTAGTATTGGGTAGCTGATTGGATGCAGGAAGTGTTGTATTAGTATTGGGTAGCTGATTGGATGCAGGAAGTGTTGTATTAGTATTGGGTAGCTGATTGGATGCAGGGAAGTGTTGTATTAGTATTGGGTAGCTGATTGGATGCAGGGAAGTGTTGTATTAGTATTGGGTAGCTGATTGGATGCAGGGAAGTGTTGTATTAGTATTGGGTTGCTGATTGGATGCAGGGAAGTGTTGTATTAGTATTGGGTAGCTGATTGGATGCAGGGAAGTGTTGTATTAGTATTGGGTAGCTGATTGGATGCAGGGAAGTGTTGTATTAGTATTGGGTAGCTGATTGGATGCAGGGAAGTGTTGTATTAGTATTGGGTAGCTGATTGGATGCAGGGAAGTGTTGTATTAGTATTGGGTTGCTGATTGGATGCAGGGAAGTGTTGTATTAGTATGGGGTAGCTGATTGGATGCAGGGAAGTGTTGTATTAGTATTGGGTAGCTGATTGGATGCAGGGAAGTGTTGTATTAGTATTGGGTAGCTGATTGGATGCAGGGAAGTGTTGTATTAGTATTGGGTAGCTGATTGGATGCAGGGAAGTGTTGTATTAGTATTGGGTAGCTGATTGGATGCAGGGAAGTGTTGTATTAGTATTGGGTAGCTGATTGGATGCAGGGAAGTGTTGTATTAGTATTGGGTTGCTGATTGGATGCAGGGAAGTGTTGTATTAGTATTGGGTAGCTGATTGGATGCAGGGAAGTGTTGTATTAGTATGGGGTAGCTGATTGGATGCAGGGAAGTGTTGTATTAGTATTGGGTAGCTGATTGGATGCAGGGAAGTGTTGTATTAGTATTGGGTAGCTGATTGGATGCAGGGAAGTGTTGTATTAGTATTGGGTAGCTGATTGGATGCAGGAAGTGTTGTATTAGTATGGGGTTGCTGATTGGATGCAGGGAAGAGTGTTGTATTAGTATGGGGTTGCTGATTGGATGCAGGGAAGTGTTGTATTTGTATTGGGTTGCTGATTGGATGCAGGGAAGTGTTGTATTGTATTGGGTAGCTGATGGATGCAGGGAAGTGTTGTATTAGTATTGGGTAGCTGATTGGATGCAGGGAAGTGTTGTATTTGTATTGGGTAGCTGATTGGATGCAGGGAAGTGTTGTATTAGTATGGGGTGCTGATTGGATGCAGGGAAGTGTTGTATTAGTATTGGGTAGCTGATTGGATGCAGGGAAGTGTTGTATTAGTATTGGGGTTGCTGATTGGATGCAGGGAAGTGTTGTATTAGTATTGGGTAGCTGATTGGATGCAGGGAAGTGTTGTATTAGTATGGGTTGCTGATTGGATGCAGGAAGTGTTGTATTAGTATTGGGTAGCTGATTGGATGCAGGGAAGTGTTGTATTAGTATTGGGTAGCTGATTGGATGCAGGGAAGTGTTGTATTAGTATTGGGTAGCTGATTGGATGCAGGGAAGTGTTGTATTAGTATTGGGTAGCTGATTGGATGCAGGGAAGTGTTGTATTAGTATTGGGTAGCTGATTGATGCAGGGAAGTGTTGTATTAGTATTGGGTTGCTGATTGGATGCAGGGAAGTGTTGTATTAGTATGGGGTTGCTGATTGGATGCAGGGAAGTGTTGTATTAGTATTGGGTTAGCTGATTGGATGCAGGGAAGTGTTGTATTAGTATTGGGTAGCTGATTGGATGCAGGGAAGTGTTGTATTAGTATTGGGTAGCTGATTGGATGCAGGGAAGTGTTGTATTAGTATTGGGTAGCTGATTGGATGCAGGGAAGTGTTGTATTAGTATTGGGTAGCTGATTGGATGCAGGGAAGTGTTGTATTAGTATTGGGTAGCTGATTGGATGCAGGGAAGTGTTGTATTAGTATTGGGTAGCTGATTGGATGCAGGGAAGTGTTGTATTAGTATTGGGTAGCTGATTGGATGCAGGGAAGTGTTGTATTAGTATTGGGTAGCTGATTGGATGCAGGGAAGTGTTGTATTAGTATTGGGTAGCTGATTGGATGCAGGGAAGTGTTGTATTAGTATTGGGTAGCTGATTGGATGCAGGGAAGTGTTGTATTAGTATTGGGTAGCTGATTGGATGCAGGGAAGTGTTGTATTAGTATTGGGTAGCTGATTGGATGCAGGGAAGTGTTGTATTAGTATTGGGTAGCTGATTGGATGCAGGGAAGTGTTGTATTAGTATTGGGTAGCTGATTGGATGCAGGGAAGTGTTGTATTAGTATGGGGTAGCTGATTGGATGCAGGGAAGTGTTGTATTAGTATTGGGTAGCTGATTGGATGCAGGGAAGTGTTGTATTAGTATTGGGTAGCTGATTGGATGCAGGGAAGTGTTGTATTAGTATTGGGTAGCTGATTGGATGCAGGGAAGTGTTGTATTAGTATTGGGTTGCTGATTGGATGCAGGGAAGTGTTGTATTAGTATTGGGTTGCTGATTGGATGCAGGGAAGTGTTGTATTAGTATGGGGTTGCTGATTGGATGCAGGGAAGTGTTGTATTAGTATTGGGTAGCTGATTGGATGCAGGGAAGTGTTGTATTAGTATTGGGTAGCTGATTGGATGCAGGGAAGTGTTGTATTAGTATTGGGTAGCTGATTGGATGCAGGGAAGTGTTGTATTAGTATTGGGTAGCTGATTGGATGCAGGGAAGTGTTGTATTAGTATGGGGTAGCTGATTGGATGCAGGGAAGTGTTGTATTAGTATGGGTTGCTGATTGGATGCAGGGAAGTGTTGTATTAGTATTGGGTAGCTGATTGGATGCAGGGAAGTGTTGTATTAGTATGGGTAGCTGATTGGATGCAGGGAAGTGTTGTATTAGTATTGGGTTGCTGATTGGATGCAGGGAAGTGTTGTATTAGTATGGGTTGCTGATTGGATGCAGGGAAGTGTTGTATTAGTATTGGGTAGCTGATTGGATGCAGGGAAGTGTTGTATTAGTATTGGGTAGCTGATTGGATGCAGGGAAGTGTTGTATTAGTATTGGGTAGCTGATTGGATGCAGGGAAGTGTTGTATTAGTATTGGGTAGCTGATTGGATGCAGGGAAGAGTTGTATTAGTATTGGGTAGCTGATTGGATGCAGGGAAGTGTTGTATTAGTATGGGGTTGCTGATTGGATGCAGGGAAGTGTTGTATTAGTATTGGGTAGCTGATTGGATGCAGGGAAGTGTTGTATTAGTATTGGGTAGCTGATTGGATGCAGGGAAGTGTTGTATTAGTATTGGGTAGCTGATTGGATGCAGGGAAGTGTTGTATTAGTATTGGGTAGCTGATTGGATGCAGGGAAGTGTTGTATTAGTATTGGGTAGCTGATTGGATGCAGGGAAGTGTTGTATTAGTATTGGGTAGCTGATTGGATGCAGGGAAGTGTTGTATTAGTATTGGGTAGCTGATTGGATGCAGGGAAGTGTTGTATTAGTATTTGGTAGCTGATTGGATGCAGGGAAGTGTTGTATTAGTATTGGGTAGCTGATTGGATGCAGGGAAGTGTTGTATTAGTATTGGGTAGCTGATTGGATGCAGGGAAGTGTTGTATTAGTATTGGGTAGCTGATTGGATGCAGGGAAGTGTTGTATTAGTATTGGGTTGCTGATTGGATGCAGGGAAGTGTTGTATTAGTATTGGGTAGCTGATTGGATGCAGGGAAGTGTTGTATTAGTATTGGGTGCTGATTGGATGCAGGGAAGTGTTGTATTAGTATTGGGTAGCTGATTGGATGCAGGGAAGTGTTGTATTAGTATTGGGTAGCTGATTGGATGCAGGGAAGTGTTGTATTAGTATTGGGTAGCTGATTGGATGCAGGGAAGTGTTGTATTAGTATTGGGTAGCTGATTGGATGCAGGGAAGTGTTGTATTAGTATTGGGTAGCTGATTGGATGCAGGGAAGTGTTGTATTAGTATTGGGTTGCTGATTGGATGCAGGGAAGTGTTGTATTAGTATGGGGTTGCTGATTGGATGCAGGGAAGTGTTGTATTAGTATTGGGTAGCTGATTGGATGCAGGGAAGTGTTGTATTAGTATTGGGTAGCTGATTGGATGCAGGGAAGTGTTGTATTAGTATTGGGTAGCTGATTGGATGCAGGGAAGTGTTGTATTAGTATTGGGTAGCTGATTGGATGCAGGGAAGTGTTTATTAGTATTGGGTTGCTGATTGGATGCAGGGAAGTGTTGTATTAGTATTGGGTTGCTGATTGGATGCAGGGAAGTGTTGTATTAGTATTGGGTAGCTGATTGGATGCAGGGAAGTGTTGTATTAGTATTGGGTTGCTGATTGGATGCAGGGAAGTGTTGTATTTGTATGGGGTTGCTGATTGGATGCAGGGAAGTGTTGTATTAGTATGGGTAGCTGATTGGATGCAGGGAAGTGTTGTATTAGTATTGGGTAGCTGATTGGATGCAGGGAAGTTGTATTAGTATTGGGTAGCTGATTGGATGCAGGGAAGTGTTGTATTAGTATTGGGTAGCTGATTGGATGCAGGGAAGTGTTGTATTAGTATTGGGTTGCTGATTGGATGCAGGGAAGTGTTGTATTAGTATGGGGTTGCTGATTGGATGCAGGGAAGTGTTGTATTAGTATTGGGTAGCTGATTGGATGCAGGGAAGTGTTGTATTAGTATTGGGTAGCTGATTGGATGCAGGGAAGTGTTGTATTAGTATTGGGTAGCTGATTGGATGCAGGGAAGTGTTGTATTAGTATTGGGTAGCTGATTGGATGCAGGGAAGTGTTGTATTAGTATTGGGTAGCTGATTGGATGCAGGGAAGTGTTGTATTAGTATTGGGTAGCTGATTGGATGCAGGGAAGTGTTGTATTAGTATTGGGTAGCTGATTGGATGCAGGGAAGTGTTGTATTAGTATTGGGTAGCTGATTGGATGCAGGGAAGTGTTGTATTAGTATTGGGTAGCTGATTGGATGCAGGGAAGTGTTGTATTAGTATTGGGTAGCTGATTGGATGCAGGGAAGTGTTGTATTAGTATGGGTAGCTGATTGGATGCAGGGAAGTGTTGTATTAGTATTGGGTTGCTGATTGGATGCAGGGAAGTGTTGTATTAGTATTGGGTAGCTGATTGGATGCAGGGAAGTGTTGTATTAGTATTGGGTAGCTGATTGGATGCAGGGAAGTGTTGTATTAGTATGGGTAGCTGATTGGATGCAGGGAAGTGTTGTATTAGTATTGGGTAGCTGATTGGATGCAGGGAAGTGTTGTATTAGTATTGGGTAGCTGATTGGATGCAGGGAAGTGTTGTATTAGTATGGGGTTGCTGATTGGATGCAGGGAAGTGTTGTATTAGTATGGGGTTGCTGATTGGATGCAGGGAAGTGTTGTATTAGTATTGGGTAGCTGATTGGATGCAGGGAAGTGTTGTATTAGTATTGGGTTGCTGATTGGATGCAGGGAAGTGTTGTATTAGTATTGGGTAGCTGATTGGATGCAGGGAAGTGTTGTATTAGTATGGGTTGCTGATTGGATGCAGGGAAGTGTTGTATTAGTATTGGGTAGCTGATTGGATGCAGGGAAGTGTTGTATTAGTATTGGGTAGCTGATTGGATGCAGGGAAGTGTTGTATTAGTATTGGGTAGCTGATTGGATGCAGGGAAGTGTTGTATTAGTATTGGGTAGCTGATTGGATGCAGGGAAGTGTTGTATTAGTATGGGGTTGCTGATTGGATGCAGGGAAGTGTTGTATTAGTATTGGGTAGCTGATTGGATGCAGGGAAGTGTTGTATTAGTATTGGGTAGCTGATTGGATGCAGGGAAGTGTTGTATTAGTATTGGGTAGCTGATTGGATGCAGGGAAGTGTTGTATTAGTATGGGTAGCTGATTGGATGCAGGGAAGTGTTGTATTAGTATGGGGTTAGCTGATTGGATGCAGGGAAGTGTTGTATTAGTATTGGGTAGCTGATTGGATGCAGGGAAGTGTTGTATTAGTATGGGTATGCTGATTGGATGCAGGGAAGTGTTGTATTAGTATTGGGTAGCTGATTGGATGCAGGGAAGTGTTGTATTAGTATTGGGTAGCTGATTGGATGCAGGGAAGTGTTGTATTAGTATTGGGTAGCTGATTGGATGCAGGGAAGTGTTGTATTAGTATTGGGTAGCTGATTGGATGCAGGGAAGTGTTGTATTAGTATTGGGTAGCTGATTGGATGCAGGGAAGTGTTGTATTAGTATTGGGTAGCTGATTGGATGCAGGGAAGTGTTGTATTAGTATTGGGTTGCTGATTGGATGCAGGGAAGTGTTGTATTAGTATTGGGTAGCTGATTGGATGCAGGGAAGTGTTGTATTAGTATTGGGTAGCTGATTGGATGCAGGGAAGTGTTGTATTAGTATTGGGTAGCTGATTGGATGCAGGGAAGTGTTGTATTAGTATTGGGTAGCTGATTGGATGCAGGGAAGTGTTGTATTAGTATTGGGTAGCTGATTGGATGCAGGGAAGTGTTGTATTAGTATGGGGTAGCTGATTGGATGCAGGGAAGTGTTGTATTAGTATTGGGTAGCTGATTGGATGCAGGGAAGTGTTGTATTAGTATTGGGTAGCTGATTGGATGCAGGGAAGTGTTGTATTAGTATTGGGTAGCTGATTGGATGCAGGGAAGTGTTGTATTTGTATGGGTTGCTGATTGGATGCAGGGAAGTGTTGTATTAGTATTGGGTAGCTGATTGGATGCAGGGAAGTGTTGTATTAGTATTGGGTAGCTGATTGGATGCAGGGAAGTGTTGTATTAGTATTGGGTTGCTGATTGGATGCAGGGAAGTGTTGTATTAGTATTGGGTAGCTGATTGGATGCAGGGAAGTGTTGTATTAGTATTGGGTAGCTGATTGGATGCAGGGAAGTGTTGTATTAGTATTGGGTAGCTGATTGGATGCAGGGAAGTGTTGTATTTGTATGGGTTGCTGATTGGATGCAGGAAGTGTTGTATTAGTATTGGGTGCTGATTGGATGCAGGGAAGTGTTGTATTAGTATTGGGTAGCTGATTGGATGCAGGGAAGTGTTGTATTAGTATGGGTAGCTGATTGGATGCAGGGAAGTGTTGTATTAGTATTGGGTTGCTGATTGGATGCAGGGAAGTGTTGTATTAGTATGGGGTTGCTGATTGGATGCAGGGAAGTGTTGTATTAGTATTGGGTTGCTGATTGGATGCAGGGAAGTGTTGTATTAGTATTGGGTAGCTGATTGGATGCAGGGAAGTGTTGTATTAGTATTGGGTAGCTGATTGGATGCAGGGAAGTGTTGTATTAGTATTGGGTAGCTGATTGGATGCAGGAAAGTGTTGTATTAGTATGGGGTTGCTGATTGGATGCAGGGAAGTGTTGTATTAGTATGGGGTTGCTGATTGGATGCAGGGAAGTGTTGTATTAGTATTGGGTAGCTGATTGGATGCAGGGAAGTGTTGTATTTGTATGGGGTTGCTGATTGGATGCAGGGAAGTGTTGTATTAGTATTGGGTAGCTGATTGGATGCAGGGAAGTGTTGTATTAGTATTGGGTAGCTGATTGGATGCAGGGAAGTGTTGTATTAGTATTGGGTAGCTGATTGGATGCAGGAAGTGTTGTATTAGTATTGGGTAGCTGATTGGATGCAGGGAAGTGTTGTATTAGTATTGGGTAGCTGATTGGATGCAGGGAAGTGTTGTATTAGTATTGGGTAGCTGATTGGATGCAGGGAAGTGTTGTATTAGTATTGGGTAGCTGATTGGATGCAGGGAGTGTTGTATTAGTATTGGGTTGCTGATTGGATGCAGGGAAGTGTTGTATTAGTATTGGGTAGCTGATTGGATGCAGGGAAGTGTTGTATTAGTATTGGGTAGCTGATTGGATGCAGGGAAGTGTTGTATTAGTATTGGGTAGCTGATTGGATGCAGGGAAGTGTTGTATTAGTATTGGGTAGCTGATTGGATGCAGGGAAGTGTTGTATTAGTATTGGGTAGCTGATTGGATGCAGGGAAGTGTTGTATTAGTATTGGGTAGCTGATTGGATGCAGGGAAGTGTTGTATTAGTATTGGGTAGCTGATTGGATGCAGGGAAGTGTTGTATTAGTATTGGGTAGCTGATTGGATGCAGGGAAGTGTTGTATTAGTATTGGGTAGCTGATTGGATGCAGGGAAGTGTTGTATTAGTATTGGGTAGCTGATTGGATGCAGGGAAGTGTTGTATTAGTATTGGGTAGCTGATTGGATGCAGGGAAGTGTTGTATTAGTATTGGGTAGCTGATTGGATGCAGGGAAGTGTTGTATTAGTATTGGGTAGCTGATTGGATGCAGGGAAGTGTTGTATTAGTATTGGGTAGCTGATTGGATGCAGGGAAGTGTTGTATTAGTATTGGGTTGCTGATTGGATGCAGGGAAGTGTTGTATTTGTATGGGGTTGCTGATTGGATGCAGGGAAGTGTTGTATTAGTATTGGGTAGCTGATTGGATGCAGGGAAGTGTTGTATTAGTATTGGGTAGCTGATTGGATGCAGGGAAGTGTTGTATTAGTATTGGGTAGCTGATTGGATGCAGGGAAGTGTTGTATTAGTATTGGGTAGCTGATTGGATGCAGGGAAGTGTTGTATTAGTATTGGGTAGCTGATTGGATGCAGGGAAGTGTTGTATTAGTATTGGGTAGCTGATTGGATGCAGGGAAGTGTTGTATTAGTATTGGGTAGCTGATTGGATGCAGGGAAGTGTTGTATTAGTATTGGGTAGCTGATTGGATGCAGGGAAGTGTTGTATTAGTATTGGGTAGCTGATTGGATGCAGGGAAGTGTTGTATTAGTATTGGGTAGCTGATTGGATGCAGGGAAGTGTTGTATTAGTATTGGGTAGCTGATTGGATGCAGGGAAGTGTTGTATTAGTATTGGGTAGCTGATTGGATGCAGGGAAGTGTTGTATTAGTATGGGTAGCTGATTGGATGCAGGGAAGTGTTGTATTAGTATTGGGTAGCTGATTGGATGCAGGGAAGTGTTGTATTAGTATTGGGTAGCTGATTGGATGCAGGGAAGTGTTGTATTAGTATTGGGTAGCTGATTGGATGCAGGGAAGTGTTGTATTAGTATGGGGTTGCTGATTGGATGCAGGGAAGTGTTGTATTAGTATGGGGTTGCTGATTGGATGCAGGGAAGTGTTGTATTAGTATTGGGTAGCTGATTGGATGCAGGGAAGTGTTGTATTAGTATTGGGTTGCTGATTGGATGCAGGGAAGTGTTGTATTAGTATTGGGTAGCTGATTGGATGCAGGGAAGTGTTGTATTAGTATTGGGTAGCTGATTGGATGCAGGGAAGTGTTGTATTAGTATTGGGTAGCTGATTGGATGCAGGGAAGTGTTGTATTTGTATGGGGTTGCTGATTGGATGCAGGGAAGTGTTGTATTAGTATGGGGTTGCTGATTGGATGCAGGGAAGTGTTTGTATTAGTATTGGGTAGCTGATTGGATGCAGGGAAGTGTTGTATTAGTATTGGGTAGCTGATTGGATGCAGGGAAGTGTTGTATTAGTATTGGGTTGCTGATTGGATGCAGGGAAGTGTTGTATTAGTATTGGGTAGCTGATTGGATGCAGGGAAGTGTTGTATTAGTATGGGGTTGCTGATTGGATGCAGGGAAGTGTTGTATTAGTATTGGGTAGCTGATTGGATGCAGGGAAGTGTTGTATTAGTATTGGGTAGCTGATTGGATGCAGGGAAGTGTTGTATTAGTATTGGGTTGCTGATTGGATGCAGGGAAGTGTTGTATTAGTATTGGGTAGCTGATTGGATGCAGGGAAGTGTTGTATTAGTATGGGGTAGCTGATTGGATGCAGGGAAGTGTTGTATTAGTATTGGGTAGCTGATTGGATGCAGGGAAGTGTTGTATTAGTATTGGGTTGCTGATTGGATGCAGGGAAGTGTTGTATTAGTATTGGGTAGCTGATTGGATGCAGGGAAGTGTTGTATTAGTATTGGGTAGCTGATTGGATGCAGGGAAGTGTTGTATTAGTATTGGGTAGCTGATTGGATGCAGGGAAGTGTTGTATTAGTATTGGGTAGCTGATTGGATGCAGGGAAGTGTTGTATTAGTATTGGGTGGCTGATTGGATGCAGGGAAGTGTTGTATTAGTATTGGGTAGCTGATTGGATGCAGGGAAGTGTTGTATTAGTATTGGGTAGCTGATTGGATGCAGGGAAGTGTTGTATTAGTATGGGGTTGCTGATTGGATGCAGGGAAGTGTTGTATTAGTATTGGGTTGCTGATTGGATGCAGGGAAGTGTTGTATTAGTATTGGGTAGCTGATTGGATGCAGGGAAGTGTTGTATTAGTATTGGGTAGCTGATTGGATGCAGGGAAGTGTTGTATTAGTATTGGGTAGCTGATTGGATGCAGGGAAGTGTTGTATTAGTATTGGGTAGCTGATTGGATGCAGGGAAGTGTTGTATTAGTATTGGGTAGCTGATTGGATGCAGGGAAGTGTTGTATTAGTATTGGGTAGCTGATTGGATGCAGGGAAGTGTTGTATTAGTATTGGGTAGCTGATTGGATGCAGGGAAGTGTTGTATTAGTATTGGGTAGCTGATTGGATGCAGGGAAGTGTTGTATTAGTATTGGGTAGCTGATTGGATGCAGGGAAGTGTTGTATTAGTATGGGGTAGCTGATTGGATGCAGGGAAGTGTTGTATTAGTATTGGGTAGCTGATTGGATGCAGGGAAGTGTTGTATTAGTATTGGGTAGCTGATTGGATGCAGGGAAGTGTTGTATTAGTATTGGGTAGCTGATTGGATGCAGGGAAGTGTTGTATTAGTATTGGGTAGCTGATTGGATGCAGGGAAGTGTTGTATTAGTATTGGGTAGCTGATTGGATGCAGGGAAGTGTTGTATTAGTATTGGGTAGCTGATTGGATGCAGGGAAGTGTTGTATTAGTATTGGGTAGCTGATTGGATGCAGGGAAGTGTTGTATTAGTATTGGGTAGCTGATTGGATGCAGGGAAGTGTTGTATTAGTATGGGTAGCTGATTGGATGCAGGGAAGTGTTGTATTAGTATTGGGTAGCTGATTGGATGCAGGGAAGTGTTGTATTAGTATTGGGTGCTGATTGGATGCAGGGAAGTGTTGTATTAGTATGGGGTAGCTGATTGGATGCAGGGAAGTGTTGTATTAGTATTGGGTAGCTGATTGGATGCAGGGAAGTGTTGTATTAGTATGGGGTTAGCTGATTGGATGCAGGGAAGTGTTGTATTAGTATTGGGTAGCTGATTGGATGCAGGGAAGTGTGTATTAGTATTGGGTAGCTGATTGGATGCAGGGAATGTTGTATTAGTATTGGGTTGCTGATTGGATGCAGGGAAGTGTTGTATTAGTATTGGGTAGCTGATTGGATGCAGGGAAGTGTTGTATTAGTATTGGGTTGCTGATTGGATGCAGGGAAGTGTTGTATTAGTATGGGGTTAGCTGATTGGATGCAGGAAGTGTTGTATTAGTATGGGGTAGCTGATTGGATGCAGGGAAGTGTTGTATTAGTATTGGGTAGCTGATTGGATGCAGGGAAGTGTTGTATTAGTATTGGGTAGCTGATTGGAGCAGGGAAGTGTTGTATTAGTATTGGGTAGCTGATTGGATGCAGGGAAGTGTTGTATTAGTATTGGGTAGCTGATTGGATGCAGGGAAGTGTTGTATTAGTATTGGGTAGCTGATTGGATGCAGGGAAGTGTTGTATTAGTATGGGGTATGCTGATTGGATGCAGGGAAGTGTTGTATTAGTATTGGGTAGCTGATTGGATGCAGGGAAGTGTTGTATTAGTATTGGGTAGCTGATTGGATGCAGGGAAGTGTTGTATTAGTATTGGGTAGCTGATTGGATGCAGGGAAGTGTTGTATTAGTATTGGGTAGCTGATTGGATGCAGGGAAGTGTTGTATTAGTATTGGGTTGCTGATTGGATGCAGGGAAGTGTTGTATTAGTATGGGGTTGCTGATTGGATGCAGGGAAGTGTTGTATTAGTATTGGGTAGCTGATTGGATGCAGGGAAGTGTTGTATTAGTATTGGGTAGCTGATTGGATGCAGGGAAGTGTTGTATTAGTATTGGGTAGCTGATTGGATGCAGGGAAGTGTTGTATTAGTATTGGGTAGCTGATTGGATGCAGGGAAGTGTTGTATTAGTATTGGGTAGCTGATTGGATGCAGGGAAGTGTTGTATTAGTATTGGGTAGCTGATTGGATGCAGGGAAGTGTTGTATTAGTATTGGGTAGCTGATTGGATGCAGGGAAGTGTTGTATTAGTATGGGGTTGCTGATTGGATGCAGGGAAGTGTTGTATTAGTATTGGGTAGCTGATTGGATGCAGGAAGTGTTGTATTAGTATGGGGTTGCTGATTGGATGCAGGGAAGTGTTGTATTAGTATTGGGTAGCTGATTGGATGCAGGGAAGTGTTGTATTAGTATTGGGTAGCTGATTGGATGCAGGGAAGTGTTGTATTAGTATTGGGTAGCTGATTGGATGCAGGGAAGTGTTGTATTAGTATGGGTAGCTGATTGGATGCAGGGAAGTGTTGTATTAGTATTGGGTAGCTGATTGGATGCAGGGAAGTGTTGTATTAGTATTGGGTAGCTGATTGGATGCAGGGAAGTGTTGTATTAGTATTGGGTAGCTGATTGGATGCAGGGAAGTGTTGTATTAGTATTGGGGTAGCTGATTGGATGCAGGGAAGTGTTGTATTAGTATTGGGTTGCTGATTGGATGCAGGGAAGTGTTGTATTAGTATTGGGTAGCTGATTGGATGCAGGGAAGTGTTGTATTAGTATGGGGTTGCTGATTGGATGCAGGGAAGTGTTGTATTAGTATGGGGTAGCTGATTGGATGCAGGGAAGTGTTGTATTAGTATTGGGTAGCTGATTGGATGCAGGGAAGTGTTGTATTAGTATTGGGTAGCTGATTGGATGCAGGGAAGTGTTGTATTAGTATGGGGTAGCTGATTGGATGCAGGGAAGTGTTGTATTAGTATGGGGTAGCTGATTGGATGCAGGGAAGTGTTGTATTAGTATTGGGTAGCTGATTGGATGCAGGGAAGTGTTGTATTAGTATTGGGTTGCTGATTGGATGCAGGGAAGTGTTGTATTAGTATTGGGTTGCTGATTGGATGCAGGGAAGTGTTGTATTAGTATTGGGTAGCTGATTGGATGCAGGGAAGTGTTGTATTAGTATTGGGTAGCTGATTGGATGCAGGGAAGTGTTGTATTAGTATTGGGTAGCTGATTGGATGCAGGGAAGTGTTGTATTAGTATTGGGTAGCTGATTGGATGCAGGGAAGTGTTGTATTAGTATTGGGTAGCTGATTGGATGCAGGAAGTGTTGTATTAGTATTGGGTAGCTGATTGGATGCAGGGAAGTGTTGTATTAGTATTGGGTAGCTGATTGGATGCAGGGAAGTGTTGTATTAGTATTGGGTAGCTGATTGGATGCAGGGAAGTGTTGTATTAGTATTGGGTAGCTGATTGGATGCAGGGAAGTGTTGTATTAGTATTGGGTAGCTGATTGGATGCAGGGAAGTGTTGTATTAGTATTGGGTAGCTGATTGGATGCAGGGAAGTGTTGTATTAGTATTGGGTGCTGATTGGATGCAGGGAAGTGTTGTATTAGTATTGGGTAGCTGATTGGATGCAGGGAAGTGTTGTATTAGTATTGGGTAGCTGATTGGATGCAGGGAAGTGTTGTATTAGTATTGGGTAGCTGATTGGATGCAGGGAAGTGTTGTATTAGTATTGGGTGCTGATTGGATGCAGGGAAGTGTTGTATTAGTATTGGGTAGCTGATTGGATGCAGGGAAGTGTTGTATTAGTATTGGGTAGCTGATTGGATGCAGGGAAGTGTTGTATTAGTATTGGGTAGCTGATTGGATGCAGGGAAGTGTTGTATTAGTATTGGGTAGCTGATTGGATGCAGGGAAGTGTTGTATTAGTATTGGGTTGCTGATTGGATGCAGGAAGTGTTGTATTAGTATTGGGTAGCTGATTGGATGCAGGGAAGTGTTGTATTAGTATTGGGTAGCTGATTGGATGCAGGGAAGTGTTGTATTAGTATTGGGTAGCTGATTGGATGCAGGAAGTGTTGTATTAGTATTGGGTAGCTGATTGGATGCAGGGAAGTGTTGTATTAGTATTGGGTAGCTGATTGGATGCAGGGAAGTGTTGTATTAGTATTGGGTTGCTGATTGGATGCAGGGAAGTGTTGTATTAGTATGGGTTGCTGATTGGATGCAGGGAAGTGTTGTATTAGTATTGGGTAGCTGATTGGATGCAGGAAGTGTTGTATTAGTATTGGGTAGCTGATTGGATGCAGGGAAGTGTTGTATTAGTATTGGGTAGCTGATTGGATGCAGGGAAGTGTTGTATTAGTATTGGGTAGCTGATTGGATGCAGGGAAGTGTTGTATTAGTATTGGGTATGCTGATTGGATGCAGGGAAGTGTTGTATTAGTATTGGGTAGCTGATTGGATGCAGGAAGTGTTGTATTAGTATTGGGTAGCTGATTGGATGCAGGGAAGTGTTGTATTAGTATTGGGTAGCTGATTGGATGCAGGGAAGTGTTGTATTAGTATTGGGTAGCTGATTGGATGCAGGGAAGTGTTGTATTAGTATTGGGTTGCTGATTGGATGCAGGGAAGTGTTGTATTAGTATTGGGTAGCTGATTGGATGCAGGGAAGTGTTGTATTAGTATTGGGTTGCTGATTGGATGCAGGGAAGTGTTGTATTAGTATTGGGTAGCTGATTGGATGCAGGGAAGTGTTGTATTAGTATTGGGTAGCTGATTGGATGCAGGGAAGTGTTGTATTAGTATTGGGTAGCTGATTGGATGCAGGGAAGTGTTGTATTAGTATTGGGTAGCTGATTGGATGCAGGGAAGTGTTGTATTAGTATTGGGTAGCTGATTGGATGCAGGGAAGTGTTGTATTAGTATTGGGTAGCTGATTGGATGCAGGGAAGTGTTGTATAGTATTGGGTAGCTGATTGGATGCAGGGAAGTGTTGTATTAGTATTGGGTAGCTGATTGGATGCAGGGAAGTGTTGTATTAGTATTGGGTTGCTGATTGGATGCAGGGAAGTGTTGTATTAGTATTGGGTAGCTGATTGGATGCAGGGAAGTGTTGTATTAGTATTGGGTAGCTGATTGGATGCAGGGAAGTGTTGTATTAGTATTGGGTAGCTGATTGGATGCAGGGAAGTGTTGTATTAGTATTGGGTAGCTGATTGGATGCAGGGAAGTGTTGTATTAGTATTGGGTAGCTGATTGGATGCAGGGAAGTGTTGTATTAGTATTGGGTAGCTGATTGGATGCAGGGAAGTGTTGTATTAGTATTGGGTAGCTGATTGGATGCAGGGAAGTGTTGTATTAGTATGGGGTAGCTGATTGGATGCAGGGAAGTGTTGTATTAGTATGGGGTTGCTGATTGGATGCAGGGAAGTGTTGTATTAGTATTGGGTAGCTGATTGGATGCAGGGAAGTGTTGTATTAGTATTGGGTAGCTGATTGGATGCAGGGAAGTGTTGTATTAGTATTGGGTAGCTGATTGGATGCAGGGAAGTGTTGTATTAGTATTGGGTAGCTGATTGGATGCAGGGAAGTGTTGTATTAGTATTGGGTAGCTGATTGGATGCAGGGAAGTGTTGTATTAGTATTGGGTAGCTGATTGGATGCAGGGAAGTGTTGTATTAGTATTGGGTAGCTGATTGGATGCAGGGAAGTGTTGTATTAGTATTGGGTAGCTGATTGGATGCAGGGAAGTGTTGTATTAGTATGGGGTTGCTGATTGGATGCAGGGAAGTGTTGTATTAGTATTGGGTAGCTGATTGGATGCAGGGAAGTGTTGTATTAGTATTGGGTAGCTGATTGGATGCAGGGAAGTGTTGTATTAGTATTGGGTAGCTGATTGGATGCAGGGAAGTGTTGTATTAGTATTGGGTAGCTGATTGGATGCAGGGAAGTGTTGTATTAGTATTGGGTAGCTGATTGGATGCAGGGAAGTGTTGTATTAGTATTGGGTAGCTGATTGGATGCAGGGAAGTGTTGTATTAGTATTGGGTAGCTGATTGGATGCAGGGAAGTGTTGTATTAGTATTGGGTAGCTGATTGGATGCAGGGAAGTGTTGTATTAGTATTGGGTAGCTGATTGGATGCAGGGAAGTGTTGTATTAGTATTGGGTAGCTGATTGGATGCAGGGAAGTGTTGTATTAGTATTGGGTAGCTGATTGGATGCAGGGAAGTGTTGTATTAGTATTGGGTAGCTGATTGGATGCAGGGAAGTGTTGTATTAGTATTGGGTAGCTGATTGGATGCAGGGAAGTGTTGTATTAGTATTGGGTAGCTGATTGGATGCAGGGAAGTGTTGTATTAGTATTGGGTAGCTGATTGGATGCAGGGAAGTGTTGTATTAGTATTGGGTAGCTGATTGGATGCAGGGAAGTGTTGTATTAGTATTGGGTAGCTGATTGGATGCAGGGAAGTGTTGTATTAGTATTGGGTAGCTGATTGGATGCAGGGAAGTGTTGTATTAGTATTGGGTAGCTGATTGGATGCAGGGAAGTGTTGTATTAGTATTGGGTAGCTGATTGGATGCAGGAAGTGTTGTATTAGTATTGGGTAGCTGATTGGATGCAGGGAAGTGTTGTATTAGTATTGGGTAGCTGATTGGATGCAGGGAAGTGTTGTATTAGTATTGGGTAGCTGATTGGATGCAGGGAAGTGTTGTATTAGTATGGGTAGCTGATTGGATGCAGGGAAGTGTTGTATTAGTATTGGGTTGCTGATTGGATGCAGGGAAGTGTTGTATTAGTATTGGGTAGCTGATTGGATGCAGGGAAGTGTTGTATTAGTATTGGGTAGCTGATTGGATGCAGGGAAGTGTTGTATTAGTATGGGGTTGCTGATTGGATGCAGGGAAGTGTTGTATTAGTATGGGGTTGCTGATTGGATGCAGGGAAGTGTTGTATTAGTATTGGGTAGCTGATTGGATGCAGGGAAGTGTTGTATTAGTATTGGGTAGCTGATTGGATGCAGGGAAGTGTTGTATTAGTATTGGGTAGCTGATTGGATGCAGGGAAGTGTTGTATTAGTATTGGGTAGCTGATTGGATGCAGGGAAGTGTTGTATTAGTATTGGGTTGCTGATTGGATGCAGGGAAGTGTTGTATTAGTATTGGGTAGCTGATTGGATGCAGGGAAGTGTTGTATTAGTATGGGGTAGCTGATTGGATGCAGGGAAGTGTTGTATTAGATTGGGTAGCTGATTGGATGCAGGGAAGTGTTGTATTAGTATTGGGTAGCTGATTGGATGCAGGGAAGTGTTGTATTAGTATTGGGTAGCTGATTGGATGCAGGGAAGTGTTGTATTAGTATTGGGTAGCTGATTGGATGCAGGGAAGTGTTGTATTAGTATTGGGTAGCTGATTGGATGCAGGGAAGTGTTGTATTAGTATTGGGTAGCTGATTGGATGCAGGGAAGTGTTGTATTAGTATTGGGTAGCTGATTGGATGCAGGGAAGTGTTGTATTAGTATTGGGTAGCTGATTGGATGCAGGGAAGTGTTGTATTAGTATTGGGTAGCTGATTGGATGCAGGGAAGTGTTGTATTAGTATTGGGTAGCTGATTGGATGCAGGGAAGTGTGTATTAGTATTGGGTAGCTGATTGGATGCAGGAAGTGTTTGTATTAGTATTGGGTAGCTGATTGGATGCAGGGAAGTGTTGTATTAGTATGGGGTTGCTGATTGGATGCAGGGAAGTGTTGTATTAGTATTGGGTGCTGATTGGATGCAGGGAAGTGTTGTATTAGTATTGGGTAGCTGATTGGATGCAGGGAAGTGTTGTATTAGTATTGGGTAGCTGATTGGATGCAGGGAAGTGTTGTATTAGTATTGGGTAGCTGATTGGATGCAGGGAAGTGTTGTATTAGTATTGGGTTGCTGATTGGATGCAGGGAAGTGTTGTATTAGTATTGGGTTGCTGATTGGATGCAGGGAAGTGTTGTATTAGTATTGGGTAGCTGATTGGATGCAGGGAAGTGTTGTATTAGTATGGGTAGCTGATTGGATGCAGGGAAGTGTTGTATTAGTATTGGGTAGCTGATTGGATGCAGGGAAGTGTTGTATTAGTATTGGGTAGCTGATTGGATGCAGGAAGTGTTGTATTAGTATTGGGTAGCTGATTGGATGCAGGGAAGTGTTGTATTAGTATTGGGTAGCTGATTGGATGCAGGGAAGTGTTGTATTATTTGGGTATCTGATTGGATGCAGGGAAGTGTTGTATTAGTATTGGGTAGCTGATTGGATGCAGGGAAGTGTTGTATTAGTATTGGGTAGCTGATTGGATGCAGGGAAGTGTTGTATTAGTATTGGGTAGCTGATTGGATGCAGGGAAGTGTTGTATTAGTATTGGGTAGCTGATTGGATGCAGGGAAGTGTTGTATTAGTATTGGGTAGCTGATTGGATGCAGGGAAGTGTTGTATTAGTATTGGGTTGCTGATTGGATGCAGGGAAGTGTTGTATTAGTATTGGGTAGCTGATTGGATGCAGGGAAGTGTTGTATTAGTATTGGGTAGCTGATTGGATGCAGGGAAGTGTTGTATTAGTATTGGGTTAGCTGATTGGATGCAGGGAAGTGTTGTATTAGTATTGGTAGCTGATTGGATGCAGGGAAGTGTTGTATTAGTATTGGGTAGCTGATTGGATGCAGGGAAGTGTTGTATTAGTATGGGGTAGCTGATTGGATGCAGGGAAGTGTTGTATTAGTATTGGGTTGCTGATTGGATGCAGGGAAGTGTTGTATTAGTATTGGTAGCTGATTGGATGCAGGGAAGTGTTGTATTAGTATTGGGTAGCTGATTGGATGCAGGGAAGTGTTGTATTAGTATTGGGTAGCTGATTGGATGCAGGGAAGTGTTGTATTAGTATTGGGTAGCTGATTGGATGCAGGGAAGTGTTGTATTAGTATTGGGTAGCTGATTGGATGCAGGGAAGTGTTGTATTAGTATTGGGTTGCTGATTGGATGCAGGGAAGTGTTGTATTAGTATTGGGTAGCTGATTGGATGCAGGGAAGTGTTGTATTAGTATTGGGTAGCTGATTGGATGCAGGGAAGTGTTGTATTAGTATTGGGTTGCTGATTGGATGCAGGGAAGTGTTGTATTTGTATGGGTTGCTGATTGGATGCAGGGAAGTGTTGTATTAGTATTGGGTAGCTGATTGGATGCAGGGAAGTGTTGTATTAGTATTGGGTAGCTGATTGGATGCAGGGAAGTGTTGTATTAGTATTGGGTAGCTGATTGGATGCAGGGAAGTGTTGTATTAGTATTGGGTAGCTGATTGGATGCAGGGAAGTGTTGTATTAGTATTGGGTAGCTGATTGGATGCAGGGAAGTGTTGTATTAGTATTGGGTAGCTGATTGGATGCAGGGAAGTGTTGTATTAGTATTGGGTAGCTGATTGGATGCAGGAAGTGTTGTATTAGTATTGGGTAGCTGATTGGATGCAGGGAAGTGTTGTATTAGTATTGGGTTGCTGATTGGATGCAGGGAAGTGTTGTATTAGTATTGGGTTGCTGATTGGATGCAGGGAAGTGTTGTATTAGTATTGGGTAGCTGATTGGATGCAGGGAAGTGTTGTATTAGTATTGGGTAGCTGATTGGATGCAGGGAAGTGTTGTATTAGTATTGGGTAGCTGATTGGATGCAGGGAAGTGTTGTATTAGTATTGGGTAGCTGATTGGATGCAGGGAAGTGTTGTATTAGTATTGGGTAGCTGATTGGATGCAGGGAAGTGTTGTATTAGTATTGGGTAGCTGATTGGATGCAGGGAAGTGTTGTATTAGTATGGGGTTGCTGATTGGATGCAGGGAAGTGTTGTATTAGTATTGGGTAGCTGATTGGATGCAGGAAGTGTTGTATTAGTATTGGGTAGCTGATTGGATGCAGGGAAGTGTTGTATTAGTATTGGGTAGCTGATTGGATGCAGGGAAGTGTTGTATTAGTATTGGGTAGCTGATTGGATGCAGGGAAGTGTTGTATTAGTATTGGGTAGCTGATTGGATGCAGGGAAGTGTTGTATTAGTATGGGGTTGCTGATTGGATGCAGGGAAGTGTTGTATTAGTATTGGGTAGCTGATTGGATGCAGGGAAGTGTTGTATTAGTATGGGTAGCTGATTGGATGCAGGGAAGTGTTGTATTAGTATTGGGTAGCTGATTGGATGCAGGGAAGTGTTGTATTAGTATTGGGTAGCTGATTGGATGCAGGGAAGTGTTGTATTAGTATTGGGTAGCTGATTGGATGCAGGGAAGTGTTGTATTAGTATTGGGTAGCTGATTGGATGCAGGGAAGTGTTGTATTAGTATTGGGTAGCTGATTGGATGCAGGGAAGTGTTGTATTAGTATTGGGTAGCTGATTGGATGCAGGGAAGTGTTGTATTAGTATTGGGTAGCTGATTGGATGCAGGGAAGTGTTGTATTAGTATGGGGTTGCTGATTGGATGCAGGGAAGTGTTGTATTAGTATTGGGTAGCTGATTGGATGCAGGGAAGTGTTGTATTAGTATTGGGTAGCTGATTGGATGCAGGGAAGTGTTGTATTAGTATTGGGTAGCTGATTGGATGCAGGGAAGTGTTGTATTAGTATTGGGTAGCTGATTGGATGCAGGGAAGTGTTGTATTAGTATGGGGTTGCTGATTGGATGCAGGGAAGTGTTGTATTAGTATTGGGTAGCTGATTGGATGCAGGGAAGTGTTGTATTAGTATGGGTAGCTGATTGGATGCAGGGAAGTGTTGTATTAGTATTGGGTAGCTGATTGGATGCAGGGAAGTGTTGTATTAGTATTGGGTAGCTGATTGGATGCAGGGAAGTGTTGTATTAGTATTGGGTAGCTGATTGGATGCAGGGAAGTGTTGTATTAGTATTGGGTAGCTGATTGGATGCAGGGAAGTGTTGTATTAGTATTGGGTAGCTGATTGGATGCAGGGAAGTGTTGTATTAGTATTGGGTTGCTGATTGGATGCAGGGAAGTGTTGTATTTGTATGGGGTTGCTGATTGGATGCAGGGAAGTGTTGTATTAGTATTGGGTAGCTGATTGGATGCAGGGAAGTGTTGTATTAGTATTGGGTAGCTGATTGGATGCAGGGAAGTGTTGTATTAGTATTGGGTAGCTGATTGGATGCAGGGAAGTGTTGTATTAGTATTGGGTAGCTGATTGGATGCAGGGAAGTGTTGTATTAGTATTGGGTAGCTGATTGGATGCAGGGAAGTGTTGTATTAGTATGGGGTAGCTGATTGGATGCAGGGAAGTGTTGTATTAGTATTGGGTAGCTGATTGGATGCAGGGAAGTGTTGTATTAGTATTGGGTAGCTGATTGGATGCAGGGAAGTGTTGTATTAGTATTGGGTAGCTGATTGGATGCAGGGAAGTGTTGTATTTGTATGGGGTTGCTGATTGGATGCAGGGAAGTGTTGTATTAGTATGGGGTTGCTGATTGGATGCAGGGAAGTGTTGTATTAGTATTGGGTAGCTGATTGGATGCAGGGAAGTGTTGTATTAGTATTGGGTTGCTGATTGGATGCAGGGAAGTGTTGTATTAGTATTGGGTAGCTGATTGGATGCAGGAAGTGTTGTATTGTATTGGGTAGCTGATTGGATGCAGGGAAGTGTTGTATTAGTATTGGGTAGCTGATTGGATGCAGGGAAGTGTTGTATTAGTATTGGGTTGCTGATTGGATGCAGGGAAGTGTTGTATTAGTATTGGGTTGCTGATTGGATGCAGGAAGTGTTGTATTAGTATTGGGTAGCTGATTGGATGCAGGGAAGTGTTGTATTAGTATTGGGTAGCTGATTGGATGCAGGGAAGTGTTTATTATTATATGGGTTGCTGATTGGATGCAGGGAAGTGTTGTATTAGTATTGGGTTGCTGATTGGATGCAGGGAAGTGTTGTATTAGTATTGGGTAGCTGATTGGATGCAGGGAAGTGTTGTATTAGTATTGGGTAGCTGATTGGATGCAGGGAAGTGTTGTATTAGTATTGGGTAGCTGATTGGATGCAGGGAAGTGTTGTATTAGTATTGGGTAGCTGATTGGATGCAGGGAAGTGTTGTATTAGTATTGGGTTGCTGATTGGATGCAGGGAAGTGTTGTATTAGTATTGGGTTGCTGATTGGATGCAGGGAAGTGTTGTATTAGTATTGGGTAGCTGATTGGATGCAGGGAAGTGTTGTATTAGTATTGGGTAGCTGATTGGATGCAGGGAAGTGTTGTATTAGTATTGGGTAGCTGATTGGATGCAGGGAAGTGTTGTATTAGTATTGGGTAGCTGATTGGATGCAGGGAAGTGTTGTATTAGTATTGGGTGCTGATTGGATGCAGGAAGTGTTGTATTAGTATTGGGTAGCTGATTGGATGCAGGGAAGTGTTGTATTAGTATTGGGTTAGCTGATTGGATGCAGGGAAGTGTTGTATTAGTATTGGGTAGCTGATTGGATGCAGGGAAGTGTTGTATTAGTATTGGGTAGCTGATTGGATGCAGGGAAGTGTTGTATTAGTATTGGGTAGCTGATTGGATGCAGGGAAGTGTTGTATTAGTATTGGGTATGCTGATTGGATGCAGGGAAGTGTTGTATTAGTATTGGGTAGCTGATTGGATGCAGGGAAGTGTTGTATTAGTATTGGGTAGCTGATTGGATGCAGGGAAGTGTTGTATTAGTATTGGGTAGCTGATTGGATGCAGGGAAGTGTTGTATTAGTATTGGGTTGCTGATTGGATGCAGGGAAGTGTTGTATTAGTATTGGGTAGCTGATTGGATGCAGGGAAGTGTTGTATTAGTATTGGGTAGCTGATTGGATGCAGGGAAGTGTTGTATTAGTATTGGGTAGCTGATTGGATGCAGGGAAGTGTTGTATTTGTATTGGGTTGCTGATTGGATGCAGGGAAGTGTTGTATTAGTATTGGGTTGCTGATTGGATGCAGGGAAGTGTTGTATTAGTATTGGGTAGCTGATTGGATGCAGGGAAGTGTTGTATTAGTATTGGGTAGCTGATTGGATGCAGGGAAGTGTTGTATTAGTATTGGGTAGCTGATTGGATGCAGGGAAGTGTTGTATTAGTATTGGGTAGCTGATTGGATGCAGGGAAGTGTTGTATTAGTATTGGGTAGCTGATTGGATGCAGGGAAGTGTTGTATTAGTATTGGGTTGCTGATTGGATGCAGGAAGTGTTGTATTAGTATTGGGTAGCTGATTGGATGCAGGGAAGTGTTGTATTAGTATTGGGTAGCTGATTGGATGCAGGGAAGTGTTGTATTTGTATTGGGTTGCTGATTGGATGCAGGGAAGTGTTGTATTAGTATGGGGTTGCTGATTGGATGCAGGGAAGTGTTGTATTAGTATTGGGTAGCTGATTGGATGCAGGAAGTGTTGTATTAGTATTGGGTAGCTGATTGGATGCAGGGAAGTGTTGTATTAGTATTGGGTAGCTGATTGGATGCAGGGAAGTGTTGTATTAGTATTGGGTAGCTGATTGGATGCAGGGAAGTGTTGTATTGTATTGGGGTTGCTGATTGGATGCAGGGAAGTGTTGTATTAGTATTGGGTAGCTGATTGGATGCAGGGAAGTGTTGTATTAGTTGGGTAGCTGATTGGATGCAGGGAAGTGTTGTATTAGTATTGGGTAGCTGATTGGATGCAGGGAAGTGTTGTATTAGTATTGGGTAGCTGATTGGATGCAGGGAAGTGTTGTATTAGTATTGGGTTGCTGATTGGATGCAGGGAAGTGTTGTATTAGTATTGGGTAGCTGATTGGATGCAGGGAAGTGTTGTATTAGTATTGGGTAGCTGATTGGATGCAGGGAAGTGTTGTATTAGTATTGGGTAGCTGATTGGATGCAGGGAAGTGTTGTATTAGTATTGGGTAGCTGATTGGATGCAGGGAAGTGTTGTATTAGTATTGGGTAGCTGATTGGATGCAGGGAAGTGTTGTATTAGTATTGGGTAGCTGATTGGATGCAGGGAAGTGTTGTATTAGTATGGGGTAGCTGATTGGATGCAGGGAAGTGTTGTATTAGTATTGGGTAGCTGATTGGATGCAGGGAAGTGTTGTATTAGTATGGGGTTGCTGATTGGATGCAGGAAGTGTTGTATTAGTATTGGGTAGCTGATTGGATGCAGGGAAGTGTTGTATTAGTATTGGGTAGCTGATTGGATGCAGGGAAGTGTTGTATTAGTATTGGGTAGCTGATTGGATGCAGGGAAGTGTTGTATTAGTATTGGGTAGCTGATTGGATGCAGGAAGTGTTGTATTAGTATTGGGTTGCTGATTGGATGCAGGGAAGTGTTGTATTAGTATTGGGTTGCTGATTGGATGCAGGGAAGTGTTGTATTAGTATTGGGTAGCTGATTGGATGCAGGGAAGTGTTGTATTAGTATTGGGTAGCTGATTGGATGCAGGGAAGTGTTGTATTAGTATTGGGTTGCTGATTGGATGCAGGGAAGTGTTGTATTAGTATTGGGTAGCTGATTGGATGCAGGGAAGTGTTGTATTGTATGTGGGTTGCTGATTGGATGCAGGGAAGTGTTGTATTAGTATTGGGTAGCTGATTGGATGCAGGGAAGTGTTGTATTAGTATTGGGTAGCTGATTGGATGCAGGGAAGTGTTGTATTAGTATTGGGTTGCTGATTGGATGCAGGGAAGTGTTGTATTAGTATTGGGTAGCTGATTGGATGCAGGGAAGTGTTGTATTAGTATGGGGTTGCTGATTGGATGCAGGGAAGTGTTGTATTAGTATTGGGTAGCTGATTGGATGCAGGGAAGTGTTGTATTAGTATTGGGTTTGCTGATTGGATGCAGGGAAGTGTTGTATTAGTATTGGGTAGCTGATTGGATGCAGGGAAGTGTTGTATTAGTATTGGGTTGCTGATTGGATGCAGGGAAGTGTTGTATTAGTATTGGGTAGCTGATTGGATGCAGGAAGTGTTGTATTAGTATTGGGTAGCTGATTGGATGCAGGGAAGTGTTGTATTAGTATTGGGTAGCTGATTGGATGCAGGAAGTGTTGTATTAGTATTGGGTAGCTGATTGGATGCAGGGAAGTGTTGTATTAGTATTGGGTAGCTGATTGGATGCAGGGAAGTGTTGTATTAGTATTGGGTTGCTGATTGGATGCAGGGAAGTGTTGTATTAGTATTGGGTAGCTGATTGGATGCAGGGAAGTGTTGTATTAGTATTGGGTTAGCTGATTGGATGCAGGGAAGTGTTGTATTAGTATTGGGTAGCTGATTGGATGCAGGGAAGTGTTGTATTAGTATTGGGTAGCTGATTGGATGCAGGGAAGTGTTGTATTAGTATTGGGTAGCTGATTGGATGCAGGGAAGTGTTGTATTAGTATTGGGTAGCTGATTGGATGCAGGGAAGTGTTGTATTAGTATTGGGTAGCTGATTGGATGCAGGGAAGTGTTGTATAGTATGCGGGAGTTTGTATTAGTATTGGGTAGCTGATTGGATGCAGGGAAGTGTTGTATTAGTATTGGGTTGCTGATTGGATGCAGGGAAGTGTTGTATTAGTATTGGGTAGCTGATTGGATGCAGGGAAGTGTTGTATTAGTATTGGGTTGCTGATTGGATGCAGGGAAGTGTTGTATTAGTATTGGGTAGCTGATTGGATGCAGGGAAGTGTTGTATTAGTATTGGGTAGCTGATTGGATGCAGGGAAGTGTTGTATTAGTATTGGGTAGCTGATTGGATGCAGGGAAGTGTTGTATTAGTATTGGGTAGCTGATTGGATGCAGGGAAGTGTTGTATTAGTATTGGGTTGCTGATTGGATGCAGGGAAGTGTTGTATTAGTATTGGGTAGCTGATTGGATGCAGGGAAGTGTTGTTATTAGTATTGGGTAGCTGATTGGATGCAGGGAAGTGTTGTATTAGTATTGGGTTGCTGATTGGATGCAGGGAAGTGTTTGTATTAGTATTGGGTAGCTGATTGGATGCAGGGAAGTGTTGTATTAGTATTGGGTAGCTGATTGGATGCAGGGAAGTGTTGTATTAGTATTGGGTTGCTGATTGGATGCAGGGAAGTGTTGTATTAGTATTGGGTAGCTGATTGGATGCAGGGAAGTGTTGTATTTGTATTGGGTAGCTGATTGGATGCAGGGAAGTGTTGTATTAGTATGGGGTAGCTGATTGGATGCAGGGAAGTGTTGTATTAGTATTGGGTAGCTGATTGGATGCAGGGAAGTGTTGTATTAGTATTGGGTAGCTGATTGGATGCAGGGAAGTGTTGTATTAGTATTGGGTAGCTGATTGGATGCAGGGAAGTGTTGTATTAGTATTGGGTAGCTGATTGGATGCAGGGAAGTGTTGTATTAGTATTGGGTAGCTGATTGGATGCAGGGAAGTGTTGTATTAGTATTGGGTTGCTGATTGGATGCAGGGAAGTGTTGTATTTGTATTGGGTTGCTGATTGGATGCAGGAAGTGTTGTATTAGTATTGGGTAGCTGATTGGATGCAGGGAAGTGTTGTATTAGTATTGGGTAGCTGATTGGATGCAGGGAAGTGTTGTATTAGTATTGGGGTAGCTGATTGGATGCAGGGAAGTGTTGTATTAGTATTGGGTATGCTGATTGGATGCAGGGAAGTGTTGTATTAGTATTGGGTAGCTGATTGGATGCAGGAAGTGTTGTATTAGTATTGGGTAGCTGATTGGATGCAGGGAAGTGTTGTATTAGTATTGGGTAGCTGATTGGATGCAGGGAAGTGTTGTATTAGTATGGGGTTGCTGATTGGATGCAGGGAAGTGTTGTATTAGTATTGGGTTAGCTGATTGGATGCAGGGAAGTGTTGTATTAGTATTGGGTAGCTGATTGGATGCAGGGAAGTGTTGTATTAGTATTGGGTAGCTGATTGGATGCAGGGAAGTGTTGTATTAGTATTGGGTTGCTGATTGGATGCAGGGAAGTGTTGTATTAGTATGGGGTAGCTGATTGGATGCAGGGAAGTGTTGTATTAGTATTGGGTAGCTGATTGGATGCAGGGAAGTGTTGTATTAGTATTGGGTAGCTGATTGGATGCAGGGAAGTGTTGTATTAGTATGGGGTAGTGCTGATTGGATGCAGGGAAGTGTTGTATTAGTATGGGGTTGCTGATTGGATGCAGGGAAGTGTTGTATTAGTATTGGGTAGCTGATTGGATGCAGGGAAGTGTTGTATTAGTATTGGGTAGCTGATTGGATGCAGGGAAGTGTTGTATTAGTATTGGGTAGCTGATTGGATGCAGGGAAGTGTTGTATTAGTATTGGGTAGCTGATGGATGCAGGGAAGTGTTGTATTAGTATTGGGTAGCTGATTGGATGCAGGGAAGTGTTGTATTAGTATTGGGTAGCTGATTGGATGCAGGGAAGTGTTGTATTAGTATTGGGTAGCTGATTGGATGCAGGGAAGTGTTGTATTAGTATTGGGTTGCTGATTGGATGCAGGGAAGTGTTGTATTAGTATTGGGTAGCTGATTGGATGCAGGGAAGTGTTGTATTAGTATTGGGTTGCTGATTGGATGCAGGGAAGTGTTGTATTAGTATTGGGTAGCTGATTGGATGCAGGGAAGTGTTGTATTAGTATTGGGTATGCTGATTGGATGCAGGGAAGTGTTGTATTAGTATTGGGTAGCTGATTGGATGCAGGGAAGGTGTTGTATTAGTATTGGGTAGCTGATTGGATGCAGGGAAGTGTTGTATTAGTATTGGGTTGCTGATTGGATGCAGGGAAGTGTTGTATTAGTATTGGGTAGCTGATTGGATGCAGGGAAGTGTTGTATTAGTATTGGGTAGCTGATTGGATGCAGGGAAGTGTTGTATTAGTATTGGGTAGCTGATTGGATGCAGGGAAGTGTTGTATTAGTATTGGGTAGCTGATTGGATGCAGGAAGTGTTGTATTAGTATTGGGTAGCTGATTGGATGCAGGAAGTGTTGTATTAGTATTGGGTAGCTGATTGGATGCAGGGAAGTGTTGTATTAGTATTGGGTAGCTGATGGATGCAGGGAAGTGTTGTATTAGTATTGGGTAGCTGATTGGATGCAGGGAAGTGTTGTATTAGTATTGGGTAGCTGATTGGATGCAGGGAAGTGTTGTATTAGTATTGGGTAGCTGATTGGATGCAGGGAAGTGTTGTATTAGTATTGGGTAGCTGATTGGATGCAGGGAAGTGTTGTATTAGTATTGGGTAGCTGATTGGATGCAGGGAAGTGTTGTATTAGTATTGGGTTGCTGATTGGATGCAGGGAAGTGTTGTTATTAGTATTGGGTAGCTGATTGGATGCAGGGAAGTGTTGTATTAGTATTGGGTAGCTGATTGGATGCAGGGAAGTGTTGTATTAGTATTGGGTAGCTGATTGGATGCAGGGAAGTGTTGTATTAGTATTGGGTTGCTGATTGGATGCAGGGAAGTGTTGTATTAGTATGGGGTTGCTGATTGGATGCAGGGAAGTGTTGTATTAGTATTGGGTAGCTGATTGGATGCAGGGAAGTGTTGTATTAGTATTGGGTAGCTGATTGGATGCAGGGAAGTGTTGTATTAGTATTGGGTAGCTGATTGGATGCAGGGAAGTGTTGTATTAGTATTGGGTAGCTGATTGGATGCAGGGAAGTGTTGTATTAGTATGGGGTTGCTGATTGGATGCAGGGAAGTGTTGTATTAGTATGGGTTGCTGATTGGATGCAGGGAAGTGTTGTATTAGTATTGGGTAGCTGATTGGATGCAGGGAAGTGTTGTATTAGTATTGGGTAGCTGATTGGATGCAGGGAAGTGTTGTATTAGTATTGGGTAGCTGATTGGATGCAGGGAAGTGTTGTATTAGTATTGGGTAGCTGATTGGATGCAGGGAAGTGTTGTATTAGTATTGGGTAGCTGATTGGATGCAGGGAAGTGTTGTATTAGTATTGGTAGCTGATTGGATGCAGGGAAGTGTTGTATTAGTATTGGGTTGCTGATTGGATGCAGGGAGTGTTGTATTAGTATTGGGTAGCTGATTGGATGCAGGGAAGTGTTGTATTAGTATGGGTTGCTGATTGGATGCAGGGAAGTGTTGTATTAGTATTGGGTATGCTGATTGGATGCAGGGAAGTGTTGTATTAGTATTGGGTAGCTGATTGGATGCAGGGAGTGTTGTATTAGTATTGGGTAGCTGATTGGATGCAGGGAAGTGTTGTATTAGTATTGGGTAGCTGATTGGATGCAGGGAAGTGTTGTATTAGTATTGGTTAGCTGATTGGATGCAGGGAAGTGTTGTATTAGTATTGGGTAGCTGATTGGATGCAGGGAAGTGTTGTATTAGTATTGGGTAGCTGATTGGATGCAGGGAAGTGTTGTATTAGTATTGGGTAGCTGATTGGATGCAGGGAAGTGTTGTATTAGTATTGGGTTGCTGATTGGATGCAGGGAAGTGTTGTATTAGTATTGGGTAGCTGATTGGATGCAGGGAAGTGTTGTATTAGTATGGGGTTGCTGATTGGATGCAGGGAAGTGTTGTATTAGTATTGGGTAGCTGATTGGATGCAGGGAAGTGTTGTATTAGTATTGGGTTGCTGATTGGATGCAGGGAAGTGTTGTATTAGTATTGGGTAGCTGATTGGATGCAGGGAAGTGTTGTATTAGTATTGGGTAGCTGATTGGATGCAGGGAAGTGTTGTATTAGTATGGGGTAGCTGATTGGATGCAGGGAAGTGTTGTATTAGTATTGGGTAGCTGATTGGATGCAGGGAAGTGTTGTATTAGTATTGGGTAGCTGATTGGATGCAGGGAAGTGTTGTATTAGTATTGGGTAGCTGATTGGATGCAGGGAAGTGTTGTATTAGTATGGGTTGCTGATTGGATGCAGGGAAGTGTTGTATTAGTATTGGGTAGCTGATTGGATGCAGGGAAGTGTTGTATTAGTATTGGGTAGCTGATTGGATGCAGGGAAGTGTTGTATTAGTATGGGGTTGCTGATTGGATGCAGGGAAGTGTTGTATTAGTATGGGGTTGCTGATTGGATGCAGGGAAGTGTTGTATTAGTATTGGGTAGCTGATTGGATGCAGGGAAGTGTTGTATTAGTATTGGGTAGCTGATTGGATGCAGGGAAGTGTTGTATTAGTATTGGGTAGCTGATTGGATGCAGGGAAGTGTTGTATTAGTATTGGGTAGCTGATTGGATGCAGGGAAGTGTTGTATTAGTATGGGGTTGCTGATTGGATGCAGGGAAGTGTTGTATTAGTATTGGGTAGCTGATTGGATGCAGGGAAGTGTTGTATTAGTATTGGGTAGCTGATTGGATGCAGGGAAGTGTTGTATTAGTATTGGGTTGCTGATTGGATGCAGGGAAGTGTTGTATTAGTATTGGGTAGCTGATTGGATGCAGGGAAGTGTTGTATTAGTATGGGTTGCTGATTGGATGCAGGGAAGTGTTGTATTAGTATTGGGTAGCTGATTGGATGCAGGGAAGTGTTGTATTAGTATTGGGTAGCTGATTGGATGCAGGGAAGTGTTGTATTAGTATTGGGTAGCTGATTGGATGCAGGGAAGTGTTGTATTAGTATTGGGTAGCTGATTGGATGCAGGGAAGTGTTGTATTAGTATTGGGTAGCTGATTGGATGCAGGGAAGTGTTGTATTAGTATGGGGTTGCTGATTGGATGCAGGGAAGTGTTGTATTAGTATGGGTTGCTGATTGGATGCAGGGAAGTGTTGTATTAGTATTGGGTAGCTGATTGGATGCAGGGAAGTGTTGTATTAGTATTGGGTAGCTGATTGGATGCAGGGAAGTGTTGTATTAGTATTGGGTTGCTGATTGGATGCAGGGAAGTGTTGTATTAGTATTGGGTAGCTGATTGGATGCAGGGAAGTGTTGTATTAGTATTGGGTAGCTGATTGGATGCAGGGAAGTGTTGTATTTGTATGGGGTTGCTGATTGGATGCAGGGAAGTGTTGTATTAGTATGGGGTTGCTGATTGGATGCAGGGAAGTGTTGTATTAGTATTGGGTAGCTGATTGGATGCAGGGAAGTGTTGTATTAGTATTGGGTAGCTGATTGGATGCAGGGAAGTGTTGTATTAGTATGGGGTTGCTGATTGGATGCAGGGAAGTGTTGTATTAGTATGGGTAGCTGATTGGATGCAGGGAAGTGTTGTATTAGTATGTGGGTTGCTGATTGGATGCAGGGAAGTGTTGTATTAGTATTGGGTAGCTGATTGGATGCAGGGAAGTGTTGTATTAGTATTGGGTAGCTGATTGGATGCAGGGAAGTGTTGTATTAGTATGGGTTGCTGATTGGATGCAGGGAAGTGTTGTATTAGTATTGGGTAGCTGATTGGATGCAGGGAAGTGTTGTATTAGTATTGGGTTGCTGATTGGATGCAGGGAAGTGTTGTATTAGTATTGGGTAGCTGATTGGATGCAGGGAAGTGTTGTATTAGTATTGGGTTGCTGATTGGATGCAGGGAAGTGTTGTATTAGTATTGGGTTGCTGATTGGATGCAGGGAAGTGTTGTATTAGTATTGGGTTGCTGATTGGATGCAGGGAGTGTTGTATTAGTATTGGTTGCTGATTGGATGCAGGGAAGTGTTGTATTAGTATTGGGTAGCTGATTGGATGCAGGAAGTGTTGTATTAGTATTGGGTAGCTGATTGGATGCAGGGAAGTGTTGTATTAGTATTGGGTAGCTGATTGGATGCAGGGAAGTGTTGTATTAGTATGGGGTTGCTGATTGGATGCAGGGAAGTGTTGTATTAGTATGGGGTTGCTGATTGGATGCAGGGAAGTGTTGTATTAGTATTGGGTAGCTGATTGGATGCAGGGAAGTGTTGTATTGTATGGGGTAGCTGATTGGATGCAGGGAAGTGTTGTATTAGTATTGGGTTGCTGATTGGATGCAGGGAAGTGTTGTATTAGTATTGGGTAGCTGATTGGATGCAGGGAAGTGTTGTATTAGTATTGGGTAGCTGATTGGATGCAGGGAAGTGTTGTATTAGTATTGGGTAGCTGATTGGATGCAGGGAAGTGTTGTATTAGTATGGGGTTGCTGATTGGATGCAGGGAAGTGTTGTATTAGTATTGGGTAGCTGATTGGATGCAGGGAAGTGTTGTATTAGTATTGGGTAGCTGATTGGATGCAGGGAAGTGTTGTATTAGTATTGGGTTGCTGATTGGATGCAGGGAAGTGTTGTATTAGTATTGGGTTGCTGATTGGATGCAGGGAAGTGTTGTATTAGTATGGGGTAGCTGATTGGATGCAGGGAAGTGTTGTATTAGTATTGGGTAGCTGATTGGATGCAGGGAAGTGTTGTATTAGTATTGGGTAGCTGATTGGATGCAGGGAAGTGTTGTATTAGTATGGGGTTGCTGATTGGATGCAGGGAAGTGTTGTATTAGTATTGGGTAGCTGATTGGATGCAGGGAAGTGTTGTATTAGTATTGGGTAGCTGATTGGATGCAGGGAAGTGTTGTATTAGTATTGGGTAGCTGATTGGATGCAGGGAAGTGTTGTATTAGTATTGGGTTGCTGATTGGATGCAGGGAAGTGTTGTATTAGTATTGGGTAGCTGATTGGATGCAGGGAAGTGTTGTATTAGTATTGGGTAGCTGATTGGATGCAGGGAAGTGTTGTATTAGTATTGGGTAGCTGATTGGATGCAGGGAAGTGTTGTATTAGTATTGGGTAGCTGATTGGATGCAGGGAAGTGTTGTATTAGTATTGGGTTGCTGATTGGATGCAGGGAAGTGTTGTATTAGTATTGGGTAGCTGATTGGATGCAGGGAAGTGTTGTATTAGTATTGGGTAGCTGATTGGATGCAGGGAAGTGTTGTATTAGTATGGGGTTGCTGATTGGATGCAGGGAAGTGTTGTATTAGTATTGGGTAGCTGATTGGATGCAGGGAAGTGTTGTATTAGTATTGGGTAGCTGATTGGATGCAGGGAAGTGTTGTATTAGTATTGGGTAGCTGATTGGATGCAGGGAAGTGTTGTATTAGTATTGGGTAGCTGATTGGATGCAGGGAAGTGTTGTATTAGTATTGGGTAGCTGATTGGATGCAGGGAAGTGTTGTATTAGTATTGGGTAGCTGATTGGATGCAGGGAAGTGTTGTATTAGTATTGGGTAGCTGATTGGATGCAGGGAAGTGTTGTATTAGTATTGGGTAGCTGATTGGATGCAGGGAAGTGTTGTATTAGTATTGGGTAGCTGATTGGATGCAGGGAAGTGTTGTATTAGTATTGGGTAGCTGATTGGATGCAGGGAAGTGTTGTATTAGTATTGGGTAGCTGATTGGATGCAGGGAAGTGTTGTATTAGTATTGGGTGCTGATTGGATGCAGGGAAGTGTTGTATTAGTATTGGGTAGCTGATTGGATGCAGGGAAGTGTTGTATTAGTATTGGGTAGCTGATTGGATGCAGGGAAGTGTTGTATTAGTATGGGGTTGCTGATTGGATGCAGGGAAGTGTTGTATTAGTATTGGGTTGCTGATTGGATGCAGGGAAGTGTTGTATTAGTATTGGGTAGCTGATTGGATGCAGGGAAGTGTTGTATTAGTATTGGGTAGCTGATTGGATGCAGGGAAGTGTTGTATTAGTATTGGGTAGCTGATTGGATGCAGGGAAGTGTTGTATTAGTATTGGGTAGCTGATTGGATGCAGGGAAGTGTTGTATTAGTATTGGGTTGCTGATTGGATGCAGGGAAGTGTTGTATTAGTATTGGGTTAGCTGATTGGATGCAGGGAAGTGTTGTATTAGTATTGGGTAGCTGATTGGATGCAGGGAAGTGTTGTATTAGTATTGGGTAGCTGATTGGATGCAGGGAAGTGTTGTATTAGTATTGGGTAGCTGATTGGATGCAGGGAAGTGTTGTATTAGTATGGGGTTGCTGATTGGATGCAGGGAAGTGTTGTATTAGTATTGGGTAGCTGATTGGATGCAGGGAAGTGTTGTATTAGTATTGGGTAGCTGATTGGATGCAGGGAAGTGTTGTATTAGTATTGGGTAGCTGATTGGATGCAGGGAAGTGTTGTATTAGTATTGGGTAGCTGATTGGATGCAGGGAAGTGTTGTATTAGTATGGGGTTGCTGATTGGATGCAGGGAAGTGTTGTATTAGTATTGGGTAGCTGATTGGATGCAGGGAAGTGTTGTATTAGTATTGGGTAGCTGATTGGATGCAGGGAAGTGTTGTATTAGTATTGGGTAGCTGATTGGATGCAGGGAAGTGTTGTATTAGTATGGGTTGCTGATTGGATGCAGGGAAGTGTTGTATTAGTATTGGGTAGCTGATTGGATGCAGGGAAGTGTTGTATTAGTATGGGGTTGCTGATTGGATGCAGGGAAGTGTTGTATTAGTATTGGGTTGCTGATTGGATGCAGGGAAGTGTTGTATTAGTATTGGGTAGCTGATTGGATGCAGGGAAGTGTTGTATTAGTATTGGGTTGCTGATTGGATGCAGGGAAGTGTTGTATTAGTATTGGGTAGCTGATTGGATGCAGGGAAGTGTTGTATTAGTATTGGGTAGCTGATTGGATGCAGGGAAGTGTTGTATTAGTATTGGGTTGCTGATTGGATGCAGGGAAGTGTTGTATTAGTATTGGGTAGCTGATTGGATGCAGGGAAGTGTTGTATTAGTATTGGGTTGCTGATTGGATGCAGGGAAGTGTTGTATTAGTATTGGGTAGCTGATTGGATGCAGGGAAGTGTTGTATTAGTATGGGGTTGCTGATTGGATGCAGGGAAGTGTTGTATTAGTATTGGGTAGCTGATTGGATGCAGGAAGTGTTGTATTAGTATTGGGTAGCTGATTGGATGCAGGGAAGTGTTGTATTGTATGGGTTGCTGATTGGATGCAGGAAGTGTTGTATTTGTATTGGGTGTGCTGATTGGATGCAGGGAAGTGTTGTATTAGTATTGGGTAGCTGATTGGATGCAGGGAAGTGTTGTATTAGTATTGGGTTGCTGATTGGATGCAGGGAAGTGTTGTATTAGTATTGGGTAGCTGATTGGATGCAGGGAAGTGTTGTATTAGTATTGGGTTGCTGATTGGATGCAGGGAAGTGTTGTATTAGTATGGGGTTGCTGATTGGATGCAGGGAAGTGTTGTATTAGTATTGGGTAGCTGATTGGATGCAGGGAAGTGTTGTATTAGTATTGGGTAGCTGATTGGATGCAGGGAAGTGTTGTATTGTATGGGTTGCTGATTGGATGCAGGGAAGTGTTGTATTAGTATTGGGTAGCTGATTGGATGCAGGGAAGTGTTGTATTAGTATTGGGTAGCTGATTGGATGCAGGGAAGTGTTGTATTAGTATTGGGTAGCTGATTGGATGCAGGGAAGTGTTGTATTAGTATTGGGTTGCTGATTGGATGCAGGGAAGTGTTGTATTAGTATGGGGTTGCTGATTGGATGCAGGGAAGTGTTGTATTAGTATTGGGTAGCTGATTGGATGCAGGGAAGTGTTGTATTAGTATTGGGTAGCTGATTGGATGCAGGGAAGTGTTGTATTAGTATTGGGTAGCTGATTGGATGCAGGGAAGTGTTGTATTAGTATTGGGTAGCTGATTGGATGCAGGGAAGTGTTGTATTAGTATTGGGTAGCTGATTGGATGCAGGGAAGTGTTGTATTAGTATTGGGTAGCTGATTGGATGCAGGGAAGTGTTGTATTAGTATTGGGTAGCTGATTGGATGCAGGGAAGTGTTGTATTAGTATTGGGTAGCTGATTGGATGCAGGAAGTGTTGTATTAGTATTGGGTAGCTGATTGGATGCAGGGAAGTGTTGTATTAGTATGGGGTTGCTGATTGGATGCAGGGAAGTGTTGTATTAGTATTGGGTAGCTGATTGGATGCAGGGAAGTGTTGTATTAGTATTGGGTAGCTGATTGGATGCAGGAAGTGTTGTATTAGTATTGGGTAGCTGATTGGATGCAGGGAAGTGTTGTATTAGTATGGGGTAGCTGATTGGATGCAGGGAAGTGTTGTATTAGTATGGGGTTGCTGATTGGATGCAGGGAAGTGTTGTATTAGTATGGGTAGCTGATTGGATGCAGGGAAGTGTTGTATTAGTATGGGGTAGCTGATTGGATGCAGGGAAGTGTTGTATTAGTATTGGGTAGCTGATTGGATGCAGGGAAGTGTTGTATTAGTATTGGGTAGCTGATTGGATGCAGGGAAGTGTTTGTATTAGTATTGGGTAGCTGATTGGATGCAGGAAGTGTTGTATTTGTATGGGGTTGCTGATTGGATGCAGGGAAGTGTTGTATTAGTATTGGGTTGCTGATTGGATGCAGGGAAGTGTTGTATTAGTATTGGGTAGCTGATTGGATGCAGGGAAGTGTTGTATTAGTATGGGGTAGCTGATTGGATGCAGGGAAGTGTTGTATTAGTATTGGGTAGCTGATTGGATGCAGGGAAGTGTTGTATTAGTATTGGGTAGCTGATTGGATGCAGGGAAGTGTTGTATTAGTATTGGGTAGCTGATTGGATGCAGGGAAGTGTTGTATTAGTATTGGGTAGCTGATTGGATGCAGGAAGTGTTGTATTAGTATTGGGTAGCTGATTGGATGCAGGGAAGTGTTGTATTAGTATTGGGTAGCTGATTGGATGCAGGGAAGTGTTGTATTAGTATTGGGTATGCTGATTGGATGCAGGGAAGTGTTGTATTAGTATTGGGTAGCTGATTGGATGCAGGGAAGTGTTGATTAGTATTGGGTTGCTGATTGGATGCAGGGAAGTGTTGTATTAGTATTGGGTAGCTGATTGGATGCAGGGAAGTGTTGTATTAGTATTGGGTAGCTGATTGGATGCAGGGAAGTGTTGTATTAGTATGGGGTAGCTGATTGGATGCAGGGAAGTGTTGTATTAGTATTGGGTAGCTGATTGGATGCAGGGAAGTGTTGTATTAGTATTGGGTAGCTGATTGGATGCAGGGAAGTGTTGTATTAGTATGGGGTTGCTGATTGGATGCAGGGAAGTGTTGTATTAGTATTGGGTAGCTGATTGGATGCAGGGAAGTGTTGTATTAGTATTGGGTAGCTGATTGGATGCAGGGAAGTGTTGTATTAGTATTGGGTAGCTGATTGGATGCAGGGAAGTGTTGTATTAGTATTGGGTAGCTGATTGGATGCAGGGAAGTGTTGTATTAGTATTGGGTAGCTGATTGGATGCAGGGAAGTGTTGTATTAGTATGGGGTTGCTGATTGGATGCAGGGAAGTGTTGTATTAGTATTGGGTTGCTGATTGGATGCAGGGAAGTGTTGTATTAGTATTGGGTAGCTGATTGGATGCAGGGAAGTGTTGTATTAGTATTGGGTAGCTGATTGGATGCAGGGAAGTGTTGTATTAGTATTGGGTAGCTGATTGGATGCAGGGAAGTGTTGTATTAGTATTGGGTAGCTGATTGGATGCAGGGAAGTGTTGTATTAGTATTGGGTAGCTGATTGGATGCAGGGAAGTGTTGTATTAGTATTGGGTAGCTGATTGGATGCAGGGAAGTGTTGTATTAGTATTGGGTAGCTGATTGGATGCAGGGAAGTGTTGTATTAGTATTGGGTAGCTGATTGGATGCAGGGAAGTGTTTGTATTAGTATTGGGTTGCTGATTGGATGCAGGGAAGTGTTGTATTAGTATTGGGTTGCTGATTGGATGCAGGGAAGTGTTGTATTAGTATTGGGTTGCTGATTGGATGCAGGGAAGTGTTGTATTAGTATTGGGTAGCTGATTGGATGCAGGAAGTGTTGTATTAGTATTGGGTAGCTGATTGGATGCAGGGAAGTGTTGTATTAGTATTGGGTAGCTGATTGGATGCAGGGAAGTGTTGTATTTGTATGGGGTTGCTGATTGGATGCAGGGAAGTGTTGTATTAGTATTGGGTAGCTGATTGGATGCAGGGAAGTGTTGTATTAGTATTGGGTAGCTGATTGGATGCAGGGAAGTGTTGTATTAGTATTGGGTAGCTGATTGGATGCAGGGAAGTGTTGTATTAGTATTGGGTAGCTGATTGGATGCAGGGAAGTGTTGTATTAGTATTGGGGTGCTGATTGGATGCAGGGAAGTGTTGTATTAGTATTGGGTAGCTGATTGATGCAGGGAAGTGTTGTATTAGTATTGGGTAGCTGATTGGATGCAGGGAAGTGTTGTATTAGTATTGGGTAGCTGATTGGATGCAGGGAAGTGTTGTATTAGTATTGGGTAGCTGATTGGATGCAGGGAAGTGTTGTATTAGTATTGGGTAGCTGATTGGATGCAGGGAAGTGTTGTATTAGTATTGGGTAGCTGATTGGATGCAGGGAAGTGTTGTATTAGTATTGGGTAGCTGATTGGATGCAGGGAAGTGTTGTATTAGTATTGGGTTGCTGATTGGATGCAGGGAAGTGTTGTATTAGTATTGGGTAGCTGATTGGATGCAGGGAAGTGTTGTATTAGTATTGGGTAGCTGATTGGATGCAGGGAAGTGTTGTATTAGTATTGGGTTGCTGATTGGATGCAGGGAAGTGTTGTATTAGTATTGGGTAGCTGATTGGATGCAGGAAGTGTTGTATTAGTATTGGGTAGCTGATTGGATGCAGGGAAGTGTTGTATTAGTATTGGGTAGCTGATTGGATGCAGGGAAGTGTTGTATTAGTATTGGGTAGCTGATTGGATGCAGGGAAGTGTTGTATTAGTATTGGGTAGCTGATTGGATGCAGGGAAGTGTTGTATTAGTATTGGGTAGCTGATTGGATGCAGGGAAGTGTTGTATTAGTATTGGGTAGCTGATTGGATGCAGGGAAGTGTTGTATTAGTATTGGGTAGCTGATTGGATGCAGGGAAGTGTTGTATTAGTATTGGGTTGCTGATTGGATGCAGGGAAGTGTTTGTATTAGTATTGGGTAGCTGATTGGATGCAGGGAAGTGTTGTATTAGTATTGGGTTGCTGATTGGATGCAGGGAAGTGTTGTATTAGTATTGGGTAGCTGATTGGATGCAGGGAAGTGTTGTATTAGTATTGGGTAGCTGATTGGATGCAGGGAAGTGTTGTATTAGTATTGGGTAGCTGATTGGATGCAGGGAAGTGTTGTATTAGTATGGGTAGCTGATTGGATGCAGGGAAGTGTTGTATTAGTATGGGGTTGCTGATTGGATGCAGGGAAGTGTTGTATTAGTATTGGGTAGCTGATTGGATGCAGGGAAGTGTTGTATTAGTATTGGGTTGCTGATTGGATGCAGGGAAGTGTTGTATTAGTATGGGTAGCTGATTGGATGCAGGGAAGTGTTGTATTAGTATTGGGTAGCTGATTGGATGCAGGGAAGTGTTGTATTAGTATTGGGTAGCTGATTGGATGCAGGAAGTGTTGTATTAGTATTGGGTAGCTGATTGGATGCAGGGAAGTGTTGTATTAGTATTGGGTAGCTGATTGGATGCAGGGAAGTGTTGTATTAGTATTGGGTAGCTGATTGGATGCAGGGAAGTGTTGTATTAGTATTGGGTAGCTGATTGGATGCAGGGAAGTGTTGTATTAGTATTGGGTAGCTGATTGGATGCAGGGAAGTGTTGTATTAGTATTGGGTAGCTGATTGGATGCAGGGAAGTGTTGTATTAGTATTGGGTAGCTGATTGGATGCAGGGAAGTGTTGTATTAGTATTGGGTAGCTGATTGGATGCAGGAAGTGTTGTATTAGTATTGGGTTGCTGATTGGATGCAGGGAAGTGTTGTATTAGTATTGGGTTGCTGATTGGATGCAGGGAAGTGTTGTATTAGTATTGGGTAGCTGATTGGATGCAGGGAAGTGTTGTATTAGTATGGGGTTGCTGATTGGATGCAGGAAGTGTTGTATTAGTATTGGGTAGCTGATTGGATGCAGGGAAGTGTTGTATTAGTATTGGGTAGCTGATTGGATGCAGGGAAGTGTTGTATTAGTATTGGGTGCTGATTGGATGCAGGGAAGTGTTGTATTAGTATTGGGTAGCTGATTGGATGCAGGGAAGTGTTGTATTAGTATTGGGTAGCTGATTGGATGCAGGGAGTGAAGTGTTGTATTAGTATTGGGTTGCTGATTGGATGCAGGGAAGTGTTGTATTAGTATGTGGTAGCTGATTGGATGCAGGGAAGTGTTGTATTAGTATTGGGTAGCTGATTGGATGCAGGGAAGTGTTGTATTAGTATGGGGTTGCTGATTGGATGCAGGGAAGTGTTGTATTAGTATGGGGTTGCTGATTGGATGCAGGGAAGTGTTGTATTTAGTATGGGTAGCTGATTGGATGCAGGAAGTGTTGTATTAGTATTGGGTAGCTGATTGGATGCAGGGAAGTGTTGTATTAGTATTGGGTAGCTGATTGGATGCAGGGAAGTGTTGTATTAGTATTGGGTAGCTGATTGGATGCAGGGAAGTGTTGTATTAGTATTGGGTAGCTGATTGGATGCAGGGAAGTGTTGTATTAGTATTGGGTAGCTGATTGGATGCAGGGAAGTGTTGTATTAGTATTGGGTAGCTGATTGGATGCAGGAAGTGTTGTATTAGTATTGGGTTGCTGATTGGATGCAGGGAAGTGTTGTATTAGTATTGGGTTGCTGATTGGATGCAGGGAAGTGTTGTATTAGTATGGGGTAGCTGATTGGATGCAGGGAAGTGTTGTATTAGTATTGGGTAGCTGATTGGATGCAGGGAAGTGTTGTATTAGTATTGGGTAGCTGATTGGATGCAGGGAAGTGTTGTATTAGTATTGGGTAGCTGATTGGATGCAGGGAAGTGTTGTATTAGTATTGGGTAGCTGATTGGATGCAGGGAAGTGTTGTATTAGTATGGGGTTGCTGATTGGATGCAGGGAAGTGTTGTATTAGTATTGGGTAGCTGATTGGATGCAGGGAAGTGTTGTATTAGTATTGGGTAGCTGATTGGATGCAGGGAAGTGTTGTATTAGTATTGGGTAGCTGATTGGATGCAGGGAAGTGTTGTATTAGTATGGGTAGCTGATTGGATGCAGGGAAGTGTTGTATTAGTATTGGGTAGCTGATTGGATGCAGGGAGTGTTGTATTTGTATTGGGTAGCTGATTGGATGCAGGGAAGTGTTGTATTAGTATTGGGTAGCTGATTGGATGCAGGGAAGTGTTGTATTAGTATTGGGTAGCTGATTGGATGCAGGGAAGTGTTGTATTAGTATTGGGTAGCTGATTGGATGCAGGGAAGTGTTGTATTAGTATTGGGTAGCTGATTGGATGCAGGGAAGTGTTGTATTAGTATTGGGTAGCTGATTGGATGCAGGGAAGTGTTGTATTAGTATTGGGTAGCTGATTGGATGCAGGGAAGTGTTGTATTAGTATTGGGTAGCTGATTGGATGCAGGGAAGTGTTGTATTAGTATTGGGTAGCTGATTGGATGCAGGGAAGTGTTGTATTAGTATTGGGTAGCTGATTGGATGCAGGGAAGTGTTGTATTAGTGTATGGGTTGCTGATTGGATGCAGGGAAGTGTTGTATTGTATTGGGTAGCTGATTGGATGCAGGGAAGTGTTGTATTAGTATTGGGTTGCTGATTGGATGCAGGGAAGTGTTGTATTTGTATGGGGTTGCTGATTGGATGCAGGGAAGTGTTGTATTAGTATGGGTTGCTGATTGGATGCAGGGAAGTGTTGTATTAGTATTGGGTAGCTGATTGGATGCAGGGAAGTGTTGTATTAGTATTGGGTTGCTGATTGGATGCAGGGAAGTGTTGTATTAGTATTGGGTAGCTGATTGGATGCAGGGAAGTGTTGTATTAGTATTGGGTAGCTGATTGGATGCAGGGAAGTGTTGTATTAGTATTGGGTTGCTGATTGGATGCAGGGAAGTGTTGTATTAGTATTGGGTAGCTGATTGGATGCAGGGAAGTGTTGTATTAGTATTGGGTAGCTGATTGGATGCAGGAAGTGTTGTATTAGTATGGGGTTGCTGATTGGATGCAGGGAAGTGTTGTATTAGTATGGGGTTGCTGATTGGATGCAGGGAAGTGTTATTAGTATGGGGTGCTGATTGGATGCAGGGAAGTGTTGTATTAGTATGGGGTTGCTGATTGATGCAGGGAAGTGTTGTATTAGTATTGGGTAGCTGATTGGATGCAGGGAAGTGTTGTATTAGTATGGGTTGCTGATTGGATGCAGGGAAGTGTTGTATTAGTATTGGGTAGCTGATTGGATGCAGGGAAGTGTTGTATTAGTATTGGGTGCTGATTGGATGCAGGGAAGTGTTGTATTAGTATTGGGTAGCTGATTGGATGCAGGGAAGTGTTGTATTAGTATTGGGTAGCTGATTGGATGCAGGGAAGTGTTGTATTAGTATTGGGTAGCTGATTGGATGCAGGGAAGTGTTGTATTAGTATTGGGTAGCTGATTGGATGCAGGGAAGTGTTGTATTAGTATTGGGTAGCTGATTGGATGCAGGGAAGTGTTGTATTAGTATTGGGTAGCTGATTGGATGCAGGGAAGTGTTGTATTAGTATTGGGTTGCTGATTGGATGCAGGGAAGTGTTGTATTAGTATTGGGTAGCTGATTGGATGCAGGGAAGTGTTGTATTAGTATTGGGTAGCTGATTGGATGCAGGGAAGTGTTGTATTAGTATTGGGTAGCTGATTGGATGCAGGGAAGTGTTGTATTAGTATTGGGTAGCTGATTGGATGCAGGGAAGTGTTGTATTAGTATTGGGTAGCTGATTGGATGCAGGGAAGTGTTGTATTAGTATTGGGTTGCTGATTGGATGCAGGGAAGTGTTGTATTAGTATTGGGTAGCTGATTGGATGCAGGGAAGTGTTGTATTAGTATTGGGTAGCTGATTGGATGCAGGGAAGTGTTGTATTAGTATTGGGTTGCTGATTGGATGCAGGGAAGTGTTGTATTAGTATTGGGTAGCTGATTGGATGCAGGGAAGTGTTGTATTAGTATTGGGTTGCTGATTGGATGCAGGGAAGTGTTGTATTAGTATTGGGTAGCTGATTGGATGCAGGGAAGTGTTGTATTAGTATTGGGTAGCTGATTGGATGCAGGGAAGTGTTGTATTAGTATTGGGTAGCTGATTGGATGCAGGGAAGTGTTGTATTAGTATGGGGTAGCTGATTGGATGCAGGAAGTGTTGTATTTAGTATGGGGTAGCTGATTGGATGCAGGGAAGTGTT